>NC_141155.1:76894427-77242927 GCF_053477565.2 Lygodium microphyllum
TGCAATTCGGACTTGTTGGGCCGAATTTGGATTTTTTCAAATTTTAACATGTAGATCCTGAAACTGACCAAGAGACCATATAGACTCGAGACCATATCATAGATCGATCTCACTGGGCTGAAATCTAGAGCAAGTAGTTCAAAATTTGGCTACAAACGATCTTTTAGATCACGCATGGCATTTACCGTAACGGCCCTGCTGTGGCTGGGGGGGACTATCCCCCCTGGAACCCCGCAGAGGGGGCCCCCTCCACACCTCCCCCGAATAGGTTGGAGAGAAAACATGCGCCGTGACACGTCCTCCAAAACAGACCCTAGTGTAGTAATGGCTCTACATGAACATGGATTCTCACTTGCAAAAGAGCAACCAAAAGCCCATACCCAAATGGAGACAAACAGAGACCCTAGAACTTCGATGGGCCCATCTAGCCAACAAGGGCAAAAAGGTCACACTGCAAAAAACATGCGTGTTGCATTCGAACTGCATCTAGTCAAAGCAAAAAGCATCAACATCAAGCTATGATAGCGAGAAGGACTAGATATGACAATCCTGACGATAGATGCTCCTTGAATAGCACTGCACTGATGATCCAAGACATTAGTGGAGAATCCACATCTGGTCGTGCAGTTGGGGACTCAAGGGCATTTGTCTGAAGGCTTAAATTTACAAGCCAAGACCCGGAAGACGAAGACATAGTACCACCTGCTTATCTTAGGGTCAAAATCATCGCGAAAAGAGAGCATACTATCGATGCTCTGATTGATGAAGGAGCAAATTTTAATATCTCGACCTATGAATCATGGACCCTACTAGGCCAACCAGAGCTCACACTGACTAATGCAACTCTTAGCCCTTACAGGGGACACCCACAAGTACTCATAGGGAAGTCCAAAATCCTTGCAATAATTGAAACTGAAAGCTTGCCTATCCTGTTTCATGTTCCTCTAAATAGTGCTAATTATGGGAAGGAAACACTCCTAGGAAGACCCTTCAAAAGGGCAACCAAGTGTGAGGCCGACTATGTAGCATAGAGGATACACTTGACACTACCGGGTGTGAGGATTGTCACAACCTTTAGCAAGGGTGACCTCATCGAACCTCGAGGGAAAGGCAAGGAAGGTGCTAACATAACAGTCAAGCCTACTAATAAGGGCAAGGACTTGTTTGAAGAGTTGGTACAAGCACGGGTCGAACAATGAGAACCAGTGAGTGAGGCCATGTCTGAAACAAGAAGGTCAGGGGACAATGCCAAGGACAGGCTTTGGACTTACAAATATCATAGAAGACCCCAAAAGAAGCCCAAGCCTTATAGACAAAGGCATCGATGGAGGGTCAACACAACTCTACAGTGGATATCCAAAGCATTGCTACGTACTCAAGGGTATTACGCAGGTAACCGATGGATTTGGGTGCTAAAACCCCCTGCTAAACCTCCTTTGTCGAGACTGAAGGCCATATTGTATCAAGAGCAAAGAAGCGTAGGAGGAGATCCAAATGAAAGACCAAGTCTCGAGTCAAAAACATTGGAGTGACCGAGCCCCTCACGATCGAAATTAAGAAACCAAATGGGACTAATCGGAGGGTAGATCCTCAACCTAGCATGCTTGACAAGCAGATATTAGATGTAATCATTGAGTATACACAAAAGCCACTAGTGCCCAAGGAGCCTTTGATTCCTCAAGAGGATAACAAGCATCATAGGCACAACATTGCTCATGGCAAGGTTAAATGCTCAACAAAGCAAATGGCACAATCGTCTAATAGCCTCGAGCAAATCATTCAGCCAGTGCCAAGTCCACCTAAGAGTCCTAGATCTCCTACACCCTCTTTTCCCAAACAGACACAGAAAGCACAACAAAAATCGTCAAGGGCAGCTGCTCAATCCCAATCTCTATCTCCATCTAAGCTTCCAAATGTCCAAGAGGTGGGACATGACACTAGCCGTAGCTCTTGGCCCAAGGATATGCCTGTGCAAACTAATGTGACTAGATCAAGTCATGCTCGATCTACACATGTGAATGCTCAAAGGGCAACAAGGATATGCCTGTGCAACCTACTGTGACTAGATCAACTCATGCTCGATCTACACATGTGAATGCTCAAAGGGCAACAAAAGACACGACCACTTCTGATCTCCCTAGGGACTTGACACTGCAATCCACCAAGAGTAGCTAGCTCATTGGACTAGCCGCTACTACTTCCAACCAGGGATCACAGCAGTCACTACTACTTCCAACCACGGATCACAGCAGTCACAACCCCTGGCCGTGATAACGCCCCTTGCGGAACGTGCCCTTAGTATTTCACCTATGGAGGAGGTGCCGCAACCAACTCTAGCACTTCCAAAGTGCTTAAATCCTAAGCTGGAGGAGTTAAACAGAAGGGAATTGACTGGAGAGCTAGACTCTCCAAAAAGAGAGGCAGTTGTACCCTCACAACCTAGCGAGGCTATTCAGCAGGCCATGGCTATGCCCCATGAGGACACACTAGAGAAAGAGAATGCTGAGGCCCAACCAAGCACATCAATGACTGACCTAGTTCAAGGTCCCAAGTCTTCAAGGGATACACCTCAATTTCCTAAGAAAAAGAAGAGAAAAGAAAGAAAACAACAACGGCAGTTGCAAGTGGCTGTAGATCCCAAGAAGATTGAAACCAAGAGTGCCGAAGAGCTAAGGAATAAAGCATCGAGTCCATCCACCAATGAACCCATTGATGTCTCTCCTAATAGAGGCGAAACCTTAGGCACATACGTATGCTTTGAAAAATCAAAGCAGCCATTACCATTAATGGTTGCTTTCAACACTCAATCCACCAACAATAGAACTTGCATTGACCAATCAAGAGTGGATACAATGCAGTCACAACAGGGTGATAAATTTATACTGGTCGCATCCGAGGAAAACCATAACAAAATAGCAGCAAAATATCAGGAGAAACATGGAAACCCCAAGAGCGTAATCAATCCTAGCATTGACCAATCTTGCTCATCTAGGCTTGAGCCCCCAACTATGCTAAAGCCTAGGCAAACTCCTAGAACCTTGTATGAGATAGCAACAGAGAACATAGAAGTGTCATAGAATGCTTAACTGAGTTGGATGCTAGGCTCAAGGTGTTCGACATGTCTACGTCCTTGCGGACATGGGCTCATTCCCTAAGGAGTAGCTTGGAGAATACTTGCCATTTTCCCTATCTTGGGAAGAGCAAGAACATCTTAACGAGCACTATGACATGCTCCTGCATGAACGCATGCGACTCATCTCTGACGAGGAAGCCGACGAACTACGTTTAACTGTAACATTCAATGATGTGCTCTACCAACCAAATCTCTTAGAGATAGAGCAACTAAAGCGACAATCGGAGGGTCAAAGTCAATTTGAGAAATGTTGGTTTGAAAACTGTGTTGCAATGGCCGAACTAGGAGCCCAAATCATGACAGTCTCAGAAGAGCAATTGGCCAAATGGCAGTCTCAAAGAGACCCAACCTATGTGGCACCAACTTCCTTTCGAGTGCTAACTGCCATTTGGGGTATGGACTTAGCTGAAACTAGCCAAGAGAACTCTCTGTCTGATAAGGTTCTCACTAAGGAGGAGCTACATGTTGCCAGTAGACTCGGACAAGGTTCCATGCTACTCGATGTTGCAAAATATCTATCGTTATTGAGTAAGCTACCACGAGTACTAGATGCATGTGCCACACTTCAGTACAATCCGGAGTTCTACAATTGGCTTTTATCCTCGTGAAGTGACATGGATTCGTAAATATGTATATAAATAAACAATGATTTTTGTGTGACCCTGTATAGATAATATCAACACACACAGGCAATGATAATCAAGTGCAGGAAAAAGAGTTGGGTTTGATAGGATAAGCTCCTCAGGTCCTCCTCTCATCACACATTTAGAAGTCGTGTGACCATTTCTACCTCCAAGTGAAGGGCATGCAACCCTCATTACCGCCATAGGAAGCCTTGACCAACAACTCTGATGGTGTAGACGGGGTACCATCCCTTTCTATACACCTTTCCCCCTTTCCGGTCTATCCTTCCGAGGATGAGCCCTGCCCCACTCCATGACAACTAGTCCACACAACTTAAATAACCCAAGATCTGCTAATGGTGGTTGGAGGCAAAATGAACATCATCATGGGGGCCATCCCTCTACAACAAACACTGCATGCCTCACCTCTCCCCTCCTCATCATATGCGCTTGATAACCCACTGTATAATCCCTTCCATGCAAATAGTTTTATCATGCCTCAAGGCCTAATCCTTGGTTTGCATTTTGCAGGTCCCCCTACAGTAGTCGACATGGAGCACCCAGTACAGTTGGCTTGCAAGGACACTATCTACCTTCAAAGGGAGCATGTAGCAAAAGCGCCTCCCCCGGAACGCTACGTACCTACCCTTAAAAGGTATGCAAAGAAACAAGGCCCCAAGCGACACCGGATCGGACATAGGCCAAAAGATCCCTAGGCTAGCAGAATAGAAGCTCAAGGGAGCACACAGGGCGTGGCAACACTGGTTGTGTGGGCCCCCACCAGACGCTCGGGCACCACGTGCTCGAAAGAGAGAGGGGAGCTCGAGACAAGCAATAATTTGATGCATTGTTCAAAAGCATTCTAGAAATAGTTGCGGCTAGGAACTACGCCATCCGGGTCCCAGCCGACATTTTCCCTGCCCAGCCTCATAGAAGCCCCTCATCAGCACAGCCTCAGTCACCCGATCACCCTGACTTGCCCCGCCTCGTACAAATAGAGTAGCCCCATGTTGTATAAAAGGCTTATCAAATGCTACGTGGCCATGACTTTTTGTCTTTAAATGGTTAAGTGTTGGGATATTCCCCAATTGTACAAACTTTTCATATCTACATTTAATATATTTCACGTCTTTAGCAAAAGAAAAAGCTAATCAAGCACACGTGATAAGTATCTAAGTCAACACCATGGAATTCAGATAAGTAATGTCTCCTTGCGTTGCATTGGTTTATTATAGTTGTGGCATATACCGTGCATGTACTCTCATGAAGTGACAAGTGGATGCAGGATGATACAGGTCTTTGTGCAAAAGTGTTCAATGCCCGATCACTGCAAGACCATCAACCCCACAAAGAGCTGCGACAAAGCCACATTGTTGAAAGCGAAAATCACCCTTGCCAACCGCCCACATCGCATGGCCCAAAGCATAGTCATGGGCTACGCTCTCTTTCTGGGTCAAGCTCTATAGTTGGCTCACGACAGTTGTTACCTCAATTGTACCCATTGAAAGGCTGATAGCCTCAACATATTGCAATGGTTGTACTTAGGCAAGTCTTTTTAAAAAAAAAGGAGAAAATAAAAGAGAAAGAAAGAAAAAAGCACAAGAAAAAGAAACAAAAAAGAAAACAGAAAAGGAAAAAAGAAAAGAAACGAACGAAAAGATAAGAAGCACCCACGATCACAACACATCACCTAGGGGTCCTCAAATTAGGTACGTCCAGTGACCTTGGTCGACTGGCTCCGTCTCTAGTCCCCTAGACCTTTAGCATCACCCACAATTGTTCAAGGCACATCAAGGGCATGACATACCTAGGGAGCTTGTCTTGCCTATGGTTAGACCTGTCACCCTGACCCATTCGCACGATTCCCTCTTGCACTCTGCCTTAATACCATTGCAATCAATTGTGGTAAGCACCGCACGATTGGCCATGAAAAGTACACCGTCCTCATCAAGCAAGTCCAATAGCTCTCCCAGCTATACCGAAAGTGCGGTGTCCTTGTGTTCAATGATGCTACGTCATGCAGTCACAATGCAAAGGATGTCTCATACTCCTTCACGTGTACTTCTTCTCAACATGGACAAATTTGCTTCATCCACACATTGTTACGAGAAACCAACCTTTGGTTTTCTAACTATGTAATATCTAAGTATGCACGAGCACTCACATAATATCTGCACCAAAATATATACACAGTTTGGGTCCTTAAGTGCATGACAATACTCTCAGCTTGCTTAGAGTTCGACCTGTCTCCCAAACTAATTGAACTATATCTTGTGCATGATAGAGAAGACTAGCACTACCCCTAGGGAGAGACCACCTATGAGAGGTTTTCAATTGCAGGTATTGAAGACTCCAACGAAAGTGTCATTCGCTCTTCATTGACACCCAACTCTGAACTCTTATCCTTTATCATCCTGCAAGCCCGCCAAGAATCGTCATGTGCAGAATTCCCAACAAACCAACACTTGTGTTGGCCATCAGTGCAATTCCCAACAAACAAGACCTACCACCAATTCCAACAACCCTACAACCAGCCACCTAGGCCACAACGTGCCCTCAACGACATTTCTCCACACCACCACCAACACTCCTCCACGGAAACCATCGATGTCCCTTTCACCCACGACTTCAGTACATGCCAAAGCCTGCTACCTACGTCGGTGAGTGCCATGGGACTGGCACTCTCTAGGAGGGGGGTAATGTTAACCATCAGACAAACAAGGTGGAAAATCTAGAGAAGCTAAAGTAGAAGACAAAGGCCGAGGCAAAGTGAAACGGAAGACGAAGGCGCGCCAAGAAAAATCTAGAAACACAAGAAGCGCAAAAAAGTCCCGAATAAGGGAAAAAGCACAAGTCAATACTTTTGTAAAAGAGCGCAAGCGCATCATGATTTAATTTAAGGAGCGTCGGGCTCTCACCCGTGCAATTTGTAAAGGTAGATGGGTGTAGGAAGGAAGCTAGGAAGATAGAAGGACAATGGGAAAAAGGGCCTAGGCCACGGCCGGCCATGTAAAAAAGGGGATAAGGGGATGACCGCCCAAAAGGGATTTAGGGTTTTGTATATAAAGTTGAAAAGTGAATGAGAAGCTCATTCTTGTGTGTGGCCAAAAGTGGGTCTCCTCCTCCTCCTCTTCTTCTTCTTCTTGCTTGCTTGAGCTTGTGCTTGAGAGAGGGAGTGTGAGTGTAAGGGAGTGAGTGTGTGAGGGTGAGGGACCGGGGAGGAGAAGATCTCCATCTTCTCCTCTCTTCTTCTCTTCTCTTCTCTTTTCTTCTCTTGCTCTCGGTGATGGAGCTTGGAGCGTGGAGCTTGAGGATGGAGCTTGCTTGAAGCTTGCACTTGGATCGTGGAGCTATTGGAGTGCGTGGGAGAGGAGGTAACTCAATCGGCATGGAGGTAAGCTCACTACACCGGTAGATATGGATGGCGTGTCAACTATGTGAGAGGTAGTCATTAGTGCTCGGCTTGGAACGCTTGAAACAATAAGTGGTCCATGGGTCTTGGCGGTTGAGTGAAGCTCCCATACTCTCTATCTCTATCTCTTTCTAAGATTCTGTTTGCTGCGCCGTGTAATTTTTACATGGTATTAGAGCTCAGGAGGCTCTAGAGATCAAAGGGTGTGCAACAGGCAAAGGCTTCAACAGCAAAGAGGAACAATTTCGTCTTCCAGAAGCGGTTCTAGCGCATCAGGAAGCAGTGTAGGAGGTGGTGCTGCTGTATCAGCTATTCAAACACTGAGGATTCATCCACCAACCTTTAGCGAAGGAAAGTTAGATGGTACAGACTATACCTTGTGGAAGTTCAAAATCTTATGAGCTTTTGGAGTCTGTGCTAGGGACTGATGTAGAACCACAGCCTACCCCCGACCCATCAAATCCTAGTGTGATGATTTCTCCGAATGCAGATCTTCTGCGATCTTGGAAACATAGGAATGCAGATGCATTGTGTGCCTTAGTTACAAGCTATTTTGACAGTGTTTTGACTTTGATTCAGCATACAACCAAAGTATTAGAGGCTTGGAATGTACTGAGGAGTTAGTATGAAATGCGAAAGCAGACAAGGATTCAAAACTTGAAGAGTCAACTAGCAGCAAAGAAGTTTTGTTGAAGGAGAGACAACTGAAGCATTCATCACTTAGATTAAGAATTTGCACGACGGGATGGCTGGTGCTGGGATACAAAAGGGTAGCGAGGAGCTAGCTCAGAGGTGTCTTTGGATTTGTTCACAAAAGTTTGATGGACTAGTAACTGCCCTTAATACTTAGGTGAGACCTCAAGCTTTGAGTTTTGAGGAGTTTTGTGCATTATTGCTGGAGGAGGAGTTGAGGCTGAAAGCCCGAGAAGGAAGCAACAATGGAGATGTTGCATTCTTTGCCAATGCAAAAGGCAAAGGTGGTTCCTCCACCAAAAATGACGGTGACAAAAAGAGGAAGGGTGATAAGAAGACGTTTCAAGGAGAGTGCTTGTACTGCAAGAAGAAAGGACATGCAATCGCAGATTTTCGTGTCAAGAAGGTAGATGAAAAGAATGGTACCCTTAAAAGTAAAGGGAAAGAGACAACCGATACGATTGAAGCAAAGTTGGAGTTATTCATGGCAACCATTGAGGAGATGTGCTCATCGGCACAAGAAGAATCTACCACTGACTCATGGGTGTTGGATAGTGGGACCTCTCGTCACATGACCAACAAGAAAGGTCTATATAGTTCTATGCAACCTCTACAAGAATCCATCAATGTGACAGTTGGAAATGATGCAAAATGCCCTACTATGGCCACATGTACTATTTCATTTGTTGTTGCAAATGGTGATGTCAAAAAGCTTTCAAATGTGTTGTATGTTTCCGAAGTTAGGAGAAATGTGTTATCAGTTTGCTGCCATAACTGACCTTGGTCATGAAGTGAGGTTCAAGAAGATAGGTGTAGAAATTGTTGATAGTGATAGCAAAGTTGTTGGCAAAGGAGAAAGAAGGAACAACCTATATGAGCTAAGTACTCTTATAGCCACCATTGGAGTGGGCACAAGTAAGCTTTGGCATGAAAGGTTTGGATACATTGGATTTGCAGTGTTGAAGGAGATGCACAAGCAAGGTATGTTTGCTCACCTACTTGCAATGATTGAATTGAAGGAACCATGTGAAGCTTGTATGATGGGCAAGCAATAGAGAAAGGCATTTCCACAAGAAAGCAAGAATAGAGCACATGCTTCTCTAGAGTTGGTGCATGCTGACTTGTGTGGAAAGATGCCTACACGGGCCTTGGGGGGATATTCTAATTTAATGTTGATTGTCGACGACTACAGTAAGATGTGGGTGTACTTCCTTCGTGATAAGGCTCAAGATTTTGGTAAGTTTAAAGAATGCCTAACACTGGTTGAGAATGAAACATGAAAAAGTGTGAAGAAATTTAGAATAGATGGTGGTGGTGAGTTCAACTCAAAGGAGTTTGAAGACTTTTGCAAGAGCAAAGGGATCAAGCGTTAGTTGATGACGCCTCACACACCTCAGCAGAACATGTTGAGATATTTGCAATCACACCTACTTCAGTCCTTTTGTGAGGAGTAGTGAGGGCTCAGGATCAGAATCCCATATGCACAGTAGGAGAAAGTACCACCACTCAATTCCTATAAAGCATTGTACTTGGACTCTTTTTCTAATGCAATGATAGTAATATTTTCTTTCTAGTAAAGTGTCAATGTCAGTGTCCATACACAAGATTGTGTTTATGAGTCCAAGTCTCAATCTTGGAACCTAATTCACTTGTGTGACAATTTGTCTTTGTCAAGGACAATGTATTCATGAGTTTCTTCTTTCTCTTTTAACCTCCATAGCTTCTGCATCTGCCATGCTCTAGATCCCGCGCATTTCTATCATGGTATCAGAGCCCAGTCGGGCATGGCATAATTCCCTTCTCTGCTCTCTTAGTCCCTCTTAACCTCAGGTCAGCTCAAGTCCAGATCATGGTTCTCATTTTCCACCTCCATCTCACTTGATCTTCTTGGCAGCCATAGCCAGCCTGTACCTACCTTGCTTGGAGCCTTCATATCTCTCAAACCAAGCCATATCTTAGTGAGATTCCTTCTGGAGATATCTACTCAGGACACTTCTTCTTGACACTTCAAACCAAGACATTGATGATCATTTAGCCTAGCATTACGTGATTTCGCCATCGCTGTCCAAAATTGCGCCTGCTCCTGTTCGTATTGCTGGCACACTGCGTGCACGTCACGATGTTGCCTAAGATCATAGGGCTTTGATATACCTTGAAGAGAGCTACATTTCCATAAAATTCTTTTTGAAAATGATCCATTATAGCTCCCAGAATCAGTAAAAAAACCAAGCTGCCCCCAAAAACCCTAATGCAGAAGCCATAGCCAAAGCTTTAAAATTCTGACATTTTTCACTGTTTCTCTCACTGAAGTTATCAACAGTGATTTTAATCACTGAGCAATACTCTCTGAAGTTCATTAAAGTCATGTCGCCTTAGTTAGAAGCTGTTTTGACAGTGTTTTGACTTTGATTTAGCATACTACCAAAGTATCAGAGGCTTGGAATGTACTGAGGAGTCAGTATAAAATGAGAAACCAAACAAGGATTCAAAACTTGGAGAATCAACTAGCAGCGGAGAATTTTGCTGAAGGAGAGATAGCTGAAGCATTCATCACTCGGATTAAGAATCTGTGCGACTAGACGGCTGATGCTGGGATACAAAAGAGTAGCGAGGAGCTAGCTTGGAGGTGTCTTTGGATTTTTCTACAAAATTTTGATGGACTAGTAACTGTCTTTAATACTCAGGTGAGACCTCAAGCTTTGAGTTTTGAGGAGTTTTGTGCATTATTGCTGGAGGAGGAGTTGAGGTTGAAAGCCTGAGAAGGAAGCAACAATGGAGATGTTGCATTCTTTGCCAATGCAAAAGGCAAAGGTGGTTTCTCCACCAAAAATGATGGTGACAAAAAGAAGAAGGGTGGTAAGAAGAAGTTTCAAGGAGAGTGCTTGTACTGGAAGAAGAAAAGACATGCAATTGCAGATTGTCGTGTCAAGAAGGCAGATGAAAAGAATGGTACCCTTAAAAGTAAAGGGAAAGAGACAGCCAATACGACTGAAGCAGAGTTGGGGTTATTCTTAGCAACCATTGAGGAGGTGTGCTCCTCGGCAGAAGAAGAATCTACCATTGACTCATGGGTGTTAGATAGTGGGGCCTCCCGTCACATGACCGACAAGAAAGGTCTATACAATTCTATGTAGCCTCTACAAGAATCCATCATTGTGACAGTTGGAAATGATGCAAAATACCCTGCTGTGGGCACATGTACTATTTCATTTGTTGCTGCAAATGGTGATATAAAAAATATCTCAAATGTGTTGTATGTTCCTGAAATTAGGAGAAATGTATTATCAATTGCCATAACTAATCTTGGTCATGAAGTGAGGTTCAAGAAGACAGGTGCAGAAAATCTTGACAGTGATGGCAAAGTTGTTGACAAAGGAGAAAGAAGGAACAACCTATATGAGCTAAGTGCTCTTACAACCAGTGTTGGAGTGGACACAAGTAAGCTTTGGCATGAAAGATTTGTAGTGTTGAAGGAGAGGCACAAGCAAGGTATGGTTGCTCACCTACGTACAATGATTGAATTGAAGGAACCATATGAAGCTTGTATGATGGGCAAGCAACAGAGAAAGGCATTTCCACAAGAAAGCAAAAATAGAGCATAGGTTTCTCTAGAGTTGGTGCATGTTGACTTATGCGGAGAGATGCCTACATGGGCCTTGGGGGCATCTTCTAATTTTATGTTGATTGTTGATGACTACAATAGGAAGATGTGGGTTTACTTCCTTCATGAAAAGGCTCAAACTTTTGGTAAGTTTAAAGAACGGCTAACACTTGTTGAGAATGAAACAGGGAAAAGTGTTAAGAAATTTAGAACAGATGGTGGTGGTGAGTTCAACTCAAAGGAGTTTGAAGACTTTTGCAAGAGCAAAGGGATCAAGCGTCAATTAACGACGCCTCACACACCTCAGCAGAACGCTATTGTAGAACACAGGAATCACACCATTGTAGAGATGGCAAGATGCATGCTAAAGGACAAGGGATTGCCTAACCATTTTTGGGTTGAAGCTGTTACTACTACAGTCTACATTTTAAATCGAAGCTAAACAAAGCCTCTCAAGGGAAAAACACCTCATGAGGCTTGCATTAGTAAGAAACCATCTATCTCACACTTCAAAATTTTTGGATGTGAATGTTATGCACATATTCCAGATGAGAAGAGATACAAGTTACAATGAAAAATAAAAAAATGTATATTCTTGGGTTATAGTGATGGGTAGAAGGCTTACAAATTATATGATCAAGAGACAAAGAAGATCATCACGAGCCGTGATGTGGCGTTCTAGGAGCAGCTACATACAGTGCAGAAGGAGAAGGCTTATTGTTCTTCCACTTTATCATCAAGCGAAGAAGTAGTCCACTGTGAACCTGTCCTAAGAGCTATTCCTATCCTTAAGGAGGAGGAAGCATCATCTTTAGATGATGAGGAAAAAGTTCACCAACCTGACATCACCCCACCGGAAAAGCCATTTTCGCATTGGGTGAAGCAGCTCTTTGACCACAATAATCCTATGTCCAACATCTGTTGACAGACGGACAAAGGAGGTCTCAAAGAATAGAGGAGCAAAGGAGGGGTTCTGCTCACATAGTGAATATGGCCTTGATGGTGGCTGAGTTTATGAGAGAAGTAAAGGAGCCAACTGACTTAGAAGAAGCACTTGCAGTTCCATCATGGAAGGCAGCTATGCAAGTCGAGTATGACAACATAATGAAGAATAACACTTGGGAGCTAGTGGATTGGCTAGCAAAGCGGAAGGTAATTGGAACCAAGTGGATCTGGAAGGTAAAGTACAAGGCTGATGGTACCTTAGAAAAGTACAAAGCTAGACTGGTTGCACAAGTATTTTCACAGGTTGAAGGGTTTGATTTTCAAGAGTCATTTGGCCCAATTGCCAGAATGACCACTATTCACTGAGTACTTGCAATGGCTACCCACAAGAAGTAGCCAGTTTACCAAATGGATGTTAAGTCAGCATTCTTAAATGGTGAGCTCAAGGAGGAGGTGTATGTGGCTTGGCCACCAGGGTTTGAGGCCCCCCATTCAGAGAACAAAGTGTGTAAGCTGAAGAAGGCATTGTATTGGTTGAAACAAGCCCCAAGAGCATGGTACCAGCGGATAGATGAGTTCCTTTTAAGCTTAAAATTCAAAAGATGTGCCTCAGATGCTAACTTGTATGTTTACAGGGATGGTGAAAAGGCTATAGTGATTGTCCTATATGTGGACGACCTTCTTATTACTGGTGACTATGAAGATATAATCAACCAAACTCAAAATGTTTTGAGTTTTGAGTTTGAAATGACTGACTTGGGCTTGCTGCACTATTGTTTGGGAATTGAAGTCTAGCAAGAGCCATGAAAGATCTTTATCTCTGAGAAGAAGTATGCATGGGAGATCTTGAAGGTATTTGGCATGACCGAGTGCAAGGAGATAGCTACACCTATGGAGGTGAATGCAAAGTTATCCGTTGAGTATACATCAACATTGGCAGATATTGGGAGGTATAGGAGGATGGTCGGTAGTCTAATCTACTTGTGTAATACCAGTCCAGATATAAGTTTTGCTATTTGTGTTTTGAGCAGGTTCTCAAACAAACCTCATGAGAGTCATTGGGAGGTTGGGATGCGGGTGCTCAAATACTTGAAGGAAACTCTTGACTATGGTATCACGTACAGTTCCTGGAACTTCTCTTGTGGGGAATTGTGACTCAGATTGGGTAGGAGACACTGATTTCAGGAAGTCAGTTTCTGGTTATTGTTTCTCTTTGGGTTCTTTAATTTTCTCTTGGATTAGTAAGAAGCAGCCAACAGTGGCATTGTCTTCTACTGAAGCATAGTACAAGGCAGCTTGTTTTGCTGCATGTGAAGCAATATGGTTGAGAAGGATCCTATGGCATATGGGAGTGCAGGATGAAGAACCAACTGTGCTGAGATGTGACAATTAGAGTTGCTTTGCCATTGCCAAAAATCCAGTGTTTCATGCATGCACCAAACATATAGAGATCCAGTATCACTATGTGCATGATTTGATGGAGGATGGGATAGTGGAATTGGTCTACTGTCCAATAGAGGAGAATGGAGTGGATGTCTTCACCAAAGCACTTACGAAGGATCTTCTTCAAGTTCATCTTCAGAGACTTGGCATTGGGCCTAGGAGATAGTTCACCTCTGGGTGGACATTGAGGGGGGGTGTTAGATATTCTAAATGCCCCACCCTCATAAGGTGCCACCAATGGTCCATGGTTCTCAAAGTTATAAGGCCCCCATTATGAGGATAAGCCAAATGTGAGCCCGGGTTGAGTCTTGACTTGTATTTTAGATGAGGTCTATGTGACCAGATGGCAAAAAAGGTGACAATTGGGGGTCTAATCTTTGGGTTGGACTAGTAGTTAAGTTGGTAGCAACTCGAGGCACATTGCATCAAGTTGCGGGGCAAGGGAGTTAAAAGGGGCCCCTATTTTGAGGTTTGTCCCCTAGCGGGGGTAGCGCCCCCAACCCAACGGTAAGGGGAAAATTCCTTGGCCGACTAGTGGAGGCTCATATGGTAGGTCGGTCATGCCGACCTAACCGCCTTCATAGGCTATAAAAGCTAAACCCCTTCACATCGATCGATCATCTATCTTTCACCCAGTCAGAGTTGTTCCAGCTAGCCTTAAGTTCTTCACCTATCTTCTGTCTAGATCGCCATCTAAGCTTCAATATGGAAGCGCGTGGGTGGATAGAGCCATCTTTGTATCAGTTGTTTGGAGCTAAAGAAAATTTCTAATTCTCCTCTTATCTATTGTGTACTCTCTATCTCTATCTCTTTCTCAGATTTTGTTCGCTGCGCCCTGTAGTTTTTACATGGTAATAGAGCCCATGGGGCCTTAGGGATCGAAGAGTGCGCAAAAGGCAAAGGCTTTAACAACAAAGAGGAACAATGCCATCTTCTGGAAGCGGTTCTGGTGCATCAGGAAGCAGTGAGGAGGTGGCGCTGCTGTATCAACTATTCAAACATTGAGGATTTGTTCACCAACCTTCAATGAAGGAAAGTTAGATGGTACAAACTATACCTTATGGAAGTTCAAAATTACAAGTATGCTTGATTCTTATGAGCTTTTGGAGACTGTGCTGGGGATTGACGTAGAACCACAGCCTACCCTAGACCCATCAAATCCTAGTGTGATGATTCCTTCGAATGCAGTGTTGAGATATTTGCAATCACATCTACTTTAGTCCCTTTGTATAGGATAGCTAGGCTAGGAAGATGCAATCCATTCTATGAAGAGAGACAAAATCCCATATGCACAGTGGATGTTAAGTGCTACCAAAGAACTCTATATAATGTTATACTTGACTATCACTTTCATATGAGATGAATACAATATCATGATGCTTTCCTCTTTCAGTTAGTGTCATTGTCATTGTCTGTCTAATACACAAGAATGTCTTTATGAGTTCAAGTCTCAATCTTGAAACCTAATTCACTTGTGTAACAGTTGTCTCTTCTTTGTCTATGTCATCATGAGTTTGGTCTCTACCTTCCAACCTCCATAGCTTTGCCATGCTCTAGATCCACAACTTTGACATGGTATCAGAGCTCAGCTGAGCATGGCTTAGCTCTCCTCTACTCTCTCTCAGCTCATCTTAACCTCAGGTCAGCTCATGGCTCCATTTCTCACCTCCATCTCTACTTGACCTTCCTTGGCAGCCATAGCCAACCTGCATCCTGCCTAACTCAAGCTCTTGGATCTCTCTCCAGAAGTCATATCTCAATCTGCCCTCTTCTGGACATTTGTTCCTTGACTCTCAAGGCTTCTTTGTATCACTTAAGAGCTCGACATTGGCCACCCCATAACTCAGCATTTACAATTTTCTCAATCTCTGCCCTGTGTCTGCCATAGCCAAACTAGACTTGCAGTACTTGGAGCCTCCATATCTTTCTCTACAGTCCTTAACTCTTCACGGTTTCTTCTGAGAATATCTTCTACATTCCTAGGCACAACTGTCCAACACGAAAATCACCAACATTGTAAGGCATATGGCCCATCATTGCTGATCTCCCCAAACTAGCATAGATTTTCGCAGACATCTGTTCTTACCATTTGTGCCATCAGTACGCGATGAATTTCAACCTGTGACCACGGGGCTTTGGAAGGCTATGACATAAGCTTTCTACCCATGTAAAAAGTTTGGGAAATGATCAAGTATACAGCCCACACAGAGGAAAAAACCAGGCAGCAGTGGCAGAAAACTTAACACAGTCCACCATAGCTTTGAGCTTCAAGCTAAAAAATCCATCAGTTTCTCTCTCCTCAGGACTCAAACAAAGCCCTTTCCACTCTAATTTGATCAACTTTCCCATCAAATTATCAAGGAGGGGAGATCTTGAACATTTGGAAGAATTGAAGACCAAGCCACCATAGCAACTTTAATTCAAGCTTCTTCCTTCACTTCAAGCTCTTGCTTCTTCTCAATCAACTGAAGCATTTGTTACTTAGATCTATTGTCCCAACATCAAATCAAGGAGGGGAAGAACCTAGAAAGATTGAAGAAGGATCGATGACCCCGAACAAAGAAGATTCAAGCTCAACATCAAGTCGGACATAGTGTGTTTTCACACGACCATTACTTGTGTCTCTTGACACATTGTAATCTGCTCTTTCACTTGTAAAATCTAAGAATCTTGGAACTGATTTGCTGCTGCTCCAGCTCTCCAGCATGGGAAAAGACTCACCGACAGCTTGGTTCAAGGGAGTTGGGTTTCACACCTGGCAAACCCGCATCAAGCTCATCTTGATGAAGAAGGGTCTCTGGGCCATCACAAATGGCAAAGAGAAGAAACCTCGGGATGCGGACCTTGTAGCTACTTGGCAAAAGAATGATGACAAAGCCCAGGCCATTATCAAACTGGAGCTAGACGACAGCTATATCCACCATGTGGATAACTGTGAGACCTCACAAGATACATGGAAGAGACTTGACACATTGTTCGGTGCACAGTCTAAATCATCAAAGTATGGTCACTTGATTGAGTTTTTCAGGCTTGAAATGAGGTCCAACACATCACTTGCCACACATCTAAATTACATGGAAGGACTTATAACCCAACTTGCAGGAATCAACATTAAAATGGAAAATATGTTTGCATTGGTGTTCTACTTAAGAGTTTGCCTCCTGAATATAATAATGTATCAAAAACTTTAATCAATATGTCAAATCCTAAACTTGTTGATATCCAGGCATCACTGTTAGAAGAGGAAAAGAAGCTAAAAACTAAGGAAGAACCAAGTACCTCTAGAGATGAGCATGCATTATATGTTGGCAACAGGTACAAAGGCAAGAAGGATCAGCTCTTCTGTGACTTCTGCAAAAGGACCGGACACACCGAGAAGTTTTGCCATGCAAGAAAGAGGTCCCAAAAGGCCTATCTAGTTGCAGTCCAAGAAGAAGAAGAAAATGGAGCAAAGGAAGAAGAAGAAGAAGACCACCGAGAGAAGGACAAACCTCATCAGTCCTTCTATTCAGATAGACTTTTTTAGTTTTGTGTTTCCTAGTCCTAATGTCTCAAACATAAACATGTAAAACTCCTCAGTTATCCTTCTACTACAGCCTCTGTACACTTTGTAAGGCCCCTGCTATAGTCTCTGGATGTCCATCATGTTTGTGGTACCCACACTTAGCCTTTTCTGCAATAGCCTCTGGTGTTTTGCCATGTTTATGGTGTGCCCACACTTTGCAGGTGTTGCTTTTACTAAAGCCTCTACACACTTTGTACTTTTGGTTGTGATTGAGGAGGGGTGTTGAGATATTTGCAATCACATCTACTTTAGTCCCTTTGTATAGGACAGCTAGGCTAGGAAGATGCAGTCCATTCTATGAAGAGAAACAAAATCCCATATGCACAGTGGATGTTAAGTGCTACCAAAGAACTCTATATAATGTTGTACTTGACTATCACTTTCATATGAGATGAATACAATATCATGATGCTTTTCTCTTTCAGTTAGTGTCATTGTCATTGTCTATCTAATACACAAGAATGTCTTTATGAGTTCAAGTCTCAATCTTGAAACCTAATTCACTTGTGCAACAGTTGTCTCTTCTTTGTCTATGTCATAATGAGTTTGGTCTCTACCTTCCAACCTCCATAGCTCTGCCATGCTCTAGATCCGCATCTTTGACATGCAGATCTTCTACGGGCTTGGAAACGAAGGAATGCAGATGCATTGTGTGCCTTAGTTACAAGCCGTTTTGACAGTGTTTTGACTTTGATTCAGCATACAACCAAAGTAGAGGCTTGGAATGTACTGAGGAGTTAGTATAAAACTCAAAATTTGGTTAATCAACTAGCAGCGGAGAAATTTGTTGAAGGAGAGACAACTGAAGCATTCATCACTCGGATTAAGAATCTGCACGACTAGATGGCTGGTGCTGGGATTACAAAAGAGTAGCGAGGAGCTAGCTTGGAGGTGTCTTCAGATTTGCCGACAAAAGTTTAATGGACTAGTAACTGCCTTTAATACTTAGGTGAGACCTAAGCTTTGAGTTTTGAGGAGTTTTTTGCATTATTACTAGAGGAGGAGTTAAGTCTGAAAGCCCGAGAAGGAAGCAACAATGGAGATGATGCATTCTCTGCCAATGCAAAAGGCAAAGGTGGCTGCTCCACCAAACATGATGTGACAAAAAGAAGAAGGGCGGTAAGAAAAAGTTTCAAGGAGAGTGCTTGTACTGCAAATAGTCCTTTACAGGTGGCCAAATACAACCGAATAGCAAAACTGATAGCCAACTTTTAAGGTTGTAGAGTTGAAAATGGTTGGAAATCATACATATGCAATATCTCAAGATAGGATTTAGGAGGTCTTGTTCTTCGAACAACTCTTGATTTAAGCTTTACTATTTTCCTAGGTTTCAACAAGGTGAGCTTTGACTGGACTTTAGGCTCTTCCTGATAATGTGGCCTCTTATGTCAAGAATCGCGTGGTGGGGGGAGTTGCTCAAGATGTTGCGCCGAACACACACAGAATGCAGAAGGAGAAGCTCACTCAAGAGACAAGAAGAGAGATGGAGGCCAAAACGTTTTCTTGCTGATTTCTTCTTCTTCTTCCACCCACTTTACAATGTACACAAAGTATAGATAAGATACAACATAAAGAAAAGTGGCCTACTAAGTCAAACAATGCATAACCAACTACACTAGTCGACTGGCGCTATAACTATGCCAGCTCTATAGATAGGTGTAACAACCTGAATATAATAAGTAATGAGTTAGTGGCCATGTGAGAGTCATAATGACCACCGACGTGCTAAGTGTAGACGTGTGGACCCATCTAACCAGGCGGTCCATCATCAATGTCCGCATGTGTTGAGCTTGTCATCTCAACACTCCCCCTTAAGCTCAACTGTATCTCTGCAACTCCAAGTAAGCTTCGAAACTTTTGAAGCTTCTCTGTACCCAATGCCTTCGTGAAGATGTCAGCTATTTGATCCTGTGTGCTGACATACACCAAGTCAATCTCACCTACTAGTACCTTCTCTCTCACAAAGTGGTAGTGTACCTCAATATGTTTTGTCCTGGCATGGAACACAGGGTTTCTAGCCAACTGTATACTGCTCATGTTGTCACAATAAATGACAATTGGACCTTCCACCTACACATCCAAATCAGCCATTAACTTCTGTAGCCATACTACCTCACATGCTGCAATAGCAACACCTCTATACTCAGCCTCTGTACTCGACAAAGCAACTGTAGATTGCTTTTTGCTGCTCCAAGCAACTGCTGCACTACCAAGAGAGAACATGTATCCACTGGTAGATCTTCTATCACACATACTACCAACCCAATCCGCATCTGTGTATCCAAACACCTGTACATCTGTACCTACCTCATAGAAAAGTCCATAATGTAATGTGGACTTCACATATCTCAATATGCGTCTGACTGCATCCAAATGTGGCTTTCTAGGTACTTGCATAAACTGACTCACAAGACCAACAGCGTAGCTCAAGTCTGGCCTTGTAATGGTCATGTAGATCAAACTCCCCACTATCCTCCTGAACATAGTAGGATCTTCTATCTCATCCCCAACATCAGCACTCAACTTTACATTCTGCTCCAACGGGACTGAAAGTGGTTTGCATGCCGTCATACCATACTTGGACAATATATCCAAGCCATACTATCTTTGGGATAGCCATATACCATCATCACATCTGATCACCTCAATGCCAAGGAAGTACCTTAGCTCACCTAAATCCTTCATCTCAAACTTCTTCAAAAAATCCTTGACTTCAGCAATCCCACTATCACTATCACCTGTAATAATCAAGTCATCCACATAGATGACTATGATGACCAAACCTGCATCTCCCCTTCTCACATAAAGTGGGTGATCAACATCAGAAACATAAAAGCCAATATTGACAAGATACTCTCTGATCTTGTCAGACCATGGTCTAGGTGCTTGCTTGAGCCCATAGAGCGCCTTCTTCAACCTGCACACATACGTGGGATGCTCTAAATCTTCATAACCTGTTGGCTGATCCATATACACTTCTTCCTGCAAATCACCATGCAATAAGGCATTCTTCACATCTATTTACTGCAACCTCCAACCTTTGGCTGCTGCCAAAGCAATCACACATCTGATAGTTGCCATCCTAGCAACTGGACTGAAGGTTTCATCATAATCTATGCCATATGTTTGGGCATAGCCTTTTGCAACCAGCCTAGCTTTGTACCTACTAATAGGACCATCTGCATTGTGCTTAATCTTATAAACCCACTTACATCCAATATCTTTCTTGCCCTTCGGCAATGATACTAGATCCCAAGTCTTATTGGCCTCTAATGCAGCCATCTCCTCATCCATTGCTGCATCCCAATGAGCATGACCAACAGTCTCCTCAAAACATGTGGGCTCAACATCCTCAACTAGTTTCACCATATAAACATAATGGTGAGCTGCATAACCTTCAAAACCAAATCTTTTAATAGGGTATCTCACCCTGCTAGACCTGCGTACCACTGGATCACTCAATGGAGTCTTTGCATTAACACGTGCTCTCTGCACACCTGGAGTCCTCACTGAAGGAATGCCAAGCTCATCATCCAGGCTCTTTGAGCCACTGGAGTCTCCATCAAGAAATGCATCAATGCCTTTTGACACTTTATTCTTTCCTTTGTCTTTACCTGTAGTGCTACTAGATGCACCTGAAGATGTAGAGGTACTCCTTAGTCTCCCAGACCAAGGACTACCAGATGATGTCTCTGATCCACTAAGAGTCCATGATTCTTGCTTTTCAGTCTGCAATGAGTGTCATGATCATGATCATCATCCAATGCATCACCACTAGATGCATACCAACTGCTTATTTAATCAAAGATGACATCCCTGCTCACTCTGAACTTACATGTGACAGGTTTATAACAACGATACTCTTTTTGCTCTAAAGAGTATCCAATAAAGACACACTTTTCAACCTTTGGATCCAGTGTCTTCCGCAACTTATCTGGCACATGAACATACGCAATGCAGCTAAACACTTTCAAGTGTGAGACATCAGGCTTCTTACTTGTAAAACATTCTTCGAGGGTCATACCATGAACTGCAGCTGTGGGAGTTCTGTTCATTATATAAACAGCAGTATGAATAGCCTAAGACCAAAAATGCCTAGGCATATTCTTTTCAGCCATCAAGGCACGTGTAACTTCTGCAATATGCCTGTTTTTCCTTTTTGCAACCCCATTTTGCTGTGGGGTATACCTGCATGTGAACTGTCTCTTTATCCCATGAGACCTCAGAAAATCACTGAACTCATTCGAGAGGTACTCTCCCCCTCCATCTGACCTCAAGCACTTTACTTTCAAGCCTGTTTCTCTTTCAACTGCAGCCTTGAAAGTTCTAAAGTGCTCAAACGCTTCACTCTTTTCCTTCATAAAATATACCCACAACTTTCTAGAACAATCATCAATGAATGTGACAAAGTATGAATTGCCTCCAAGAGATACATTTTGTGCAGGCCCCCAAATGTCTGTATGCACAACATCAAGGATATTTCTGCTTACATCTCTGTCATGTGAAAAGGGTTGTCTTGCTTGCTTACCAAACTGACATGCTTCGCATACCTTATGAAATTCTGCAACTCTAAATGTAGGCAAACCTGTAACCAACCCTTTGGACTGCATTAATTTCAGCCTTTGTACATTTGCATATCCTATGCATTTGTGCCAAATTTCAATATCTGCAACAACACCTTTTTCTTTAGCATACATAGCAGCATTCATAGTAGGAATTCCAGCATCCAGAGTAAACATATGCCCAACTCTACTTCCCTTTGCAACTAACCTGCACTTGTCATTGAAGTCTTCTACAAAGCATCCCTTTGCATTAAATCTGACTTGTAGCCCTTGCTCTACCATCTGACCCACTGACACCAAGTTCTTTGTAATAGATGGCACATGTAATACATCTGAAAGACTCTTTGTCTTACCATCATGCAAGGACAAGGGAACTTTTCCAATGTGTAAAATTGGGTGGCATGAATCATCACCCATCTGCACATAACCTGCATTTTGCAAATTCTGCATCTCTCCAAACCATTCTGCATGGCTGGTCATATGATTGGATGCACCTGAATCAACATACCAGACATCATCATGTGTTCCCTTTCCTGTAACAGCATTCAGCATATGCTGCATAACAAACAGACATTCATTTTTGTCTTCATTCTGTCATGAAGACGATGCATAGTTTCCTTACTGCAACTTACCACTGTAGATATCATATTTCTTAGCATAACATTGGGCTACAATATGACCTATTTTGCCACAGTAGTGACACACAATACTAGAGTTGTTAGAACCTCTGTTCTGCCATCCACCTCTTCCTCTAAAGCTCCCCCTACCTCTAAAGTTACCACGACCTCCTGAAACCTATATATCACCAAATTGCTGATTCAATTTGTTTTGCTGGTTGTCACTACTACGTCCTGTACCACGGCCTCTTGAAGAGAACCTGCCACGTCCCCTTCCTGAACTGGAGTAGAAATCTTGGACCTGTTCACCACTTCTTTCAGATGTCTCACTCTGCATGTTGATCTTTTCAGTGATCATAAGGGAGACCAACTCATCGAAATCTGGAAATGGCTTTCTGACATATACGGAAGTTACAAAAGACTTCCAAGCCTTTTCATTATTAAGTCCACCCAAGGTAGATGACACCAAATCATCATCATCGGGCATTGCATCAATCGTTGCCAAGGTATCTGCAATGCTCCTTACCTTCAGTGCATACTCATTGATAGACATCTTCCCTTTCTTCAATGTATTCAACTCTTGCTTGAGTTGAATCTTTCGTGCCTTTGTATTTACAGAAAACATACTTTCAAGTATGGTCCAAGCTGCATATGAATTCTCTGCATTTCTAATGCGTCCCAGCATATTATTGTCAATTACTGCAGACAGCCAATACATGACCTTCTTGTCTTTTGCATTCCATTCCTTCCGTGCCTTTGTCTCTTCTGCAGTTGGAGGATCACTCACCTCCGGTTCCTTTTCTTCACCTGAAACAAACTCATAGAGGCCTTCTCCAATAAGAAAGTTCGTGACACGGAACTTCCATGAAGGGTAGTTGTTCTTGTCGAGCTTCTCAATGATGGGGCTTCCACTGTTCTCTGCCATTATCACAAAACTAATACCAAACATCAATTAAATCTTCTGCAACCCTCGACCTGTAGTGCACAGCAATACACCAGACAACCTTTTTCACTGTCTGCTCAACAATACATGCAATCTGCAAACCAATTTGCATATAAACCTTGTGTTTATTCACTAATAAACACCTTCGAACTTACAGATCTGAAATCTGTAACCTGTGCACCCATGTTCGGTCAATACAGTCGAAGCCACAGTGTACCCTGAAACTGTTGTCCGCAACCTTGCGGCTCTAAAACGGGTCCTGAACTGGCCTCAGAAGCCCAAAATAACTGCGGGCAAACCCTAAAGGGCTTTTCTGCAGAATACACAGCGCTCTTCGCGCACAACAAATCTCACTGCAATTTGAGATTTTTACTCGACCCTACTTTCGTTGCCTCCACAGGCACTATCCAGGAGAGAGAGTGGAAGAATGGGAGAGCTTCTTACCCGTGGCTTGCTTGCTCGAACCTTGCATCTTCTCCTTCACTTCAGCCTTCGAAATCATCCTCTCTCAGTGGCGCGGCTTTGATACCATGTCAAGAATCGCGTGGTGGGGGGAGTTGCTCAAGATGCTGCGCCGAACACACACAGAATGCACAAGGAGAAGCTCACTCAAGAGACAAGAAGAGAGATGGAGGCCAAAACGTTTTCTTGCTGATTTCTTCTTCTTCTTCCACCCACTTTACAATGTACACAAAGTATAGATAAGATACAACATAAAGGAAATTGGCCCACTAAGTCAAACAATTCATAATCGACTACACTAGTCGACTGGTGCTATAACTCTGCCAGTTTGTAGATAGGTGTAACAACCTGAATATAATAAGTAATGAGTTAGTGGCCATGTGAGAGTCATAATGACCACCGACGTGCTAAGTGTAGACGTGTGGACCCATCTAACTAGGCGGTCCATCATCAATCATGTGTTGAGCTTGTCATCTCAACATATTAGAAGAGTTCTTGGTGGAGCACAGCTTATCAATTAACTCTATGATGTGGGATAAATCAGAGGAGAGTACAATAACACTCATATCTTTGATGTACTAGCAGCAAACTGATATTGGGATTGGTCTATGTGTTTATAGTTGTACACATAGCCTTACAACCAAGCAAGAAGAGGTTAATGACACAAAGCACTTGATGGTTTTAATTTTCTGATAAAAAACACTAGATTCAGTCAATATCCAGCTAGCAACATGATTGTAAAATGCAACATTAGTGCTTACAAGCACTCATCTCAAGGTTTTATGCCACTTGAGATGTGAAATATGGATTGTTTGATGAACTAAGGAGGTCCATCGAGGGTAAGAGACATTGAATTAGAGCTTTCAAATCTTCAACTGACTTTTTAGAAGATTAATTAGTGAATAGAATCACTATTAGTGCTTACAAATTGAAGAAATTGAAAAATGGAAAAGGTTGAAGCTTTCTCATTATGGCTGCTAGGAGACAGGCAGTTAGGATTTGCCTCTGTGTGGCCATCAGAGATAGAATTTTGTCAAACCCTTTTAGAATTAGGAAGCCCACTTTGGGGGCTATCATTGCCCCAAGATGGCCGCCATGATTGTGCCTTCTATAGGCCACGCCAAGGAGCTGAACAGGAGGCTGTAAAATCTGCACCAGATGTATGATTACTTCAATGCTACCCTCCACGATGCATTATGTCACCCTTTGTTGTGCCACATCACGTTGCCTTGTGTTGGGGAAGAAGTCTTCAGTAGAAGTCATGAGCTGAAATGCTCTCGTTTGGCTTCCCCAGGTCCTCCAAGGTCAAGGGGTCAAGGTTTGGCTATGGAGGTAAGAGAGAGAAGATGAAGATGATGAAAATCATGTGCATTTAGTGAAGCCAAGGATAGAGGAAGCTGAAAGGTGAATGGACATAAGCTAGTGATACCAATGGTGTAACACAAGAGGATGATGAAGAAGAGTAAATGCCTTACAACAATGAAATTTTACTTTTTTTTTCAAACCTCTTCTTGTTGAAATTTCTTTCATTTTTTCAATTAGTATAAATTTAACAATCGTTTTCAAATCTCATCAACATGTGTATATGGAGTCTCATAGTGAATAGTAAGTTTCAGATGATGGGTAAAATCTATGTACTTGTCTTATGGTCTCCTTTTAATTTTTATTTCAAAATTAAGGTACTTTTCAAGATGAAAAATATAATATTATTTAATAAATTTAGTCATTTTATATCTTTTTTCAAAACATTAATTCAAAAAAGTTACAATTTTGAATAATTATATGAAAAAATGGTAATTTTAAAAGGAATCTTTGAAAAGACTCCAAATGTTTCTCCTAAGATGAAATATTACCCAAAAGGTTTGCAACTCTATTTTTAGTGAAGGGCGCATTAGGGCCCTTTTCCATCAAACAACAATGTGAACTTTTGAATAATTGGTTATAGCCCCAAGACATTTGACAGAGACCAAGAGAAACTTAGTAATATGCAACCATTGTACCTTAGTGATATGTCACCATTGTAATAGGAGAGTAAGAACATGTGTGTATGTATATAAAAAAGAATATTTGTTACAACCTTATGTACCACATAGACTCTCTAGCTTTGTCCCATTGGGAAGCTCATCATCTAGTATGTTTAACAAGTTCACTTCCCTCTACAAGACTTGTTAGATATGCTCAATGCCCCACCCTCATAAGGTGCCACCAATGATCAATGGTGCTCAAAGTTGTAAGGCCCCCATTATGAGGACAAGCCAAATGTGAGCCCAGACATTGGTTGAGTCCTGACTTGTCTATTAGATGAGGTTTATGTGACCGGATGACAAAAAGGTGACCATTGTGGGTCTAATCTTTGGGTTGGACTGAGTAGTTAAGCTGGTAGCAACTCGAGGCACATTGCATTGAGTTGCAGGGTAAAGGAGTTAAAAGGGGCCCCTATTTTGGGGTCCATTGGCCCCTGCCGCGGCACTGCCCCTTGCTCGACGGTAGAGGAAATATTCCCTGGCTGATTAGTGGAGGCTCATATGGCAGGTCAGTCATGCCGACCTAACCGCCTTCACGGGCTATAAAAGCTAAACCCCTTCACAGCCATCGATCATCTATCTTTCACCTAGTCAAAGTTGTTTCAGCTAGCCTTAAGCTCTTCACCTATCTTTTGTCTAGATCGCCATCTAAGCTTCACTGTGGAAGTGCATGCGTGGACAAAGCCATCTCTGCATCAGTTATTTGGAGCTAAAGAAATTTTCTAATTCTCCTCTTATCTATTGTATACTCTCTATCTCTATCTCTTTCTCAGATTCTGTTTGCTGCGCCATGTAATTTTTACATGGTATTAGAGCCCAAGGGGCTCTAGGGATCGAAGAGTGCGCAAGAGGCAAAGGCTTCAACAACAAAGAGGAACAATGTCTTCTTTCAGAAGTGGTTTTGGCGCATCAAGAAGCGGTGCAGGAGGTGGTGCTGCTGTACCAGCTATTCAAACACTGAGGATTCGTCCACCAACCTTTAGCGAAGGGAAAGTTAGATGGTACAAACTATACCTTGTGGAAGTTCAAAATTACAACTATCCTTGATTCTTATGAGCTTTTGGAGACTGTGCTGGGGACTGATGTAGAACCACAGCTTACCCCCAACCCATCAATTCCTAGTGTGATGATTCTTCCGAATGCAGATCTTCTACAAGCTTGGAAATGAACGAATGCAGATGCATTGTGTGCCTTAGTTAGAAGCTATTTTGATAGTGTTTTGACTTTGATTTAGCATACAACCAAATCATCAGATGCTTGGAATGTACTAAGGAGTCAGTATGAAACGCGAAACCAAACAAGGATTCAAAACTTGGAGAATCAACTAGCAGCAAAGAAGTTTGCTAAAGGAGAGACAACTGAAGCATTCATCACTCGGATTAAGAATCTGTGCGACCAGATGGCTGGTATTGGGATACAAAAGATTAGCAAGGAGCTAGATCGGAGGTGTCTTCTGATTTGTCTACAAAAGTTTGATGGACTAGTAACTACCCTTAATACTCAGGTGAGACCTCAAGCTTTGAGTTTTGAGGAGTTTTGTGCATTATTGCTGGAGGAGGAGTTGAGGCTGAAAGCTCGAGAAGGAAACAAAAAATGATGGTGACAAAAAGAAGAAGGGCGGTAAGAAGAAGTTTCAAGGAGATTGCTTGTACTATAAGAAGAAAGGACATGCAATCGCAGATTGTCGTATCAAGAAGGCATATGAAAAGAATGGTACCCTTCAAAGTAAAGGCAAAGAGAGAGCCAATCCAGCTGAAGCAGAGTTGGAGTTATTCATGGAGACCATTGAGGAGGTGTGCTCCTTGGCGCAAGAAGAAACTACCATTGACTCATGGGTGTTGGATAGTGGGGCCTCCCGTCACATGACCAATAAGAAAGGTCTATACAGATCTATGTAGCCTCTACAAGAATCCATCACTATGATGATTGGAAATGATACAAAATGCCATGAGCGGGCATATGGACTATTTCATTTGTTGCTACAAATGGTGATGTCAAAAAGCTTTCAAATGTGTTGTATGTTCCCGAAATTAGGAGAAATGTGTTATCAATTGCTGCCATAACTGATCTTGGTCATGAAGTGAGGTTCAAGAAGATAAGTGTGGAAATTTTTGACAGTGATGGCAAAGTTGTTGGCAAAGGAGAAAGAAGAAACAACATATATGAGCTAAGTGCTCTTACAACCACCGTTGGAGTGGGCACAAGTAAGCTTTGGCATGAAAGGTTTGGACACATTGGATTTGCAATGTTGAAGGAGATGTACAAACAAGGTATGGTTTCTCACCTACCTGCAATGGTTGAATTGAAGGAACCATGTGAAGCTTGTATGATGGGCAAGCAATAGAGAAAGGCATTTCCACAAGAAAGCAAGAATAGAGCACATGCTTCTCTAGAGCTGGTGCATGCTGACTTGCACGAAGAGATGCTTACATGGGCCTTGGGGGGATCTTCTTATTTTATGTTGATTGTTGATGACTACAATAGGAAGATGTGGGTGTACTTTCTTCGTGATAAGGCTCAAGCTTTTGATAAGTTTAAAGAATGACTAACACTTGTTGAGAATAAAATAGGGAAAAGTGTGAAGAAATTTAGAACAGATGGTGGTGATGAGTTCAACTCAAAGGTGTTTGAAGACTTTTGCAAGAGCAAAGGGATCAAGCATCAATTCACGACGCCTCACACACCTCAATAGAATGGTGTTGTGGAACACAGGAATCACACCATTGTGGAGATGGCAAGATGCATGCTAAAGAGCAAGGTATTGCCTAACCATTTTTGGGCTGAAGCTGTTAATACTGCAATCAACATTTTAAATCGGAGCTACACGAAGCCTCTCAAGGGAAAAACACCTCATCAGGCTTACACTGGTAAGAAACCATCTATCTCACACTTCAGAATTTTTGGATGTGAATGTTATGTACATATTCAAGATGAGAAGAGAAAAAAGTTACAACAAAAAAGCAAAAAATGTATCTTCTTGGGTTATAGTGATGAGTAGAAGGCTTAGAAATTATATGACCAAGAGGCAAAGAAGATCATCGCGAGCCGTGATGTGGTGTTCAAGGAGCAACTACATATAGTGGAGGAGGAGAAGGCAAGTTCTTCCACTTTATCATCAAGCGAAGAAGTAGTCCACTATGAACATGTCCCAAGAGTTGTCCCTATCCTTAAGGAGGAGGAAGCATCATCTTCAGATGATGAGGAAAAAGTTCACCAACCTGACATCACCCCACTAGTAAAGCCATTGCCGCATTGGATGAAGCAGCTCTTTGACCACAATAATCCTATGCCCACATCTGTTGAGGAGAAGGTAGATGGACCAAGGAGGTCTCAGAGAATAGAGGAGCAAAGGAGGGCTTCTGCTCACATAGTCAATATGGCCTTGATGGCTGAGATTATGAGAGAAGTAAAGGAGCCAACTGACTTATAAGAAGCACTAGCAGATATAGCATGGAAGGTAGCTATGCAAGTTGAGTATGACAGCATAATGAAGAATGACATTTGGGAGCCAGTGGATTGCCTAGCAAAGCAGAAGGTTATTGGCACCAAATGGATCTGGAAGGTAAAGTACAAGACTGATGGTACCTTAGAAAAGTACAAAGCTAGATTGGTTGCACAAGGATTTTCACAGCTTGAAGGGTTTAATTTTCAAGAGTCATTTTTCCCAACTGCCAGAATGACCACTATTCGCACAGTACTTGCAATGGCCACCCATAAGAAGTGGCCAGTTTACCAAATGGATGTTAAGTCAACGCTCTTAAATGGTAACCTCAAGGAGGAGGTGTACATGGCTCAACCACCAGGGTTTGAGGCCCCCCATTCTGAGAATAAAGTGTGTACATGGCTCAACCACCAGGGTTTGAGGCCCCCCATTTTGAGACAAAGTGTGTAAGCTGAAGAAGGCATTGTATGCACTGAAACAAGCCCCCAAAGCATGGTACCAGCAAATAGATAAGTTCTTTTTAAGCTTAAAGATCAAAATATGTGCCTTAGAAGCTAACTTGTATGTTTATAGGGATGGTGAAAAATCTTTAGTGATTGTCCTATATGTGGACGACCTTCTTATTACTGGTGAGTATGAAGATATGATCAACCAAACTCGAAAGGCTTTGAGTTTTGAGTTTGAAATGACAGACTTGGGCTTGCTGCACTATTGTTTGGGTATTGAAGTCTGGCAAAATCCAGGAAAGATCTTTATCTCTCAGAAGAAGTATGCATGGGAGATCTTGAAGGGATTTGGCATGACCGAATGCAAGGAGATAGCTACACCTATGGAGGTGAATGCAAAGTTATCCGTTGAAGATACATCAGCAGCACTAGCAAACATTGGGAGGTACAAGAGGATGGTTGACAGTTTGATGTACTTGTGTAATACCAGACCAGATATCAATTTTGGTGTTGGTGTTTTGAGTAGGTTCTCAAACAAACCTCATGAGAGTCATTGGAGGGCTGGGATGTGGGTGCTCAAATACTTGAAGGAAACTCTTGACTATGGTATCACGTACAGTTCCGAAACTTCTCTTGTGGGGAATTGTGACTCAGATTAGGCAGGAGACAGTGATTCCAGGAAGTCAGTTTTTGTTATTGTTTCTCTTTGGATTTAGGAAATTTCTCTTGGATGAGTAAGAAGCAGCCAATAGTGGCATTGTCTTCTATCGAAGCAGAGTACAAAGGAGCTTGTTTTGCTGCATGTGAAGCAGTATGGTTGAGAAGGATCCTATGGCATATGGGAGTGTAGGATGAAGAACCAACTATGCTGAGATGTGACAATCAGAGTTGCATTGCCATTGCCAAAAATCTAGTGTTTCATGCACACACGAAACATATAGAGATCTAGTATCACTATGTGCATGATTTGATGGAGGATGGGATAGTAGAACTATTCTACTATCCAATAGAGGAGAATGGAGTAGATATCTTCACCAAAGCACTTACTACGAAGGATCTACTTCAAGTTCATCTTTAGAGACTTGGCATTGGGCCGAGGAGATAGTTTACCTATGGGTGGAGGGGGGGTGTTAGATATGCTCAATGCCCCACCTTGATAAGGTGCCACCAATGATCAACGGTGCTCAAAGTTGTAAGGCCCCATTATGAGGAGAAGCCAAATGTGAGCTCAGGGACATTGGTTGAGTCTTGACTTGTATTTTAGATGAGGTCTATGTGATTGGATGGCAAAAGGTGACCATTGTGGGTCTAATCTTTGGGTTAGACTAAGTAGTTAAGCTGGTAGCAACTCGAGGCACATTGGATCGAGTTGCAGGGTAAGGGAGTTAAAAGGGGCTCCTATTTTGGGGTCCGAGGGTAGTGCCCTCAACTTGACGGTAAAGGGAATATTCCTTGGACGACTAGTGGAGTCTCATATGGTAGGTTGGTCATGTTGACCTAACCTCCTTCACAGGCTATAAAAGCTAAACCCCTTCACAGCCATCGATCATCTATCTTTCACCCAATCAGAGTTGTTCCAGCTAGCCTTAATCTCTTCACCTATCTTCTATCTAGATCGCCATCTAAGCTTCATTGTGGAAGTGCTCTTATCTATTGTGTACTCTCTATCTCTATCTCTTTCTCAGATTCTGTTCGCTATGCCATGTAATTTTTTCAAGACTACCACTGCCTTCTACTATATCATCCACTTGTATATGAGAGAGAGTGAGTGTGCATATGGATGTGGTTATGTATGTTGGATACTCATCTCCATACACAAAAGGACAACTTGCATGATTTTTATTATGATCTTTGCAATCTTCAACTATTTTTTGGCCATTAATGCCATTGCCTCCCCCATTTACATCTTCCATTTATTACCTACTCACACTAGGCCCAATATGAAACCTACATTGATGAAAGTAATAGCATTCACCTTTAAGGTTGCTGAGCCCAACATAGAATTTAGATTTGTTACCTCATTTGATTGTCAATGTCTTTGGAAAACTTGAGAGAATGTTTTTGATGATATCTTTAAGATCTACTTTTGCACCACATGGCATATACCATATGATATACTAAGCAATAAGTTATTTATGCTAGAGACATGGAAAATAAAATTCCTTTACATCCATTGATTCTTTGGAATGGAGATGTGGAGTTTGAGCTTAGATGTGGAGTTTGAGCTTAGGTGATGGAGGCCGGTGGGCAGCTTGTGGCAAGGAGGTTCCCGAAAAAGAGGTTGGATTTCGAGTAGAGGGTGGCAAATTGGGGTAGCTCGGGCAAGTGGAGAGAGCTATGGAAATGGCTACCATAGGAGTCATAGCTCAGATCGAGGTGTCACATCCACGATAGTGTGATGATAGTCAACTTATCCAATAAAGAATTTCCCCTAAGGTCCACATGGTGCAAGGAGTTTCCCAATGGGGAAGGGAACATGCCTCTAAAGGCATTGGAGGGGGCTAGGGCTAGGTCGGAAGCCAGGGTATGACTCAACATAGGGTAGGAGAGCTTGTTGTTGCTAATGTCCAAGGCATTGGAGGGGGCTAGGGCTAGGTTGGAAGCCAAGGTACGACTCAACATAGGGTAGGAGAGCTTGTTGTTGCTAATGTCCAAAGCCAAGAGGCCCCATTTGGATATATGTGGCAATATCTACAAGGTTAAATACACCATTTTTATAGTTCTTCTAATGGGGATAACTATATAAAGTATGTGTACAATTGGCTATAAGTGACAACATCTGTAAGGTTAAAGACACCATTTGTATAGTTCTAATTGGAGATAACTATATAAAGTACATGTACAAAAGAGATTGCTATATTGAGTGATTAAAAACCATACAAATGAGTTTATGAGTTTCATTATGCAAAAAAGATCAAGTTAATTATTTGGTGAATCAAAGCCTTTCTTAATGTTTTTTATTGTGGTAGATGTATCATAGTTCAATTTCTTCATCATTTGATCATCATGGAGTAGCTACAATTATATTTGATGTTTATAATGTATAGCTCTTAATGTAGCAAAATATGGTGGTTGATGTGTAAACACACTTAAAATTTTACTTGGGCCTTTTCTCTCATTAAGTCCCCCCCTCCTTGGCTTGTACATACCCTACTCTTTCTTTTTTAGGGTTATGCACTTCTCTTTTATCCTTATTTTTATTCGTTAATAACTACAACAATAGACATGTAAGCAATACTCTTTATTGGGTATCTACCGAGGCATGGGTTGCTTATGTACATAAACAATTGGCTTTTGAGAATATGAATGAGGAGTACTCTTTGGATGCATTTCTCATGAAAATTAAGGATCTCAAGGAGCAAATATTTGCTATTAAAACATGATTGTTTGAACATCTACAGTAGTCTGCATCCATGAAGAGTCCTTCCTCCTGTGACAATCTGTGGGTCTAGTCATCTTTTCCTCTCCTTGCATGAGCTTTGGAGGATGAGTTTCCATGATGGTTCATTGGAGCTTTTCAGGCTCAATGCACCATTGCCAAATATAAGCTCATTGGAAAAGGAATCTACCATGTTCTTTTGCGGTCTACAATAGAAAAAAGTGGTTATTATCCTACTTCATGGGATACAAAGGGGATTATGTGCTCTACATACCCTTGGACAACTAGGTTTTCTTTTAAAGGTGTCTTGCTCTCAAAATGTCCCACGTGGCATAGGATAGGAGGATGGAACCCCCAGAAGTGCTTGAGCTTATTGTTTCTTTAGGTGTTGAAATCATATGCTTCGCTAAATTCTTATCCATCTTTGATATGTGCTATGCCTATAAGAAAAATGATCATTTTGCTAGAAAATTCCCTCATAAAATTGGGAAGTAACTTGACAGAGGAGTTCAAGGAACAACCTAGCTTGAAGGCCACTCAAGGTAATCCTCCAAAGGCAAGATTACACATTCAATTGATGAAGTCACCAAGTATGCTCTAGGTGTTAAGCAAAACACTAACTACAAATTTCAAGACAAAGGGCTAGCAAAAAAATGTACACGGTGATTCTACTTTGCCATAACAAAAAATTAAAGTGCAAAATGTTAAGGGAAATATTAAGTGTGCTGTATAGGCATCATAGAATCCTAAAAGAAAGCTATTAAAACAAATGCTAGAGTTGGTAGTTGAATTAAGAAACTATCCCACAAAGCTAATGAAAGGGCTTGGGTGTGGGAAGATATGGATATGCTAGGCTTTGCATCTGATACGTCAAATGCAGGGGACTAGAATATGGTGGATGCCCTTCATGACAGATTGCATGAATCCAACACTAGATCATTAGAAGAAGTTGATGCATGTTATATAAGCATGAGATGGTAGATCGAGTGATGCTTGACAGTAGTACAAAAATCAAAGATTATTCATGGAAAAATATAAAAAATAATCAATTATGGAGAGTAGCATGCTTAGACATGTTTTATGCTTCTAGAGGCTCCTCTCATGGATTCACCCCTCCTCGAAATGTGCTATGTGAAAATACATTTCCCATTTAGATCATTTTTCAATCTTGATCCACTTGCCTTGGCTACCATGGATAATCTTATCACTATTGTTTGTGAGTCTCTTGTGATGATGAGATTATCAGGATTGTTTTGCTGCAGTGTAAATTTTCTTTTTGCAAGTTTAGGAAAAGGAGAAATTGGAGGCTGTTCAAATTCCATCTAGAGTTCGATGGCTCCGAATAGGTGATTGTCCATCCATATTCTTCTTCAACACTTTGAAGTAAAAACAGTTGCATTAGTGTTAACCCCAAGCCGAGAAGGCGGAAGGATGAATGAAAAAGTAGAAAGAAGATGGAAAAGGAGCAAGGACACGCATGCGGTCTCCAAAGCTAAGCAAGGGCCAAAAGCGTAGTTTTAAATAAAAGGCGTCTCAAAAACTCCAAAAACTCTTGTAAAAGAGCGCCAACCCTCCTGTGCCACCTGTAAAAGAATAGTCAAATATAGGCCTAGGACATAAAGCAAAAAGAGGGAATTAGAAAAAGGGACCTTGCCACAATGGCCGATCATGTAAAAAAGAATGGGTGCCTATGGGGTTTTAGGGTTTGTATATATAAAGTTCAAAAAGTGAATGGAAGCTCATTCTTTGGTGTGTGCCCAATAAGAGCTCTTCTCTTCCTCTCTTCTTCCCCTCTCCTTGCTTGTGTGTGCTCTTGAGAGAGGGAGTGATTGTGAGTGTGAGGGAGTGAGTGAGTGGGAGTGAGGGAAAAAGGGGGTGAAGCTCATCACCATCTCCTCTTTTCTTCTCTTCTCTTTCCTTCTCTTGCGCACGCGGCTATGGCAGTTGGAGCTTGGAGATGGAGGAGGCTTGAGCATGCTCGAGCTAGCATCTAGGATCGTGGAGCTACTGGAGTGCACAAGAGAGGAGGCAACTCATATCGGCATCAAGGTAAGCTCACTACACTCATAGGATCGAGGGCGCGTCAACTATGTGAGAGGTAGCCAATAGAGCTCGCTTGGAACGCTTGAACAATAAGCGGTCCGTGGGTCTTGGCAGTTGAGTGAAAGCTCCTACATTTTGGTTCCGTTGTCGGGACCAACGGATTCAAGCTTGAGCGCTTGCGTGCCCCATATCAAGCATCGAAGTAAGGGATTCTCCCCCGAAACAGAGCTTGAGGTAGGTAGGAAGGTTGGGTGTTTTGATCTTCAAAACAAGTAAGTATTTTGGGTTAGTTAGTTTGTTTGATGATTGGAAAATAGGGAGAAATCATTTCAGTTTGTTGCTTTCGATTCTCATTGCATTTAATATAGGATAGGATTAGGAAATCAAATCGGGAAAGGGTAGGGTTTACTACTGCAAATAGGGCAAAACAAGGCATAAAACATGCAAAAAAATGGCAAAAACCTAGCTTGGGATGCTTAATGTCGGCAAGTGAGTGATTGAGAGCGTCAAAGCCCTGCCCAGGAAGGGGTTTAAGGGCTAGGAGGCCAAGGGATAGCTCATTTGCAACCATTGCACAGAGAGAGAGAGAGAGAGAGAGAGAGAGAGAGAGAGAGAGAGAGAGAGAGAGAGAGAGAGAGAGAGAGAGAGAGAGAGAGAGAGAGAGAGAGAGAGAGAGAGAGAGAGAGAGAGAGAGAGAGAGCCCACAAAGATTCAATTCGATTGCGTCATTGGAGAGCCTACCACTCACCCCAGGTATACAAATCACTTCCCTTGGTGCCTTAGCCAGGATCTAGAAGTTTGTGCTCGGGATGATTGCCCGACTAGGGAGATTCGATCGAAATCATCATTGCGCGGCATTCATCACGCCGCGTTCGGCTTGTCCGAGCGGCCCTTGTTAGGCCGAGTCTTAGACTTGACCCTCGGACCTGCCCTTTCGGACCTCGACCCGAAGACCCTAATCGGCCCTCGGACCCGATACTCAACTTGGCCCATCCGAGTTACTCCACTCGGCCCTTTGACCAAACTGACACTCAGCCCGAAGTCCACTCGGCCCGAGGTCCACTCGGCCCAGGACCCAGGGCCTAGGACCCGACTCGGCCCTCGGTCCAACATCTGGCTCAGCTTGTCCGAGTTACTCCACTCGGACCTCGACCTACGAAAAACTTTTTGCACTCGGACAGGCACGATTCGGCCCGTCCGAGTCACTCGCTCGGCCCCTGCAATTCGAACCAGTTGGGCCAAGTGTGTGTCTAACTCAGTCTTAGAGATTTGACTTGACCCAATTGGAGCTCAACGGCCCAACTTGTCGGGATCCCTCTTGATGATTAGAGCCTGATTCTGGCGCATCGAGTAGACAAAATCGTAAGGCATGGCCGCTTAATAGTTTGAGTGGGCTGTTGCAATACCTAGAAACCCAGAGACCTAGAGGTAACCTACCGAGCCATAAAACCCTGATCGAGCCCAAAAAATGGCAAGAAAAAGTAGTCGAAAGGCCCTAAATCCTGTCTAGACGACCACAGAATTGATCTACAAAACCTATCAAGCCCGTGGGTGCATGAGATGCTTAGAGGCTGTTTGCCGCACTCACCTTGAATTTCCACACTTGAAGTGCACTTAAGAAAAAGTGAAAGCTTGATTGAACACACGTGCACCAGAAAGAACACATGCATGAGTGGAGATAACTTGAGGACTGTATTTAATAAGTCAAGGAACTCACTCAGATAAGCTACTCAAGGAACCCACGAATAGGAGAGAATCCACAGATGGAGACAAACCATCAACACGCAAAGTAGGACCAAGCAAGCGGTACAAACGAAGGGGATTTGACAAACCCACTCAATTCGATGGATAGCTTGGCGAAGCACGAGAACTCGACTATGGCAGAGGAAAACTCGGACCGTAGGACTAATGAGGAACTCAACTTGGGTGTCTTCCCACATGCTATTCAGCAATTGGTCAGTAGCTATGATACGCACGCCCGATATGAGCACCGCGGTCGAACATCAGATGCTATCATTGCAGACTTAGAAGAAGAGAGGAAGCTAGCCCGTAAGATGTTGTAAGGTATAGCTACGTACAATAGAGACCAGGAGGCTAGGAGTCAAAGGCAAAGCATGGAGTTGCATGAGGTACAGCAAGTGCTAAACTTAGCTTTGACAGAAATTGAATGGATCACGAGAGAGCCCTAGAAGGAGACTTAACGCTAAGCGAACTTCTTATGAAGCGATTGTTAGACAACACCGCAACAGAGCAAAGTGCTACAGCATTAGCGACCTCACTGCTGGCAGGGTTAGGAGCAACCCAAGGCTATAAGAGCCAGTCTAAAATCCCGATAGTCGCAAAGCAGCTCGACAAGTACCAACCCCATGATGACCTATACAGCTTTGTAAAGCAGTTCAAGCAAGTTTGCAAAGCCAACGGCCTCAGCGACCTGACTCAGCATTCTCAAGCGTTCGGACTTTGCTTAGGTGACAAGGGAAAACTTAGACGCTGCAGAGCGGGCAAACTTCAATAGCCTCAAGAATCTCTTCATTAAGAGATTGTTGAGTGTTGAAATGACTTGTTTTTTGGCTGATTTTTGTTGTTTTTGAGAGCTGAATGTTGATTTTATGAGATGATTGATTGGTTTAGAAGTGGTTTGAGAGTGTTTTGGATGATAATGATTGGGTTTTGAAAGTTCATGATGTTTGTTAGTGGTTCTGTGATGTTTTGATAGGTTCTGATTGGTTCTGTATACCTTCTGTTTTGCTTTGTTTTGGTCTGTTTTGTTCTGATTGTCTTCTGTAAGGAGGGATGGAGTATTGATTGATGAAGATTGAGATCTTGTGAAAGCTTATTAAATAGTTTGTGAGAGTTTGGAATGATTTGAGAATGAGTTATGAGGTTTTGATGACCTTCTGTAACCTTCTGTAGGTCTTCTGTAGAGCTTCTGTCTCTGTTCTGTTCTGTACTGTAGCTGTTCTGGTACTGTTTTGTAACTGTTCTGTATGCTTCTGTATGTGTTCTGATGGATGAGAGTGTAGCTTGGGAAAGTTTTCTAGCCTTGGAAAGAGGTGAATACAAGTGCAAAAGAGCTGGAGGAAGTGGAAGAAGTAGCTGCCGAAGACTCAAGTGAAGACTAGAGTGAAGTGACAGTAGTGAGCTATGAAAGGACACTGTAGTGGCTCTGGCGACTTTTCATATCAGACATACCTCTTGGGAGGGGTATCCACGACCTAAGAAGGATTATTGAGAGTGATTCTGAGAGATTGTAGTGAGGATATGATGTATTATTGATGGAGAGAGAGAGAGAGAGAGTCAGAGATAGCCAATTCTACTCAAACAGAGTGATTGTATATGAGAGATTGAGAGAGAAGACTATGAAGATATTGAAGATGAATACTATGTGATGTATTTCCATTCAAAGATGGTGTATTCCTTTGCTTTCTTTGTTCTATAGATGGATTTTGTAAAGATATTGAAGAATATGGTTGATTCTATCAAAACCGTGGGAGATCTATATGATGCTGTATGAAGATTTGTTGTGCCTAGTGTTCTTTTCTTCATTGTGATCATATGAAACATGATAAACAAGCTTGTTGATGTTACAAGATAGATTTTCTTGCAAGAGAATTCCCTTTTCCTTGGTGTTCCTCTTGGGGCTCCATGTTTTTGGTGCGCAGCCGGGGAAACTTGCCATCAACAAGCACCAGAAGAGGCTGAAAATGAAGGAAATGGCATTGCCAAGAAGAGAAGAATTCAATGGATGTTTGTAAAGTTCCTTCTTCCACTGAAGAGTTGGAATTCCTCATAATCAAAGCCACTTTCCACAAGAAGTTCATCCCACAATGGCGGAAACACATCACCATCATGACGCATGCTTTATGTGGTGGACGGTTTCCTCTTCCTGTTGAAGCAGCAGAAACTTGCATCTTGGTGGCAAACTGTTTGGGAACAAACTGAAGAGTAGAAACAGAGAGAATGACCATCCATGGAAGATTTGGCATTCATTGAAAAGTTTCCAGACAATATCAAGTGGGAGATTGTGAAGAAGCTTCAGGAGTCTTGGTCTGTAGAGGTTCACAAAGACAAGAAGGAAAAAAGTTGGAATTTGTTCGTGGACGCTCAACAGCAAGATACATGGGATGCTTGGTGTACTGATAATCTTCTGTTTGTTCAATTAGCAACCCACTAGAAGTTGGTAGACAGAGTACTTTTCACAACATACACTGTTGAAACCATTAGAAGCTGGCATTACTATGATGATGGCACCACCACAATGCTCAGACGTATACATTTTGACACCTTCAGAACAGAATACCTTCCTCTGTGCAGTGGCATGAAAGCAGAATTCAGGGACGTTGAAAAGAAAGAAGTAGAAGAAATGTTGGCAAGAGAGTCCTCCAGAGACTCAAGACTTCTGTTAACCCTCTGTGGAGCACTAACAACCTAATGGAGCCAACCCCCTGATGAATGACGCAATAAAGAGGCAAGCGTTAGAACGAGTCCAGAGGTACGTGAGAAGAGAGAAAGCAAAAATCAAGGCTGAGAACGAGCTAGCAGCAGAAGCCGCCTTTGACGCCCTTGCGGAACTCTTTACAGAAGTCCCAATGGCACATCAAGCCCTTCCTCCTCCTGCTGGAGGTCCACTTCCAAGCCAGATCCGTCCTGGAAATATTGATGACAGGCCAGCGAATGTAGTCCCATTGCCAGTTTTTAAGGGAGAGTAAAATGAAGACCCCGATCTTCATGTAGTAGAGTTTATGGTAGCGTGTGTGGCTAACAATGCTAGAACCCCTGAGCATTGGTTAGCAATATTCCCTGCCACTTTCAAGGGTGCGGCATTTCAGTGGTATGAGAGACAAGCAGCAGGAACTTTTGGCACATGGGACGACCTGAAGTTGGCCTTCCTCACTAAATTCAGGCGTGAAGGTTTTGAAGAGCGGATGAGAGAGGAATTTATGAACCTAAGTCAATCCTCTGGAGAAAGAGTAGAAGCTTATGTCTCACGAATGGAATCCATCCTGAAGAGATGGACTAACCATAATCTAGATGATGGCATTCAAAAGGGGGTGTTTCTCAGAGGATTACAACCAGAAGTCCGTAAGTTTGTGGAGCTGTAAAGACCAGCCACACTACAAGCTGCAACAGAAGGTGCAAGACTGTACGATGAAGTGCAAGCTAGATTGGCGATGAATTCAGGAAGAGGAGTCCTACCTCCTCTGATGCCAGGAATGATGTACCCACCAAATGCAGTTCCAGGGACTGTTCCCTACCCTTACCAACAGATGTCCCCGGTATCACAGTACAGTGCACCAAATCCACAGTGACCACAATCCATGCCTCAAATGATGGTTCAACCACAACAAAAATGGTCCCAACCAATTTCCTCAATGCCAAATCAGCAGCAACAGTGGAATCCTACCAACTGGAGCCAACAGCCAACAGTTCAAACAGGAGCTCTGAATCAGAACCAGAACAGAGACCCCTCTGTACTAGCCCAGTCCGTTTATGCAGTGATTACAGAGACTCCTCAAAACCCTCCTGCGAGTGTCTCAGGAGGAGAAAGCTTGAAGGACTACTTATCTAACTCAGTTGCAAACATAAAAAAGGAGTTGATGGATGTGATTACAGAGCAACTTCAGACGTTGAAAGTGAACACAACGAGCATATCCAACGTTGTAGGAGCAGGAAGAGATGTGATGCGGTCAAATACTTGGTGTGGTAAGTGTCATCAAGCAGGCCATTTAGCCACTGAATATACACGAAAACCAACTATTCCTGGGGCCTTCTGTTCCTACTGTTTGCGGAAGAACCATACAGAGGACATTTGCTCTCTGAAGGAGATGCATGATAGGAGAAGTAAGGAAGAAGACGCAAGATTCAACTTGCTGGAATCCAAAATGACAACACAAGATATTGGACCCAAGCCTAGAGAGTTTGGTCCTAATTTCGGACCCAGAAGATTTCCCTCTCAAAGTTATAGAGGAAGACAGTCTGGCGGTGGTCAGAGATCAGAAGTGGAATGTTACAGATGCGGAGAAAAGGGACACATTTCACCAAATTGTCCAAATCCTCGAAGGCCAGTGGATTACAAGCCCTTATGCAGTTGATGCAAAGGAGAAGGCCACACTGCAAAAGACTGTCCAAGCCCAGCCCAGTGAAAAACAATGCTACTGATAGTCCGGCCAAGGCCCAAGAGCTTACCTCCAATTTAGTAGAATTGGAAGTTGCTGCCATCACGCGTGCAAAGCAAAAGGAACCACCTATCCAGAAAGAAAATAACCCTCTTGCCAGAACAGTGAAGTTCAATCTTCCACCAGAAGAACAGAACAGAACAGAGCCTAACAGTGCCGTACAGAGCGCTACAGTGCCACAGAGAGTTACAGAGACAGTTACAGAGACAGTTACAGAGACAGGACCAGAGGTCCAGGAGACAGAAGAGGAGGAAGTGCCGCAAGTAGTAGAAGAAGTTCCCATGATTCCTCTGTTGGAAGAAAGAGGGAAAATGAAAATGGATGTTGCCCCATTCCCTAACAGGTTAGAGAAGCCAATGGATCCTATTAAGGAATACGATCTAGTTAGAGTTCTAGATACCTTTAAACCAAACCTCACATTCCAACAATTATTGATGTTGTCTCCCAGTTGTCGGAAAAGGTTCAAAAGTATACTGACAAGAAGACGTGGTTTAAGGATTGCTCCCTCAATAGCAACAAAGCCCAACAAGGCTTCAGAGCCTGTAAAAGAAGTGGATGTGGCTAACACTTTCCTAGATCCGGGTACTCCAGAGACTGGCGTGTGGATAGAAGGCTGCTTCATTTCAAATGCACTGATTGATGGAGGTTCATCAGTGAACATTATGACGGATGTTACAATGAAGGATCTAGGCTTACAAGGTGTGCAACCAACCCAATGGCTCATCAGACTGGCGGATCAGAGTAGGATCAAGCCTTTGGGCATTCTCCCATATGTGAAGACTACAGTGGCTGGAAAAGATTATTGGCTAACCTATTTGGTGGTGAAGCCAAACTCTTATGGTACATCCTACCCTCTGCTACTGGGCAGACCATGGCTTTTTGAAGCCCGATCAAGGACGGATTGGTTCAAAGGAACTTTGACCTTGGGTAGAGGACCCAACAAAGTGGTGCTGAAACTGTATGGTTCTCAAAAAGGACATGGATCCACCTCCTTAGAATTATCTTCTGACTCCCCTAATGAGGCTACAGATGGAACATCAGTAGACGAAGATGCTGTCAAACAGATCCTTCCCAAGAAAACAGTGGCACATTCCTTAACAGTGGATACTGTAAGCCGACTTCCAAAAGATGCAACGCCATTATCAATGGGTGAATACTTCCTGCCTGAACTAGGAATGACTTCTGAAATCACTTCTGACAGTGAGATAGAAGCATGGATGTACTGCTCTCCCTGTTACATGGCCATAGTAGAGCCAGAGACAGAGGCAGGAGAGGAAACAGAGAATCTGTTCTTCTGTTACAGAGTGCCTACAGAGACAGAGGCAGAGACAGAAGCAGAGACAGAAGCAGAGACAGAAACAGAGGCAGAGACAGAAGCAGAGACAGAGACAGAAGAGGATGGATATGATATGGACGAAGAAGATTATGAAAGTGAAACGGAAGAGTCTATCCCACCTGAAGAGGATACATTTGAGGAAGAAGTTCCAGAAGCATCAGAAGCAAACGAGCTCATGCTATGGGACAGAATGGTGATGGTACCATTTGGTCTGGTAAATGGATTTTCTTATATGCAAAATTCTTATAAGACATGGGTTGAGAAGAACAAGCCGTCTTTTAGCAGTGGATCATGCCGTCCTAACCCATCTTTGCCAAAGAAAGATGATGATGATGCATCGTGCCAACAAGCACCAGTCCCACAAACCCAACAGAAATCAGAGGGTCCCTGTTATGTGACGTTCCTGGATGTGTCATCTTCAGAAGAGGAGTCTTCAAGCCAAGAGGTAATTAATTTTGAAACCAAACCCGAAACGGCTCTAATCCCATTCCAACATCTCAAGGAGCAAATTAAGTCTCCGCCAAAAGAAGAAATTGGTTCTAGTGGGACATCAGAAGAGGACACCACTCCCTTGAAGGAGTCGGATCTGTACCCAGAAGCAGTCCGCGGGACCTTCATCCGTGAAGTAGAAGGTGAAAGGCAGTTAACCTTTGTGGATGAAGAAGGCACTGAACGCTACTTGAAGGTGGGTAGCAGCCTCCCAGAAGAGGAGTTGTCAACCTTGTACAACTTGTTGAAAGAAAATTTGGACGTGTTTGCGTGGTCCTACAAAGACCTAAAGGGGATTGATCCCACAATATGTCAACATCATATTGACTTGGAGCCTGATGCCAAGCCAGTATGGCAATGACAGAGGCGAATGAATCCGAATTATTCCACATTGGTGAAAGTGGAGCTGCTGAAGCTTCTGGAAGCCGAGTTCATCTATCCAGTGGCAAATAGTGAATGGGTTTCACCCATCGTGGTTGTACCCAAGAAGAATGGAAAATTGCGAATATGTGTGGATTTCCAAAAGCTTAATTCCAAGACGAAGAAGGATCACTTTCCTATCCCTTTCACAGACCAACTGTTGGACACAGTGGCATCCAAATCGCGGAAGAAGACCAATCCAAGACAACCTTCACCACAGAATGGGGAACCTACGCTTACCGAGTGATGCTGTTTGGACTCTGCAATGCCCCTGCTACTTTCCAACGAGTCATGATGGCCGCCTTCCAAAATCATCTACATGACTTTATTGAGGTATATTTGGATGACTTCTGTGTCTATAGTTTGATCCGTGAACACTGGGAACACTTGGAACAATGCTTTGACCGATGCCGGGAGTATGGGATTTCCCTCAACCCCAACAAATGCATCTTTGGGGTCTCTTCTGGAGTTTTGTTGGGCCACATTGTCTCTGCACAAGGGATATCAATAGACCCTGCAAAGATTGAAAAGATCACAGCTCTGACAGCACCCACCAACTCAAACAGTTGAGGGGATTCCTAGGCCATGTGGGTTACTACAGAAGGTTCATAGCTCATTTCGCAACAAAGGCAACCTCCTTGCACAAGCTTTTGAGGAAAGATGCATAGTTTACTTGGATGGCAGAATGTGACAAAGCTTTCTACACTCTGAAGCAATGTCTGATTGAGGCACCCATTCTGCAACCTCCTGATTGGATGAAAGAGTTCCATGTACACACGGATGCATCCATTGAAGGCTTAGGTGCTGTCCTCTGCCAGAAGGGCTCCTCGAAGTTGGATCAACCGATCTACTATGCAAGCCGAAAAGTCACTGATAGGGAACAGAACTATACAGTGACAAAGCTGGAGTGCTTGGCAATGAAGTTTGCCCTAGAGAAGTTCCGCCATTACCTCCTATCCACCCACTTTAAATTTTATGTGGATCATGAGGCCCTGTCCTTCTTGATGAACAAAGAAGATGTGAAAGGACGAATGATGAGATGGCTCCTTTTATTTTAGGAGTTTGACTTTGAGGTGATTACTAAGCCAAGTCGTTCCCATGTTCTGGCTGATCATCTGTCGCGTATCCCACAAACTGCAGACGAGGAGCAGGATGATCCAGACCTCCCTGATGCTTCCCTATTCTTGGTAGAAACTGTAACTCCCTGGTATGCAGACATTGCCAATCTGTTAGCAACCCAACAGTACCCTCTTGGCATTTCTAGTCGGGAGAGGAAGAAGCTTATGCTAGAATCAGCCCCCTACACCCTGCTAGGCTGTGCACTGTATAAGAAAGGCAAAGATGAAGTGCTCAGAAGATGTGTTGCAGGAAATGAGATTGGGATTGTTCTGAAGGCTTGCCATGACAAGCCATGTGGAGGTCACTTTGCAGGAGAAGCTACAGCCAGGAAGGCTTTGCTAGCAGGTTACTGGTGGCCTACCATTCATAAGGATGCCTATGATTATTGTAAAAGATGTGATGCTTGTCAGAGAATGGGGAAACCCACGAAGACAAGTGCCATGCCATTGCAACCTATTCTTCCTTTGAAGCCGTTTGAGAAGTGGGGCATCAATTTCGTAGGTCCGATCGATCCTCCCACCAGAAGGAAACAGAACCGATACATCCTCGTATGTACAGATTATGTTACAAAGTGGTGCGAAGCTAAAGCCCTAAAGCGAGACGATGGTAACAGCGTGGCCCTGTTCATGTACGAGAATATCATCACCCGTTTTGGTAGTCCTTAGAGCTGGTAAGTGACAGAGGCACTCATTTCCTTAACAAAGTCATGGAGGAGTTGACAGAGTTGTATAAGATCCGCCATCGCAAGTCCACTCCCTATTATCCCAGAGCCAACGGCCAAGTCAAAGTCACCAATCACATCCTCTGCTCGATTCTGACAAGAACAATTGCCGCACATCATCGTGATTGGGATGATCAACTTACAGAGGCCCTCTGGGTGCACAGAACCTCCCATAAAGCAGCAACAGGACAGACACCCTTCCAGCTGGTGTATGGTACAGAAGCAGTTTTTCCTGTTGAATTGGAACTATCCTCTTTGAGAGTGGCTATCAAAGAGCGGTTGGGGGATGATGATTCACTGCAACGTCATCTCCTGCACCTGGAATGTTTGGATGAAAATCGTAGGATGGCTCTACAGTGCATGGAAGCCACGCAAGCTCGATGCAAGGCTTACCATGATAGCTTCATCAAGCACAAGGAGTTCAAAGAAGGTGATTTGGTCCTAGCTTATGATTCACGCTTTGGCAAGTTTCCTGGCAAGCTCCAATAGCGGTGGATGGGCCCCTATAAGGTACTTGATGTCAACCCGAATGGCTCTGTCCAAGTACAGACCGTTGATGTCTCTGATGATTCTTTCCTGATCAATGGATATCGCCTGAAGAAGTACTTCCTTCCTTGGGGATCTTGACAATTACGGTCACTTGATCTTTTCCCTCATTGGCGCGGCACTGTACTTCTTATGATGCTACTTCTGATAGCCGTTCTTCAGTCACTCCTGATGAAGTGGACGCAACCCTCTGTCCCCTCAAACCCCCCTTCCAGCCTTGATCTCTTATCCTCTATTTTCCACCAGCGATAGTGGCGAGGTTGGTCTTGATACATGGTCTTTCTACCATTCCCTTGGTTATTTCAAAGAGACAGAAAAGAAAAGAAAGAAAGAAAAAAAAAAAGGAAAAAAGAAGAAAAATATACATATCGGTCATGGGAGAAAAGGACTTAGGTCCCTGTCATGCCGACCTATTCTTCGAGAAAAGGTGGAAACACCCTCGGGAATAGGGGAAAACAAGAAAAAAAGAAAAAGAAAAAGAAAAAAAAAACAAATCTATTATGAGAGAAAAGGAAGCAATTCCATGACATAGCAGGCCTTGTTCCAAGAAAAGGTGGTCAACACCCTTGGGCGAGAAGCTGATTGTGGAAAAGGTGGTAACACCCAGCAGTCCAGAAAGTGGATTCATCAATTGATATTTCCAGGATTCAATTCCGAAGCTATCTCCCTTGGTACGCTATGTCCTGGGTCTCTTTGCAAAGTGACTACCTGTCCTCTAGCAGACAACATGTTCCTATCCAATACAATATTCGATTTGATGGCTACCTCCCTGGGTACGCCTCTTCAACAACTGACGAAGCGATCTTCATCGACAACCCCTTGAGTGATGTGAGCTTTCATCCTAACCGGATGGGGAAGTGAGTATGTTGCCCTCCTGTATCTATCAACAGAGCGTGAGACAGAGGGTGGGCCGAGAGACCAGTCTTTTCCCTTCAAATCAAATGAGAGGAGAGAAGTGTGAATGAAGTGTTGCACGCACAAGATGGGCCTCTCAATGCACACAGCACAATTTGTTCTGTGCACTGCACCATAAGGCTCCCTGGCCTTCCTTCTCGCACCGTATGCCGGCACATGGCGGGATGCACTGTTGCACCATCAAATGCACACAAGGCATACAATCTTTGCACAAGTGACCGTGAGGATTACATCAATGGGTTTCAGGAAAAGGCTGCCCTCCTGTATCTATCAACAGAGAGTGAGACAGAGGGTGGGATGAGTGTGACTGGAGTTTCTTCAATCAATTACCGAGAGGTGAGATTGAGGGACGTTACGACACTTGGAGTCAGGTATGTTCCACTTTCCCTGTGCACCCACGGGATGGGTCTTTGCCGTCATCACAAGATACGCTACCCTGTTCTGTACACTGCAATGTAAGGCTCCCTTGCCTTCCTCCTTGCACTTATGCCAGACGGGTTGGACGCACTAATGCACCATCAACTGTGCACCCTGGCATACTCTTTCTGCACCATTTCCCCCTTGTTGATTTCTAAACCGGGTATGCGATATGGGTTTCCATCATTATTCCTCGAGTGATATTAGTCATGGGGCGAGTGACTGTTCTTTCATTCCAATTGAGTGACTACGAGTTGAGTGTAGTATCCCTCATCGTCGATGGATTTCCTGCGCTTCCTTCCATCAGCTACCTCTCTGGGTGCTGCCGCGTGGTCCCTGCCATGACGTACATGTGCCGAGAAGATGCCTTGGTACCTCCAGCGCCGACAACAACACTGGACGTGCCATCGACACTCAACCTTGCTTCTTGACGAAATGGGCCAAGTTTTTCTAACCCTCCCACTTCTGTTTCTTCGTGACAATCATGTTTTAAGTGTGGGGACGTTAGTGGATGGTCTGTGGCATGGTCCTAGGTCCCTGTTGCTCGGTTAACCCTATCCGTTAAGGTCTTAAGTGTGGGGATGCGTCCCTGCGCGTCTACAGTGCATACCTTTCTGCATATGCCTTACCCTGTTCATGTATGTATGCCATGCCTTGCTTTTACCCTCATGGGGTCCCTTCCTACCCATCCGGTTATGTTCCACCCACCCTTGGGGCTGTTCCCTTGCAGTTTTCCTTCATTCCCTAATTTTGAGGTCTTGCCATGTGAATGCACCCTACGTTCACCAAAGTCCCAATCCCACCTTATAGCCCTGTTCCCTCCTTTGAACTGACCATTTTTTCTTTTTACCTACCCCTGTTTCGATGCACGGTTTTTGAGTTATTAATTTTTGAAGCATTTTGTGTAATTTAGTCGGTTTTCCATGTGAACGCGCTTTTCACCTCCCTTGATCATTTTCCATTTATTCAACCATAAATAATCACAAATTACAAACAATTAAAAAACCAACTCAAACCAAATTAATCCACCCACTAAGGTGTTGTGTTTGTTGTTCATCAGTGGTCTTTACTTTTCCTTTACTGGATTCACTTCTTTTGGGAGACTCTTCCGTGCGTATTTCTGCATTACATACACACCCCTTCCAGGTATTTATTTTATGTGTAAATAAACCCGCCGTTCACTTAGCACGCGCTATGTGCGCTACAGAGACACTTTAATTTTTATTTAAAATGAACCAGCCGTCACAAGAGCACGCGCTGGCAAAAAAGCGCTCCACATCACCTTAATTTGTAATCAATGAACTTGCATTTAGAGACCTAGTCGGGTATCGAAGTCCGGGATTCGAATAAAAGCACCGTTTTAACTTAATAATTGGTAATTAACTTTATAATAAGGAACCGCCGTTTTCTTGCTAAGGTTTATCACCTAATAAAACTTTACCCATTCTTACTAATTTATTAAAATAAACCCTTCATTAAATTAATTCCCCCTCACTGCACTTAATTCCCCTTTTTAATGAATTGTTTCGTGGGATGGGTATGCGCAGTCCTTAGAGTTCTATCACCGATGTAGTCTTGATATGTGTCAGATGTGGTATTGTTTTGGTTTACTGTCTTTGTTACGGTTAAGGGTACGGTATGCAGTTTTTTTCTTTTATTGCCTGATACGGGGTTCTGGGTGTTTGTTTGATGCATCGCATGAAGCTTTCGGTCGCATTTGTCTCAAGGTCATGTCGAATTTTTTCTAGGATGTGGTTTGCTTGGGGTTAGTTGGTCGAGTCATGTTTTCTTGTTTGGTTATTCTCTTATCCTTGGTTTTTTGTCTGTTGCTTTGCAGGCATTCTCCTTGATTGTCTGTGTTTGTGGTGTGTGTGTAACCATCTGAATGGCGCCTTCTCATGCTCCTCCCCCTATCCAGTACGTCCCATTAGTTAGTAGGGATTACTCTTCCCTACTTACTTTTGAGCCTCTCACGAAGGCGGGACTTGCTGCTTTTGTGGCTACTTCTTTTCCATTGCTTCCAGAGGATCTATCGTTATCTGATGAGTTTCTAGCCTCTTACAGCAAGAAGACAGGACTCGTCCAGGGCATTTCTATGATTTTGACACCTCGAGGCTTAGGGAAGGCTTTGTCTCTACCCTTCAAAGGTGAACCTTTTGTTACCACTTGTCAGCTTTTCTCTAATGAAGAGATTCTAAAGCTGTTGCAAAAGCAGACAAGGGAAATCCTCGATGTTAAGAAGGTGATAAACTCTTCCGGAGTTTCTTTTTCCATGATCATTGATCCCGTATGGAAGATGATCTGTCAGTTTCTCCAGGACAGGTTTATGCCTGCCAAAACGCCATCCCAGTATTTGTCCAAAGAGCTTTTTACAGCTTCCAGGATGGTGTTAAAAGGAGTTGCTATTGATTGGAGCACTTACCTCCTTACTAAAATGGATCAGCATTTCGTTAAAGTCACCAGGGGTAATGTTACCAATGTCACATATGGATCATATTTGTCTGCCTTCTTGACCTATTCAGGTTTACAGAAGACTGTGCCTCCACCTCCTCCATCAGATCCATTACCTCCTCCTCCACCTTCAGATGAGTCAGAACCCATTGACATAGAGGATGATGATTCTCCGCCTCCCCTGGTCATACAGCGCAAACGCTTGAAGAGGGTAGCGGATAAAGCTCCTTCCGTACTTCCTTCAGTACCTATCCTTGCTACCTCTGGCAGTGATCTTCCTGGGTTTCTCACTTGTACTAACCTGTTCAGGGCACATCGAGAAGGATCATTGGACATCTCAGTTCCCTCCCTGAACAATCTAGTCTCAGGAGATGCGATTCCTTTCCTCTATAAGGATATTCAAAGTTCCATTGAGTTGTCAGTGACAGCGTGTGTTCAACAGTTGTACGCGTCTTTTTATGAAGAACTCATGCAGTCTAAGGACCAGTTGCATAAGGCAACATCCGAGTTAGCTTCTGCTAAGGATATCCTCGTAGATTTATTTAAGCAAATGGAACAGCAAACCCACCTGGTTGCAACCCAAAGCGATGAGATCTCTTCTTTGAAGATCCAGTTACTAGAGGCTCAATCACAGGTTACTAGCCTTTCAGCGGACAAGGAGAGGATGTCCAGACAAGGAGAGGATGGTTTTTGAAGATTCTGTCACACCAGATACCATGTTGATGTCGTACATGTATCTACGAGGAGACTTGTTAATTCCAGATGAGGTGGATATGGCATGGTATGTGGGGGATGTGGTCTTACAGACTGTTTTGTATGTCAACCATTTGGAGTTGCGCATAGCTGACATGTTTCAGAGTTATTCCTCCAAAGTAGCTGATTGTCATGATAATTCGTGGCATCCCATGATTGATTATGTGGTCCTAAATCAAAGACAAAACATAGCTCCTACCTCTGCCCAGAGTACTAATCAACTGAGGCTGGATCTCTTAGCCTATATTTCAAAACATAATCCGTTTGATTCTACCTTCTTTGATGCCTATCATAGACGATCTCTCTTAGGACCTTCTGTTCCTACCCTCCTCTATTACTAACAAATGGCTCACCGCTATGCTATATATCTTTCCCTTTGTCAATCTAATTCCACAATTATTTTACCCCTTCTTTTCCAACCTTCATCTTTCCCTCAAATTCCCATTTTTACATACTGTTTCTTTATTGAGGATAGGGTATTTTCCCCTTCTCCACCCTGTCCTTCTCCCTCCATTAATGTACCCTCCACATTTCCTATTTGTCAGTTAACACCGTTCCTTAGTGATTCCTTACAAATTTCTGCCACTCCTTCTTTAACCTTTTCTTCCTTTTATGATTTTTCCTATCCCCCCCTTCATCCACTTTTCCTTATTCCACTACCCTCTCCTAACACTTCTATATCTCAACCACCTCAGTTGGTTAGTGACTGTGACGGGTTTGATAATCAGATTTCCAAAAGAAGGGGATGGAGTTCGGATGATTGCCTTACAGGACCACAGATCAATTGGCCAGTAATTCCAGGAGAATGGACAGCTTCTAGTCAAGCTTATCAGAACTATGTTCATTTTGCTCAGTAGTATTCACACTCTGCAGATCCCTCAGTGAGATTAACTGCTCACTTTGCTTGGTACCTGGCGTATATGCATAGGCACTCTCATAATGATTCCAAGCCTATTCCAAAGTTGTGCATGAATGTCAATGTGACTATTGATTCCCAGCAGTTGGAGATATTGTATTTTCATGCCCTATGTTTGCCTAGCAGATACCTGGTCCTGTTGGAAAGGATGTGCTGTCTCCAATTTTTTCAAAATCCTCCCAAAAACTTTGTAGATGAATCCTTATCTATGGATCGTTTCCGACAACATCAATCTTTTAAGAGGGATCATCTTCATTGATACCTTTCCAATGTATGGTGGAAGCTTTTTAATGAAAAACTCTCTTTTTGGAGGAGTCATTCAGATGGTTGTGTTGTGTGTAGTGTTTGTGTTGTGAGTTTATTTATGTAAAACGAACATGGTGGTTTCCTATTGGATTTCGTGTATGAGCTACGTTTTGGAGAATTGTGATGATGGGTTCGTGGATGCAGAATTGAAGCAGATGCAGATGAAGAAGAAGCAAACTTTTATATCCTTTACAAATTTGTTGTGATTTTTAGTTTACTAAGAGGTGTTAATGTATAAAGGGTTTTCCTTTCTTTGTATTTTTATATCATAAACAGGTTATAAGTTGGGGTCGTGGTGGATGGATTCATTATGAAAAGATATTGAAGATCAAAGTTGAGCTTTTCCCTGAACTTGTATTCCCTTTTTTCTGGGTCGCGAGGACGCTTCCTTATTAAGTGTGGGGATATGTTGAGTGTTGAAATGACTTGTTTTTTGGCTGATTTTTGTTGTTTTTGAGAGCTGAATGTTGATTTTATGAGATGATTGATTGGTTTAGAAGTGGTTTGAGAGTGTTTTGGATGATAATGATTGGGTTTTGGAAGTTCATGATGTTTGTTAGTGGTTCTGTGATGTTCTGATAGGTTCTGATTGGTTCTGTATACCTTCTGTTTTGCTCTGTTTTGGTCTGTTTTGTTCTGATTGTCTTCTGTAAGGAGGGATGGAGTATTGATTGATGAAGATTGAGATCTTGTGAAAGCTTATTAAATAGTTTGTGAGAGTTTGGAATGATTTGAGAATGAGTTATGAGGTTTTGATGACCTTCTGTAACCTTCTGTAGGTCTTCTGTAGAGCTTCTGTCTCTGTTCTGTTCTGTACTGTAGCTGTTCTGGTACTGTTTTGTAACTGTTCTGTATGCTTCTGTATGTGTTCTGATGGATGAGAGTGTAGCTTGGGAAAGTTTTCTAGCCTTGGAAAGAGGTGAATACAAGTGCAAAAGAGCTGGAGGAAGTGGAAGAAGTAGCTGCCGAAGACTCAAGTGAAGACTAGAGTGAAGTGACAGTAGTGAGCTATGAAAGGACACTGTAGTGGCTCTGGCGACTTTTCATATCAGACATACCTCTTGGGAGGGGTATCCACGACCTAAGAAGGATTATTGAGAGTGATTCTGAGAGATTGTAGTGAGGATATGATGTATTATTGATGGAGAGAGAGAGAGAGAGAGTCAGAGATAGCCAATTCTACTCAAACAGAGTGATTGTATATGAGAGATTGAGAGAGAAGACTATGAAGATATTGAAGATGAATACTATGTGATGTATTTCCATTCAAAGATGGTGTATTCCTTTGCTTTCTTTGTTCTATAGATGGATTTTGTGAAGATATTGAAGAATATGGTTGATTCTATCAAAACCGTGGGAGATCTACATGATGCTGTATGAAGATTTGTTGTGCTTTGCCTGGTGTTCTTTTCTTCATTGTGATCATATGAAACATGATAAACAAGCTTGTTGATGTTACAAGATAGATTTTCTTGCAAGAGAATTCCCTTTTCCTTGGTGTTCCTCTTGGGGCTCCAGAGATTTGCCGAGCTTGGATACTTCGAGAATTTGCTAGTACGACTGATGAATGTCAAGTAGAAAGAGAAGAAGGACATTCGCGATTATGTAACCCATGTAAGGAGCCTCTTGAAGAGAATCCCTACAGGTGAACGACCGACTAAAAGAGAAATTTCAACTGTGTTCATCAGTGGAATTCGAAACGAGAAACTGTATAAGGCTTTGGTAGCCAACTCGAGCTTGCAGGGAGACATGCTAGCTAGGGTTTTTGAGGAAGCTATCAGAGTTGATGATCAACTGAAAGAGAGGAGCTCTAGGAGCTCCAACTTAGAAGAAACCATCTCGCGAGGTTTGAAAAGAGTACCAACGTTTGGAGAGTGACCAGCCCCATCATTCCAAGATAAGGGGAAGGCCACTGAGATGAACCACAACTTGGCCGATGTCAAGATAGAGATAGTCAAGCTGCAAGACCTGTGGAGACGACCAACATGGCCACACATCCAATGTGTATATTGTGGCAGAAATCATTTGCCAGCTGAGTGTCAAGACCCTCATTCGAGACCTTGCGCTAACTGCGGTAGGTTCGATCACAACACTATGCATTGCAGATTGCCCAGGAGACTTCCGTACTCCCAACCATATGGTCAGCCTTACCTAGCAAATAGACCGCAGCCACTTTTCGGAAGGGGAGCCCCATTGGCCCTTCCTGCGCCTAATGACATTAAGTGGCTGTCCCCAGGATGGACATAAACCCTACAGGTATACCTAGGCCGCCCAGTCCCTATGTGACCCATCCATCGAGTGATGCTCCAGTCCACTACGTGGAAGAGCCAAATGAGGAAGATACTTACTTATACCCTTATGTCTCTCACGACGAAGAGGGAAATGCCGTCCTTATGGACTATCGACTAGTACCAGTGATGACGTTAGGGAGAGGATGAGGTAGAGGCCTAGGAGGGTAGACCTAGGATCCAATCATCTGTTGGGCCTGTGGTCACCCAGGCCATGTCTCATCATGTTGCTTTAAGAGGGAGCAGTAGAAAAGAGACAAAGCTAACCTAAGGTGTGTTGAGTGTGGAATCACCCATCTTTTCATCGATTGTCCAAAGCGAAAACCTTCTGCAAATTTAGCCAAAGTACCATCTGTCCCATTGGGACTGTTCGGCATCGAGAACCTTGATGGGAAGGCCACACCCATCCCATTGTGGGTCATGACCCATGCCCAGACAAAGCAGGCCAACATATCACTGCCAAGGCCCAGCAACCTCGATGGGAAAAAAGAGCCGCAGGCGAAGGAAGAGGAGGCTGGAGGCTAAGATAGTGCTGAAAACTGAGAGTGCTACAACTCTGCATGTTGGAAAAAAAGTCGAGGACGCAGAGACGGAAACTTTAGCCCCCAAGACGACTGAAAAGGGAAGTGCCAAGGTAGGGGAGTATCCGCATCCGAAGCGCCAACTCGAGGCCATAGAGAAGATGAAGGATTGGGTAAAAGAGTCCCAAGAGCACTTAAGAGACGCTGAGCCCATCCTAGAGGACGAGAGCAAGGATCTCATCAGCATGAGCATGGCAGACTCACCCCCTTGACCAAAGTCAGGAAAGGTACCTGCACCATAGACAGTACCCCTTAGGGCAAGCCTTGATGCTGCAAGCCCACAAATCAGTCACGGCCATTGGCCAAGACAATGCGGTGTAGGAGAGGGACAAGCAGCTGACAGCCTCCTCACCACACTAGTGACCACCCCAATGACGTTAAGCCTAGGAGACCTGCTTAAGTAGCACCCCACCCTATGGCAAAACCTCAAGGAGTGGGTCGAGGAATCACAAGAACATGCATCGGATCTGCACGATCAGTACGCAGAAACACAAATACCGAGTCTAACACTACATTTTGTTCCAAAATACTTGCACATTAATGCTTTCTGGGAAGGCACCGAGATGCATGCAGTGTTGCCAGTCCTAGCCTTAGGAGACACAACAAGAAAGGGGATCGTAGACATGGGAGCCGGGGTTAGTGTGCTAAGCCATGCAGTACTGCAGACTTGGGGAAACCCACCTATTGAGACCGCTCGATTTAATGTCACATTAGCAAACGGCATGAGGGCGAGGCTATTCGGGGTACTTAAAATTGGCCAGTGAAAATCACAGGTGTCCAATTCTTTGTCGACTTTATAGTCATGAAGGGGGTGGACTACGATGTCTTATTAGGCCAGCCCTGGATGCACAATGCAAGGGTTATTGAAGATTGGGGCAACGGCTTGATATTCTTAGGCAACAGGACAGAAGCTACGAGGGTAGAGATGGACACTTGGAATACCTCACCAATCAACTTGGATGCCATCTCCTCGATGCTCAAGGGTGACAGTCAGGTCAAGAAGTTTTATGGGCCCTTGACCAAGTATATTCCATGTCCAAAAGAAGAGCGGGATCGGATGCATGTCCTTGTTACAATCGACCTACCGTTCTCAGACCAAGAGGCGCATGAGCAAGCCATCAAGATGATGGGCACGACCGATGGCACACCCTCTATACCAGTGTGTATGATGGAAGGAACCCATCTTGGGAGACCTAAGCCCGTCACCTTCCAAGTGCCAGGCAATAAGAGAGAACTCTAGGAGGCCCTGAAATACTTAATAGACAAGTTGGCTGACAACTCAGCAGCAAATCTCACACCACTCCAGGATCTCTTAGGCGAATCCGAGTGGCAATGGACCAGGGTGCATGACTTGAACCTTATGTACAACTGGGCCTTAGTCCCAGATCGATGACAAGACGTGTACCAAGCCCTACGGGACGACGAACCAGCTGGCGCAGAGGACTCTGACAATGAGTACGAAGACTGCCAACCCTTCAATGATGGAAGTGAGGGTGAGGTGGATTCGGTAGAATATGACATGGAGGGACATGAAATAGAACAAATACGGGCGGATTTCAAGCCGCAAAAAAGAAGTGCCTACAAGACAAAGCAAGGACTCATGCACATAAATTGTGACCGTGCCTGGTTAGAACATGTAGCAGCCATAGACCTTGAGCAAGCAGGCCTAGCTCAACCAGGAGCGACACCAGTGCTTAGAGTAGAATCACCATCTGAATTGTGACCAGTAGGGGAGACCCCCTCTTTTAGCGAATACGGTGAGTTCGACTTTGAGTCAGAGGTGAGCTGGAATAGCGACCCAAAAATGCCTAGGCCACCCAAGACCCGACACACAACTGAGGACTTACCTGTCCACTTGAGGCGCAGACGATTGAAGCAAGGAAGGGCGAACCAACCCAGGGACACTTGAACAAACGAGCAACGAAAACCACGGGACCTTCCAAAACGATTTACAAAATTCAAGAAAGGAGATAGGGTAGTGATCTTGATGGGTGCCAAACGGCAAGGGAAAATGAGCGAGCCAATCGAGGGACTAGCCAGGGTCAAAGAGGTGAACTTAGCCCAGGAAGGGGAGACACCTCGACCAATCTTCATTGCCGATGACTTGACTGAGGAAGAGAAAGCGAGTCTGGTCACTCTCTTGGGAGAGTATGTGGACATGTTTGCATGGTCCTTGGAAGAGCTTAAAGAGGTAGATCCGAGTGTAGTGACTCATAACATACCCATGACACCAGACGCAGCATCGGTGAAGCAACGACCGTACCCAATGAATCCTAACCACGATCATGTTGTCATGAAAGCAGGATTCATTTATGAAATTGAGCACATAGACTGGGTATCACCCATAGTCATTGTGATGAAGAATAATGGAAAAATTAGAGTATGCTTCAATTATAAAAAGGTGAATGTTGCTACCAAAAGGGATAATTATCCATTGCCATACACCAAGCACATGCTTGAAAGAGTGCCAGGCAAGGAGATCTATAGTTTCTGGACGGCTTCTTAGGATACAACCAGGTGCAAGTGCATCCTGCCAACAGGCATAAGATTGCCTTCACCACTGAGTGGGGCGTCTTTGCGTACATAGTCATGTCTTTCGGGTTGACTAATGCTCCTGCCACCTTCCAACGTCTCATGTGCACCATATTTAAGACATGCTTCGCAAGGAGTTAGAAGTCTTTGTTGATGACCTCTGCGTTCACTCGACCTGGATGGAACACTTGAACAAACTCCAAGCAGTCTTTGACCGATGTTGCCTATATCGTCTCTCCTTGAACCCCTTGAAATGCCAATTTTGGGTGAAGCATGGATGCATCCTTGGCCATGTGGTGTCGAAGAATGGCATTGCCAGTGACTTCTTGAAGGTCAAGGCTATTGTCGACCTTCCACCCCCAACCAACTACAAGGGAGTTCAATGCTTCTTAGGCCATATGGGATACTATCGATGGTTTGTGTTGAATTACGCATTGATAGCAAGACCTTTATACAAGCTGCTTGTCTTCGAATGGACTGAAGCATGCCAATGCGCATATGAAGAGTTGAAGAGGGCTCTAACCACAACACCAATTCTACGAGCCCTGAATTGGACCATAACCTTCCACGTGCATATCGATGCTTCTAAAATTGCTATGGGGGCAGTGTTGTGCCAACCTGGAGAGCACAACCTAGATTATCCAGTGAGCTTTGCTAGTAGATAACTCACGGAGACGAAAATGAATTACTCAACGACAGAAAGAGAGGGCTTGGCCATGGTGTTTGCTATGAAGAAGTTCCAGCATTATCTATTGGCTACATCCTTTACCTTCTTTGTAGACCATCAAGCCTTGCTATACCTAGTGAACAAAACTTGCTATACCTAGTGAACAAACCTTGCGCTACAGGACGCATAGCTTGGTGGCTCCTTCTGCTTTTGGAGTTTGACTTCTCTGTGGTTGTACGGAAGGGAAAACAACACTACATGGCTGATCATATGTCACGCATCCCCACAGGGGAATTCGATGGAGAAGGCATTACCGATGAATTGCCAGACACCCACCTCTTTAACCTCTCCAGCGGGAGGGATTTATTCAAGGCCGATGTAACACCATATTGGGCAGATGACATAGTCCAACTGCTTGAGCACGGATTGCTTGAATGACCAATAGAGAAGGTAAGATTGAGGCGACTTATTCTCAAAATCCAACCCTACCAGTTGATAGCAGGCCATCTATATCGCTTAGGGCAAGATGGATTGCTGTCTCTCGGAGGCACACAGTGGGATTGCTGGTGGACACTTTTGCAAAGACACAATGGCCCGCAAGGTGTTGTAGTCTCAACTATGGTGGCCAATGTTGTTTCGTGATGCCACATGATTTGTTAAGCATTGTGACGAATGTCAGCTGATGAAGGTCCCGATTCGTAAGGATTAGATCGAGTTGACCCCAATCATTGCACGTCAATCCGCTGCACAATATTCTTAGGCCAAATACATCATTGTGGCCATAGACTACCTAATGAAGTGGGCAGAGGCGAGAGCAACTCGAAAGAATGATGCTCGAACGACTACCAAGTTCTTGTGGGAGTAGGTGATCTCACGATTCGGATGCCCCATCGAACTAGTCAATGACTAGGGGGCACACTTCATCAATGAAGTGATAACTCATCTCCTATCCACCTTCCTAATTATCCATCGGAAATCCTCTCCATACTACCCTCAAGCAAACGGCCAGGCATAATCCACAAATAAGATTCTTGTCAATGTCCTAACCAAGGTAGTCTCGGCCTCACGCAGCGACTGGGATAACAAGTTGATGGTGGCCTTGTGGGCTTACCACATAGCTTACAAAACAGCTGTCGAATAGACCCCCTTTAGGCTGACCTACGGAACTGAAGCAATTCTTCCCGTAGAATTCACCGTGCCTAGCCTACGAATTGCAATTCAGGAGCGATGGGAAGGAAAGGAAGCATGGACGTAACGCCTAGTAGAGCTCGAACTCTTCTCAAAGACTCATCTTCTAGCCACTCATGCACTCATATGCGAGAAGGCACGACGCAAGAGCTGGTTTGACAAGCACGCCAAACAATGCAACTTCGAACAAGGCGACCTAGTGCTCTTATACTCAGTCAAGGGGCATAAGCAAAAAATGAAGTTTCGGGGTCTTGGACCTTTCAAGGTCCGTGCGATCAGCCAAACTGGCAACGTTGAGCTCGAGACTCTAGCCGACGAAGGAATAGGCTTCTTCAATGGCAGCCGTGTCAAGAAATACTATCCCTCCACGCATCCTTTGCATGAACCACCAATGTTGGAACCACCAGTCAACGTTCGAGTAGCCACCATCATCAAAATCGATGACACGGTTGAGGAAATCGTGGAACCTGCATACCTGCACATCATGGTTATTGCCAAGCGAACATGCATCTTCAATGCCTTAATTAACGAGGGAGCGGACTTCAATGTCTTGACTCACGATCATTGGACCCAACTTGGCAAACCACCACTACAACCTACTAATGCCACGTTAAATCCATATGGGGGCCGCTCCTATGCACTCCTCGGCAAGTGCAGGGCCGCCATTTCTATCGAGACTGAAACTGTACCAATGATCTTCTACGTGCAGGGCCGCCGTTTCTATCAAGACTGAAACTGTACCAATGATCTTCTACGTGTTGCCAAACACCAAGGACGTAGGCACGGAGATGCTGCTAGGGAAAACCTTCAAGAAGCAAACTCGTTGCCACGTCGATTATGAGTCACATCGCATTCACCTCGCCATAGGTAACATTTGCATTGATACACCTTTTAGCAAGGGTTGCGTGATGGAACAGTCCGCACGACCACCGATAGAACTATTAGCATCCGAATCTAAGGAGAAGGATAGTGCCCGGCCACCACCCACCACCTCTCAAGAACCACTACTCGTGGTAACAAAAGCTAAGGATCAACAGCCTAGTTTCCAATGGAGGCCTAAATAGCCACAACCGCTGCCTAGGAGTTGTCGCACATGACCTCATAAAACCCAAAGCTCTAAACCTAGGACACTAAGGCGGAGTTACAGAAATCAGGGCATGATTCCGCAAAGGTGGGTCTCCAAAGCCCTCCTGCACGCACAAGGCTACTATGAGGGAAAGACCTGGTTATATATTCCTAAGGGCCACATGGCCAAGACCGCCACTCGTATGCTACCCCCAAGCTTGATCACCCCCAGCCCCATCAAACCTCAAAACCATGAGCCGCAGTGCTCCCCAGGCCCACATCCATCAAGCCCATCTACACATATGCCTGAGAGACTCGAATAAGCCTACTGGCCCAAACGACAGACACCGTCGCATGACCCATCACCCACTAGAGTCCATCTGGCTACAATGATCCACTCTGAAGGTAGCAGTACATCAGAAGTAGCTGTTGCTCCCCCAGCCCTAGGCTAGGAAGCCCATCTGCAACCTAAGGCACACCCTCAACCACAACTATCCACTGTCAAAGGCTCTAGTGCTATCAAACCCCAACCACCAGCATGTCTTAAACCCTCCTATGAGCGGAAGTCATTTTTGACACTGGCCTCAGATCTAGCTAAAGATACAGGGGATGATGTGGTTGATTGCATTAGACGGCTCGATGCCACCTTCAGAGAGCTAGCTCTGAGCTATGACCGCTTGGACTTAGGCTTGTTGCTTAAGACTTTTGCAATCGAAATTCGCACAATGCCTTGTTCTTGGGAGACGTTTGAACTTGACTTTGCAAAGGCACCAAACTCCGCTGTTGTATTGCTCGACAGCAAAGTCTCTAAAGAGCAAGCCCTCAAACAGCGCCTCATAACGTCATACGATCAGCGGACCACTTCTGCCATCATCGACCAAGAAATTGCAGAATTATCCCAACTTGTTGGGACTGAATCCCCATTCTTGCGGCACTGGTACACTCTTAGGTTGGAATGGGAAGTAGAGGGATGCCGAGTCATGACCAACGCAGAGCAGCGCCACACAATCAAAACAGCTGAGTACGACCCCACTTATATCGTGCCAACCTCGTATAGAGTGTTAACCACTCTTCGCATCTGCCCTCTCCTGGAAGAGCACATCAAGGGACATCCTTACCTCGATTGTCTGATTGAGCAGAAGCTACACATTGCTAGCCACAGTGCCTTCGATGACTTGCTAACAGATGTTCTCACTTACATAACACACATTGGCATTCACCCTTTTGATCTCGATCGCGCAGCTTAGTTAGAGTACAACCCTGATTTTTACACTTGGTTCCTACGCCGGTGACTCCTAAGACCCATTGCTGAAGGTCCTCAACCTCTTATACCTTTAATCCTAATAAGGATTCTTCTCAAGCTGGGAAGGGAAGGGGAGTAAGGTGAATCATGAGATCAATTAAAACCAATGAAAATCAAGCAAAACACATAAGCGCGTAGACAACGAGCGAGGTAGGAAGATGTCAAGAGAACTTTAAAATAAAAGAAAAAAGTTAAAGTTGAAAGGGAAGGCTCCACATTGGATAAGATTTTAAGCCTTTCATTCAATAAAAACATAGAGTCTTTCCTTTTTAGTCTATGATTTTTTTTGTGAATTGTTAATTTGGAAGCATTAATGCAAATTGGAGTTTATGACAGGAACGAAAGATGTCGCAACAAGACCATGCCCACCGACTTCCATTCACGGAAGAGGAAAGAGCGCAGTACAACATCACTTTGGAGAGCCGTGCCTACAACCAGCTAAAGTTCCAAACCATTCACAACATAGAAGTTTTGGTGGCTAAGGAGGAGGCGGTCAGGAGAGTCGTTGAAAAATGCAACTTCACCAAGTACTTGGAAAAATTTGCGCAAGAACCTGATCACACAAAGTGTGTGAAATTTCTCATGTCTTACAACCCTGACAATGAGTGCAGCACCGTCACAATAGGAAGGGGACAAAACGCCAAATAGGTGCAAGTTCACTTAACCCCCGCCTTGGTGGAGAAGGCGTTGGGACTGGAGTTGAAAATAGAAAAGCAGCAGAAGAGAGATGTGTACGCCATGCTGAAGATGAGAAAGGAGGACGTGCTGACAAATGACGGCATCAACATCCAGGACATCCTTGATGCGGAAACCAGATTGCAGGCAAAACTGGTACACGTGCTCTTCTCCAGCCAGTGCTACAATGCATTGATGCACCGAATCAGTGTGCCTGTGTTGGAGAATGTAGCGGCTCATACCCTGCATGAAGTTGACTGGAACGGCTATGTGTGCAAAATTATCGATCAGGTGGCTAAAGCACTGGATTTAGGAAGCACACCCGCAGGAGGAGAGTCTCCAGCTTCTAGGGCCATAGAAAGAAAGAAGGCCTCGTTCATCGCTTATGAAGCATTTTAACTGCGCTCATCCAGGAGGTAGTGAAAGAGACGCAGGATGCAAAAGAAGGGGAAGGAGAAACGCCCAATAGGTCACCTCCTTATCAAGTCCAAGAGAGGTCCAACGACAAGACTGAGACTAATAAGAAAGGACAGGGGCAAGAAGAGCAATTAAGAAAAAAACAGGTCAAGGAACCCAAGAAGAAGACAGCGCAGAAGAAAAAGAAATCGGATGAAGGCCGAGAAGAAAGAGGATTTGGAAAAAGCAAAAAGACAGTCCCTCAAGGAGGCCGACGAGAGGGAGAAGAAGAGGAAACAGGAAGAGGAAGAAACAATAGAACAAGTCAAGAGGGCTAAAAAGGCGTCAAAACAGGAGGCTGAGAAGAGAAAAAGAGAAGAGCAAGAGGAAAAGGAGAAACTAGAGGAAGAGTACAGGAAGGCCGAAAAAGAAAGGCAAAGAAGAGCTGTGGAGGAAGAAGAGGAACTAAGAAGGAAGGAGGAGGAGGACTTGGCCGAAGCCACACGCCGATCCATTGAGCAAGAGTGCAGGGCTGATGATCCAGGAGCCTGGAGCTAGTTGAGGAAAGAAGGACCTAGCTCTAGCATGCAGGTACCAGAAGTCACGTCGCCCACTGTCCTGGAAGGCAAAGGCAAGGCCCTCCTCCATCCTATCCCCACCCTCATGGCACCGTCCACCGAACTAACTATCCTCACCCCTAGCATCCCCACTAGCATGGAGGTTTCCAACTTCGTGTCCTGGATGCAATATTTTATCAGTAAAGAAATGACCTAGGGAAAGAGCATAGAAACCACGGCCACGGGGCAAAAGAAGCTAGCTGCAGATGCTGAGTCGAGACAGGACCAGAAGCATCCAAGAGTGGAGGCCTTGACCACCCCAACCCACACAATAATGACGCCACCAGCTAGTTACGACGAATATGCCGCCGAGCTGCTCTCCCAATTAGAGAGGGTGAAGAAGGAAAAGAAAATGGCTGTGGCTGAGTTGGTGCCGGAAAAGGAGTTAGTAGCCGCCTTCCAGCTTGAGAAAACCTGCACAATAGCTATGCAACAAAGACAAATCTTTGACCTCAAGTAGGAATTAAAGGCCAAGGAAGACATGGAAGAAAGCTACAAACAGTAGCTCGAGGAGGAAAATCAAGAACTGGTGCAGATGCAACGGGAATACAAGCTTCTCTTGATGCAACATGGGGAATTGGAGACGAAAACCGCCAACATCGAGCAAATGATGGAGGAACTAAATGCCAAAGAGGAGGAAATAAGACAAGAGAGGGAGCAGCAGTGAAAGGAGATCGAGACTCAGAGCCTAGGAGCAGAAGCTCGTAACCCTAGCACAAAAGCAGGGGGAGAGCATGGAAAGAATGAACAAAAGGGCAGAGGAATGGGCCGCACAGAATGAGAAATGGGTGAAGGTACTAGCACGGCGCCTCGCTTTGGTGGAAAAAGAAAAAATCCTGGCGGAAAGCAAAGTAGACGCCGTCGAGACAGCCTTCAGTGCCTAGCAATAGGCCTTCCTCAATACATTACTGGACACAACCCGACCAAAGGGCTTTGAGTTGTTGGAGGTGGTGCAGAAGAAACTGAGCATCGCATGCAGGGCTCTGCATGCGGGGCTACAAATGCCACCCCAACTTGTGGAGGTTAGGCTGAGCTTAGAAGAACAACGAAAGTACCTACAATTGGCCGTCCTAATCCCCCAGGAGTTGGACGCACTCGGCTTTGAGGAAGGAGTACAACTAGAAGACAGGCAAAGGGAGGAGACTGACCTTGAATTTGTCATGAGGAGAACTAGCGAAGAGATAATCCCACAACCCCCCTCGCCCCATGATCAAGAACAATAATAGATTGATTTGCCCTCGGAAAAAAAAACCGCACTAAGGGAGCGACTGAGGAAATTAGTTGAAGAAACCATGAGGCAGTTAAGAGCCAAACCAGTCGTGTAGCTGTCCGCACCCCTCCCACCGTGCCTCGATGACCTCCCTGCAGGATTCCACATGGAGCTGGTGATTTGGGAATGGCAAGAAAACAAAAAGGACCCTTTCACCTTCAGCTTCCTCATGCCTAACAGCCTGCGGAGGGTCCTACCAATTAAGGTAATGGAGGAGGTGATCGTGATTGGTGGCCAACTAGGCCAAAAATGGCTGGAAGAAAGAGAGAAGACCCCCACTATGTGGGGCACAGAGGAAGTAGAGTTTTGGCAAGACAAGGTGTTCGAAACACCACATAATGTACAGGGCTACAACTACCAACCTCTTTGGAGGAGGTGAGTGTGCAATATTAGAATGCTCACCTGGATGGCATTTTGCAACACCCTACCCTATGAGAGAAATGACCCCACATTCATGTCGTATCCTCGTAGGGTAGGTGTGGATTTTCTTGCCACCCTCCATGGGCGGCATGATTTCCCCATCATCTACAACTCCAATGCCGCCTTCTTCGAGCATGCCCTCCTTTTTGACTTAGGAAGCCTAAATGATTCCATGACATGCTTTCTCGCGGAATTCTCCTCCTGCCTCGATCCCACCTTTATAACTACCTGTAATTACCTTAGGCTACTTAAGCTATTGCTCAAGCAGGGCCCGACCCCACAAGAGTGTGGCTTGCCTCCCCTCTTTTTTGACCCCACCGCCATTAACAGCTGTGCCATGGCGCACCTAATGATGAGAGCTAGCCTTCTTCCCTCCTTTTTCCTAGCTCTCCTAGAGGATATGAACAATAGCCACTTTACTAGGTGCAACCATCCCTTTCTCTCCAACCACCACTTCCGTCCACATCCGCATGAACCTCAAAGGGTACATGCAAAGCCATCAATTTTTGAGCAAGTCCATCCAACCCCCTTCTCTACCTCAATTAGACAAGGAAGATTAGGTACAGGCTGTCATTCTACTAATGTAATACAAAAAAAAAAAGCAACGCGCAAGTGGATCCTTACGCATGGAATAACCAAAACAACTCACTTACACAAGCACTCAGCACCACATAAAGCACAATCACTACACCTAGGGGTCCTCAAGCTAGGTGTGCCCGATGGCTTCAATCGGTCGGCTCCGCTCCTAAACCCCTAGCCCTTTTCGCTCCCCCACTTCACGCTTAGGGCCCATCAAGGGCAGGACATACCTAAGGAGGCCACTCGCCTATGGTTAAACATGTCACCCTAAGCTACTTGCACTGCACCTCTAGCATGAATGGGGCCCCCAAGTGTGGGATATCACCCAGGCTACCCTATGGTCAAACCCAACTCCCCATTCCACCAGCACAAGCACAATGCAGTACACAATACAATAGACACCCCCTCCTTAGGTGGAGCACCACACCCTGTCCTTCCAAGCATCACCAATGCACCCAACCATCGAATTCGGAGGCCCTCGTCAACCACTTGCTATCCATTTTTCTCCAACCAACCTTACTACCACGCTTCCACGAGCACTCGAGTCTACACGTTGCCTTGCCCTCACATGACTGCTTCGCCAACTGCCTCTTAAACACCAACGATCGACAAGAGTGCCATGGGACTAGCACCCATCTCGGAGGGGGGTAATGTTAACCCCAAGCCGAGAAGGTGGAAGGATGAATGAAAAAGCATAAAGAAGATGGAAAAGGAGCAAGGACATGCATACGGTCTCCAAAGCTAAGCAAGGGCCAAAAGCGTAGTTTTAAATAAAAGGCGTCTCAAAAACTCCAAAAACTCTTGTAAAAGAGTGCCAACCCTCCTGTGTCACTTGTAAAAGAATAGTCAACTATAGGCCTAGGACATGAAGCAAAAAGAGGGAAATTGAAAAAGGGACCTTGCCACAATGGCCGATCATGTAAAAAAGGATGGGTGCCCATGGGATTTTAGAGTTTGTATATATAAAGTTCAAAAAGTGAATGGAAGCTCATTCTTTGGTGTGTGCCCAACAAGAGCTCTTCTCTTCTTCTCCTCTCCTTGCTTGTGTGTGCTCTTGAGAGAGGGAGTGATTGTGAGTGTGAGGGAGTGAGTGAGTGGGAGTGAGGGATCAAGGGGGTGAAGCTCATCACCATCTCCTCTCCTCTTCTCTTCTCTTCTCTTTTCTTCTCTTGTGCACACAGCTATGGCGGTTGGAGCTTGGAGATGGAGGAGGCTTGAGCATGCTCGAGCTAGCATCTAGGATCGTGGAGCTGCCGGAGTGCACAAGAGAGGAGGCAACTCATATCGGCATCAAGGTAAGCTCACTACACTTGTAGGATCAAGGGCGTGTCGGCTATGTGAGAGGTAGCCAATAGAGCTCGCTTGGAACGCTTGAACAATAAGCGGTCCATGGGTCTTGCGGTTGGGCGAAAGCTCCCACAATTAGCAAATTGTTGAAGTTAGTGATATGGAGGGAGTGAAGCATACTTTAGATGCGAATATTGTTTAAGCCTTTTCTAGAATTATGGGAGATACACTCTTAGTGGATGAGTCCTATATTACTAAAGCAAAATTTATGCTTTTAGCTCCAATGCTAAAGTTTTGTCCCAGCATGTAAAGCTCTACAATTGGATCAACCCTTCTTGGTGGAAAAAATAGAAGAATTGCTTTCAAAATTGAGAAAAAACAAAAGCTCATGGGAATGATGATTTTTGCATGAAGTTTTAAGAGTCATTTTGGGATGAATGCAATAAGGATTTATGTGCAATTATGCTTAATGAGGTAAGAAATGGCTCCCCCCTTTCTCATTCAGTAAATGAAGGACTAGTAAAGCTAATCTCTAATGAAAGCCCAAGGAGGGTCACCTGCAAGGATTGGGGGCCAATTATCTTATTAAACACCTCTCACTAAATATTGGGAAAGGTTCTCACTCAAAGAGTAAAGCATACCTTCACAAAAGGAATCCATCAATTGCAGTTTTGGTTTGTCTACAAAACAAATATCTAGGAGGCTATCTTAGATGTGGTGCTAGCTCTTCATTATGCCCTCTTTCTTAATGGAGATTTTGTCATGCTCAAGCTTGACCTTGATAAGGCATATGATAGAGTATGATAGAGATAATCCTACTCACTCTTTGAGAAGATGGCCTTTATCATGGTGCAAGATGGAAAAGGCTTTGCTTGCGAATGCTTCCTCTAGACTCTATCTCAATGCATACCTAAATAGTTCTTTTTTGTTGTCAAGGTCAGTGTAGCAAGGTTGTCCATTGACTTGTCATTGTTTACAAAGGTGTGGAACCCCCTACTTCAGAAATTGGATCGGATGGTCTCCTTTAAAGTAATCAAAGGCTTGCCTTTGTTGAATGGTTCTCATGCTATGTTGGGTAAATGCTCACTTATGATAATGCAAACATCATGAAAGAAGACCCTTCTAGTATTAAGGCATTGTTTGAGGTATATGGTGCATTTGGAGATGTCTCTGGATCCAAGGTAAGTATAAAAAAGATTGAAGTATTAAGAATCTCTTTGGGAGAGGATACATGCATTCTTGATAGCATGACCTCTATATACTTCCACGCAATTAAAAGTTAGTTGGTTAGTTCGAAAGTTAGTTAGTCAATTAATAAGTTAGTAAGGTTACTAACTAAAGTAAAAAAATTAACTAATGTTAATAACTAACTAACAATTATTAAAAAAATTGAGAATCGTAACCCGATATTTTTTCCGTATTGACAAGGATTGTAGCCACCCGTCACAGAAGTTACAACATGAATGAGAGTTATGAGCCATATTAGTCATTAGTGTAAATGTGTATAGTATGGATGGTTAAAAAATATTAGATTTTTGGACAAGACTAGCATATTTTTTATATTATTTATTATAAATATCCTAAAAAGCTATGGAAATTTCTAGAACTAGATGTCATGTAAAAAAAGCATGTGGTTTTTTAAAGACAATTTTGAAGATTTAATGAAAAAAGAGTGATTGGCAAAATCGCGCGCGTCGCGATCGCAGTTTACAGGCAACAAACAACACTTCGAATAGGGAGAAAGAGTGATTTGGAAGATTTCTAATCAAGTGTCTTGAGTTTTACCCCCCTTTTGGAGCCAATGAAACCATAAGATTTGTGTTTTGAGCATTAGATTGCATCTTAGAAGTTTCAAATTGCTGATTTTGCTAAGATCCCCTCCACAAAGAGCTCTTCTTCTTAGCACAACTCTTCTTATCTAATTTAGCTAAAAATATGAGTCATGGGGAGCAGTTTAGAGAAGCACAAGGAGACCTCGAGAGGCTGTGAGAGAGAGGTAGAGAGAGGGAGGTAGAAGGATACCCCTCCAAGAGGTTGCGAGAAGGAGCTTGAGAAAGAGAGAAAGAGAGAGAGAGAGAGGAGTTGGTCTGAGAGGTTGTGAGGGAGAGAGTTAGCTCAATCCCTCTTTTCTCAGTCTTCGGCCATCTTCTCTTATGCTCTCCCATCTCAAATTTATTCCACCTCCTCTATCCCTCGAACACGCTTACAAATGATGGGTCCAAATTGATGAAGTGGAAAGACCATGGGAACCACCACAATCAGTCAAGGAACTGCCACAGATACAGGAGTACCTGAGGTTGCCAGAGTTTCCATTACCAATCAACGGAACATTGGGTGTGGCGAATGCAAGCGTGAGGAAAGATGAAGTCCCCAATGTCGTCATGCCAAACCAAGTTATTCATTACTAGGTTATTATTTTGCCACATAAAATAATTACATAAAATATTAGCTTCTATATTTTACACTTACGTGAATTGACAATTTCATTTAGAAAGCATACTAGTACATGCATAAACAATTAATCTCTATGATTTGTAGTTAGATTAAGTGAGATTCAAAATCATGGAATAATGATGGAAATAGCTATAAGAGGTTATTGCACATATGACTTTATGTGCACTCGAGATTAGTAAAGTAATTTGACATAATTATTATTAAATGTGACAAGATTAAGTGTTGACTAACACTTTAAAAATGAAACTCTATTTAAAGGATTTGTAAGTCATCTTGTTAAGTTATTGGCACAATATATTTCTTTAAGGAATTTTTCTTATGTTGGATAAGATAGCCCAAATGGGAAACTCATGCCTTGTAATATCTACATTACTTAGTTTATTTTAATGTGCATAAACATTCCAAAGAAAATTGATTTATGAAACTGAATCTCATTATGAAGATAATAATTATTATTAATGAGGTATTATATGCCAGTTCATGAAAGAAAGACTTGGGAGACCCTTCCGAGACTAGCTTATTAATACTATGTTTGTAGTATAGAACAAAAAAAAGAACTAGCCTAGTGGATAGTCACTTGGCAGTTGAGTGCACTTGAGTGACGACATTGTTGGGATGGGTGACCTCCCGTGAAGATTTTCCTACAAGCTAGTGGGAGCTTCTCGCATGCAACCAACAGTGCCAACGAAGCCTTTGTAGCCCGTTGCCAAGTATGCCAAGGCCAAGATACTAAGGTCATCGCCTTAGTCGCCGCCTTAGTCGTAAGCCTTGGAGTGACGGCCACCTGACAACGCACCACATAGTGCTCACCCATATATTTGTAAATTTTTATCTTCGCGCTACAAAAATGGATCTCCCTCTCTGATGTCATCAATGATATCATTAGAAGTGCTAAAAGAAAGTGTTCTCTCCTTGTCGATGATGTCCTCGAAAAACGCTAAAAAGCAAGCGTCCTCTCTTTTACCCCCTGCAAAACTATAAATTGAGGGCTTAGAGATGACCAGGAAGGGGAGATAAGGAATCTTAACGAGGACGAGACATTGATAACAAAGGAGGAGACTCTATTCCATGAGACAAAGAGACATCATTCCATTCAACCCAAGGAAGGGGATACACTAAAGGTCTCTCATCCTCTTCTACTCTGATCCGAGAAGAGAAGACACTGAAGAACTTTATCCTATTCTATCAATCGGTTAGAAGTCATACCTCTACTCTCGTCCCTATTCTGTCTACTAGAGAGAGAGAAGTATTGCTCTCCACTAGGCAAGAAGAACCATCCGCGAGGCCTACATCATTGAGTCCCGCAATAACCATCATCATCATCAAGAGTCTTACCCTTGCCAACTAGTATTACTGCCATGTTCTTCTTCTTCTATGAATCATATTTCTGTCACGGCCCCGAAGAAAAAGAATTCAAACGTAGAAATCGTAAATGACTCTACTAACATGGAAGAAAAAATTGGATTTACGAGTACGAGAGTCATCAACGGAGTCATGGGCACGGATAACAACCCTTTACCAATTTTGATACCATAAGTTTTCTAAAAATTTCTATCCGAATTGGATAGAAATAAGATAAGTTTCTTAAGAAATACTGCAATCTTAGAGTATTCACTTGGTAAATTATTAGAACATCTTATAGGCTAGAAACTGTTAGGGAAACTACGAAATTCTAGAAATCAAGAGAAAACATGAGGAATTTTTCAAGATGGATTTATTAAGAACGAACCCCGAAGAAATTACTCAAGGATATAGTTTAATCTAGAAGCTTTGATAGAAGATTTTAAAACCAAAAATATCTTTAAGTTGAAGAAACAGACTTAAGGCCAAGAAACTTGGTTACAAGAATGCCATTATAAACCTTGAACTAAGAGGTTAGAGACCCAAAATCTAGATATCCTAGGGGAAGAGCTCACTGTGTGAATTTCAAAGGTTGATTGCTACGAGATTAATCATCACTTGAAAGTTGCATGAGTGTTTGAAGTCATATTTGCTTGGAGACATCAATCTTATTTGTGATTTTCTAGATTAGATCCTAATTGAATTAAGTATTGGAACTATATAAATTGAGGAGCCCTATACCTCCCCCAAGGATAGGTGCTGAATCTCCATACCAAGAGGGGATATTTTTACCACGGCAGAAGCATGGATCAACTCCAATGGCGAGAGGTCTCCCAACAGGGATCATATTAAGTAGAAGGTGGTTAAGGTGCCAGGGGGGCTCTGGCTAGTAAAACTTTTACGCACCTAGGAACTACTTGGTCCCCTGTATGGTCTGTGTTCTACTTGGGACACCTAAAAATGCTAGCTATAGGTGGATTTGATCTTGGTGATGTGCAGATGTGTTGGGTATGTGTCGGATGAGGCAGCATGTGAAATTGTAAGTTTTCTCCTGTATGAGTGGGAGAACACACATTATGGAACATAATCAATGAATTTGTTTTATTATGATTGTATGTCTGTGAGTAAATTACACAAACAAACAACTGTGCATAAAAGGATTATTTTTAATTAATGAAGCTATTTTTATATGTTTCACATAATGTGGTAGGTAATTAGATAACTAAGAACTTCCATAGAGGGAAGCGGGTGGATAGATTCCTGACGAATCTAGTTCTATGGCAGGGTAGTCTCGGTTTAGCCGAGAGGTTTCTCTAAAAACAAACACTAGGAAGAAACTCTAGGAAGGGCCAATTCACTAACTTACCTAGGGTTTGGTTTCAGAACCTGAACTGTAAATTATCTTAGGGGAAAGGTACAACTACTGTGCTAGAGCATTGTGAGGGATTTCATAAATCCTTAGTTTGCTACTGGAAAAAAGCATTGTACTCCATGAACCAAGGGTAATGGTTGTTGCTCCTTTCGGACAAGAAGCATCTTGAAGGACACCTCTCGATGTGAGCTAGTTGTTGATATGTGACTGTTAGGTCAATTAGGAACCTTCAGGTTGGTCCTTTATGGGTAATGGCAGGACGCTTCCCTTGCAAAGAAGACCTAGGGTTATAGACCCGAATGATCATTCTTGTTAGAGTATGGTTGGCGATGGATAGAAGGTAAAATTTGGGTGACTACTAAAACGTTGCTCGTCATGTAATAAAGGCGGGTACATTACATGCCTTGCTTAACATGTTGTAAGAGATATACTCAAAACTTCTTTATGGGGAGGATAATCCTCATTAGAATGTAAGGTTAACTTAGGATAAGGTCTACCTTGGCTATGGAAGCTATGAGCTGCACCATGGTGTGATTGTCATTGCATCATTTGATATACGTTTGAAAGGACTGTTTGTGTTTGCTAGAATCTAGATCTTTGATTGAAAAAATCTACAAACATGATAAAAGGAAAGGTCGCATAGGCTACCCCTAAGCTAGGTGTGAGACCCTACTCCAAGGGGTTCATGGTTATCGCTTCGAGAGGCTTAGATCGGCTTTGTATAGCAAAAGTTCTGTTCGTAGGGATAGTCTCATGCAATAGGAAATATGGGTGCTAGGGGGCTCTGACTATAAATCTTGCATTGTTCATAGACTTTGACGAGCCCCCTTCATGACCCAGGATGGGATCCTGGAACCCTAAATACTAGTTAAAAGGGTGGAAACTTGGTGGACAGAATACCCTTGTGGAATTCTCTATACCTTCCGTAGGGTCGAAAATATGGAAATTGTGATAAACTTCCAATATAATAAATAATTTTACTCAAGGGTTGTTTGAATTGTATGGGTGTCTATGAGATAAATTAAGTGAAGGAACTTGTGATTTAACGGACTAATTAAAGAAGTTGGTTGTATATGTTCCAATAAATATGATGTAGGTAATTAAAAAAATAAAGATGATTCCGTCATCAAAGGAAAGTAGGTGGGCATGACCCTCGATGGGTCCGTCCAATGGTAGGGTGATCTCGGTTAGCTAGGAGCTTTTCTAAATCGGCAATAGTGTAACGTGCCTGCCTATCGGCTGTCCAAGCACGTTTTAGCGGTCCATTGAGAAACAAATCTAAGAGTTGCTGCCCGGTACTCCTATGGAACGTTCTAGGGTTTGTCGCGCCTAGGGTTTCCTAAGTCCATCTTGCAACGGAACATTTGCGGCCGAACCCACTAGGATTGACTTGACATCCGGGTTCCTACTGGCCAAGGTCTCCTGACAGCATTCTAGCATGGAGCCTGGACATTCTACTTACACAGAGATACCCAAGCCAAAGCAGATCCATGCTGCACTTGGTTCAAAGAGAATGGGAAATGAGAGGGATGCGTTGCTAAACCTCTGTGTTCGTAGGACATAGTTCCATTCTGGTCCCCTAAAACGGCATGAATCAGAATTCTAACCTAACAATACCTAAAGGTCGTATGATTGTAGAACCTTGTGAGAAGCCTCCCACTTCTTTGGGACCACCCTACCGTAGGACAGCCCTGTCAGTGGTTCCATCCACCTGTTTCCCTCAGTAGTAGGTGTTCTTTAGTTATCAAATTAGGTCCTATCACATTTATGTGTGACATTTAAAATCAGCTTCATTAATTAATCCTTTTAGGGAACAGGGTTCATTCGCCTAATTTTATGGCACAAACACGAATACATAGCAAGCAATCCTTTGACAAACAAGTTCATTTTTTAAAAAAAACTTATCTTCACGTTAATCTTTGTCTCCTACCCATACAAGAGAAATTATGTATCCCTTCTGTCCAACAGAAGTACTCGGTCCAAATCACATGGCACCATAATTTCCATCCAGTATCTAGAGTAGGATCTTCCAACACCCTAGGCATTAGACTCATGGCCTATAACACCGTTTCGGACTAGGCAAGGGGTGTCCAGAGCTCCATTGACCCCAAGCAACCTAGGAATGAGACAACTTTCATGGTTGACCTTTTCACCACTCGACCTCCTTCGGCCTATGAATCAAGTAGTGCCTTTTTGAGTTGAAGCGCAACGTGACCTTGGAGATGATTCGTCCGCACAAATGATCCTTCCTTAATTAATCCAATTAAGAATCAAGCACAATCAAGGCAATCAACCTAATATCATTTTCCAAGAAAACATTCCTTTATTTCCCCATGGCAACTTGTCATCACTAACCCCTACTATGAATTTTCCATCAAACATAAGCACTTGGAATAATCATCCAAACCACAATCCAACAATCAATTTAATGCAAAAGCATTTAGGACGTTGTTTGATCAACCAACAACCAATTTTATTTCTTCAAAACAATGTAAGAAAAGTTGCGATAACATTTCCATCGCATATCTGCTCTCCCCCTTGGGATCAAATAGCGATTCTATGTAAAATTTACTTAACACTCCCTTCTTTCGGCTAGGGCATATGCTAAGGTTTCAAACATTGTACAAGACGTAAGTCTTATCATTTCAATACGGGATAATCAATCTGACAAGAGCTTTTATGCCTCTTCTCTAAGTGGCTTTTATCTTTTAGTCTTTCCCTAGCGCATTACTACGAGGAACCTTTAACTTGACCTTATCTTCCAAGACTATCTTCCAATGTCAAAATAATCCCCAAATTATTGTGCGAGTTGTAGGCAACACAAGGTAAAATCCTTGACCATTATTTTATGCAAAACCTTCATCGAATGGATGCAATACTTTTAATGCTAGATCATTTAATGTACCATTGATGTATGTTTCATATACTCTTTCCCATGCATGTATTGTCTACATGCATCTATGAACCTTAACAAAATTATCCTAGGTAAAGATTAATCAAAGACTTATCAATGCTTAATACTTTAGGATCTTATATGTTGCTTATGCAACGTATGGATTTGTTGCATGGCAACTAGGTGCAACTAACTTCCTTTGATACATGCGCTTCACAAACTCCATCTTTTGAATGTTTGTGATGAGTTTATCCTTTCACTAATCCCTTCTCGTGCAGCTTACTACGGGTCTAATGCATCTCATGTGTGAATCAAACTGAACATTCATTAATTTGGAAATACATTACTTACAGTGGGTTGGTAGTGGTGCCCTTGCTTGAGGCTTCGTTGCTCATTGTGGGGTTTCCATCCACATGCGATATTTTTTGCTTGGGGGCCATTCTCGATCTTTATCTCCCTTAGACGTGAATTGCACAATATGTCCGTGCCTTGTACTCAATTAACAGAGGCCAATTGGGGAGCAAAATGAGCTTGCGATTGAGGGATAATCTTGCAGAAATGGGGTATGGGTTCGTGGGAAACGGGGAAAGAAGGAACGCGTGTGGACACCCTCAATGAAGGGGAAGGGAAGAAGATTCTTCAGAAAGTCTCTCCCCCTCTCTCCCTCTTTCTCTCTCTCTCTCTTTTTCTTTTTCTTCTTCTCTCATCTCACTTCCCTTTCTTCCTCCTCTTCTTTTTCTTATTCTTCTCCTCTCTCTCTCCCTCTCTCTTTCTCTCCCTCCCTGTCTCTCTCCCTATCTCTCCCTCTCTCTCTCTCCCTCCCTCTCTCTCTCTCTCTCTCATCTCTCTCTCACTCTGCTCAGCATGTCGAGCCCCTCTAAGGCCTCCTATCTACATTGTAATTGAGAGAGGGTGGGGGTTATAATGGGGAGGGACGTTATTATTGGGGGGCGAAGTGGAGTGGTGGGAGTAGTGCAGGGAGTCCACTGCAGCGGACTGGTTGAGGTGGCTTGGAGGGTGGTAGGCCCGTGGCCTCCCCCTCGTTGACATCATCATCATCCTCATCATCCTTGGAATCATTATCTCATCCCTTTCCTCCATGCCATCATTGACAACTTCGTCTACTCCTTGTCTCACCATCTTCCCCTTGCATCATCTTCCACTCCATCCTCCTGTTGGCGAGACAAGAGGGGAGAGGAGAATTAACATTTTTTTAAAAATAATTGATTTTGTTTTTGGGGTGTGAGTCTCATGCAGGAACGGAATGGGGTGTTACATCCTCTCCCCCTTAGAGAACTTGAGATGTCCTTATCTCGGAAGAACTAGGGAAGTCAAGAATTAATGGGGCTTAAGGCCTGTGGGTTATGGGCCCACCGCATGCATCCGTTACACTACTTGTAATAACTCAAGTAGTGCAACTCATTTTATTGTGAGGTTTTGCTCTAATACCAACTGTAATGTGCATGTCTATCGACTGTCCAAGCACGTTTTAGCAGTGCATCGAGAAATAAATCTAAGCGTCACTGCCCGGTACTCCCATGGAATGTTTCGGGGTTTGTCACCTAGGGTTTCCCGAGTCCGCCTCGCAATGGAATGTTTGCAGCCAACAAACCCACTAGGATTGACCTGAAATCTGGGTTCCTAGTGGCCAAGGTCTCTCGATAACATTCTAGCATTGGGGCGGCTTGGACATCCTAGTTTACGTAGAGATACCCAAGCTGAAGTAGATCCATGACACACTTGGCTCAAAGAGAATGGGAAGTGAGAGGGATGTGCCACTCAACCTCTTTGCCCATAGGGCATACTCCCATTTCGGTCCCCTAAAATGGCATGAATCAGAATTCTAATCTAACAATACCTAAAGGTCATATGACTATAGAATCTTGTGAGAAGCCTCCCAGTTGTGTGGAACCACCCTACCATAGGACAGACCCATCGGGGGTTTCGCCCACCTGCTTTCCTCAGTAGATGTTCTTCAGTTATCTAATTAGATCCTATCACATTTATGTGTGACATTTAAAATCAGCTTCATTAATTAAGCCTTTTAGGGAACATGGTTCATTCGCCTAATTTTATGGCACAGACACGAATACAGAGCAAGCAATCCTTTGAAAAACAAGTTCAAAAAAATTCCTTAACTTATCTTTACATTAATCTTTGTCTCCTGCCCATATAGGAGAAATTATGTATCCCTTTTGTCCAACAGAAGTACCCGGTCCAAAACACATTGCACCATAATTTCTATCCAGTATCTAGAATAGGATCTTCCAATCCCCTGGATGTGGGGCTCACGTCAGTCTACAACACTGCTCCAGACTAGGTAAGGGGTGGCCAGAGCTCCACTGACCCCAAGTGACCTAGAAGTGAGAGATAACTTTCGTACTTGGCCTTTTTACCACTTTAAGAGGGAGATCAAGCTCAACCCCCAAGACCCATGGACTGCTTATTGTTCAAGCATTCCAAGTGAGCTCTAATGGCTATCTCTCACCTAGCCGACGTGCCTTCAATCCTATGAATGTAGTGAGCTTACCTTGATGCCGAAATGAGTTGCCTCCCCCTTCACACACACCAATAGCTCCATGATCCTAGATCCTAGCTCAAGCAGCCTCAAGCCTCCTCCATCAAGCTCCATCTACCAAATCCGTGCACACGCGAGAAAAGAGAAGAGAAGAGAAGAAGAGAAGGGGAGACAGTGAAGAACTTCACCCTCTTGATCCCTCACTTTCACACACTCACTCCCTCACACTCTCACACTCCCTCTCTCAAGAGCACACACACAAGAAAGGTGAAGAGAAGAAGACAAGGAGAGAGGTCTCTTGTTAGCCACACACCAAAGAATGAGCTTCCATTCACTTTTTGAACTTTATATACAAACCCCAAAATCCCATGGGCACCCATCCCTTTTTACATGACTAGCAGTTGTGGCAAGGTCATTTTTCCTATTTCCCTCTTCTTTCCTAATGCCTTAAGCCTACACCCTTCTATTCTTTTACAAATGGCATAGAAGGGAGCCTAGCCCTCTTTTATAAGAGTTTTTAGAGTTTTTTGAGGCACCTTCTATTTAAAATTGTGCTTTTTATCTCAGCTTAGCTTTAGGGGCTGCCTTTGCACCTTTGCTCTTTTTCAGTCCTTTTTTTGCTCTTTGCCTCATATTTTCGCCATCTCGAATTGAGATTAACATTACCCCTCTTCAAGATGGGTGCCACTCCCATGGCACTTCAAGCTCTTTGTTGTGGAAGGGTGGGGTCGGGGTAAGTGGTTGGTGGGGTGATGATAGGGGCACATGTGAAATATTTTGATTGGGAAGCTTTGGTAATGATTTGGAAGGAGAACCCAAGGTGTGTCGAGTGGATGATAGGGACCTTTGAAGTTGGTGGTTTACAGCATCTTGTTGTACCTAAAAGGAGAAAGTGCTCAACCTAAGGGGAGTGTCTACCTCACCGTGCAGTGCTACAACATGAGCTTCATGTAGTACAACATGTTTTTCATCGATTATAACACATCTTCTAAGTACATTAACAATACCCTATTGTGCTCGTGCTGGTGGACCCGTTCATGCAAAGGGAGGTGCAGTGTGTGTAGCTTAGGGTGATAGGTCTAGTGTTATCTCCCTAGGTATGTCCTAGCCTTGAGGTGCCCTAAGCGTGAAGTGGGAAGTCAAAAAGGGTTAGGGGGTTAGGAATGGAGTCGGTCGATCGAGGCCACCGGACATGCCTAACTTGAGGACCCCTAGGTGGAGTGACTGTGAGCTATGTGTTGGACATGTCTTGTGCTCCTTTCATTGTTATTTGTTTGTTGTCTCTTTTTTTTAAATATTTAAAACTTGCTGAGGTACAGGATTTAGACAGTAGCTAATTGCTAGTTATTGTCATCAAAAGGTGGTGGGGAAGGGGATTTAATGGAGTGACTCAAAAATTTCTAGCTCTCCATGTAACCCTTAAGGTTCAAGTGGACATGGAGAGAAGTGGTGGAGAGGAATGGGTGGTTACAGCAGGTGAATTGGCTGTCACTCATATCCTCGAGAATAGCAAGGTAGAAGGAAGGTAGAAGACTGGCTCGCATCATTAGGCAGGTCATCATGCAGCTATATATGGCGTTAGGATAAAAAAAGAGTGGGGGGAGACCACGTTCTATCGGGGTGGGATCCTGGTTAAGTAAGATTTTTAATAGCCTAAGGTAGTTGCATGTGGTAATGAAGGCGAGATCGAGACAGGAGAAGAAGTCAGCAATAAAGCGGGTCATGGTAGTATTTGGGCTGTCTGAGGTGAAAGTGAGGGCTTGTGCTAAGGTGGTAGTACGGGGGTTATATATGATGGGGAAGTCTTAGCGGCCATGGGTGTTTGCATCAAAGTATACTCCTACCCTACGAGGATACACCATGAAGGTGGGGTTGTTTCTCTTAGAAGGGAGGGTATTACAAAACGCCATCCAAGAGAACACATTGTCATTGCAAATGTGTCTCTGCTAGCCATAGTGACTGGCACGCGTATCCAGGAACAAACCAAGGCACTTCAAAAACCTTATTTTGCCAGTACTCCGCATCCTTGGTGCCCTATAGGGTGGGATTCTTCTCTCTTTCTTCTAGCCATTGTTGGCGATCATCTCGTCCACTATTTTAAGGGGAAGGACTCTGTGCAAACCATTGGGGAGGAGAAAGCTAAAGTTAAAAGGTTGTTTCTCTTTTTCTTGTCTCTCCCAGACTACGAGTTTTGCATGGAAACTGGCTGGCAGGTCACTTGAGCATGGTGGAAGAGGTGTGGACAGCTGTGCCATAGGATTAGCCCTCAATCTTTGTCTAGCCTCTTCTACCATTTTCTTCCCTCAGGGTGGTTTTTCTTTCCACGGATGTGTTTATTGACTACCATTGTTATTCAGAGTAGGGTGAAGGGGGTTGTGGGATCACTTCTTTTTCAAATCTGCCCATGTCAAATTTCAGTTCAACTTCACTCCCTGGGCGATCTTCCTATTGTACCTCCTCTACAAACCCCAGTGCATCAATCTCCTAGGGGGTTAGACTAGCCAACAACAGGTACTTGCATTGTTCAAGGATCAGCCCAACTGTAACAGGTTGTGGGGGCATGTGTAGCCTTGCTTGCAGAGCTATGCATGCTATGCTCAAATTCTTCTTTACCACCTCAAGGGACTCCCATTCCTCCGCGTGAGTGGCATCCATCAGAGTATTCAAGAAAGCTCATTGTTGAGCATTGAAGCCCACTTGGGCTGCCTCTACTCTGCTTTCTGCTAGGACTTTCTCTTTTTCCATGAGAGCTAGGCAACATGCCAAGGTTTTCACTCTTCGTTCATTTTGGCCTGCCCACTCTTCGGCTCTCTTTTTCATTTCCTCCATACTTTCTCCTTGTCTTTGTACCAGTGCCATGAGTCTCTGCTCTTGGTCTTCCAATTCCCTGCTCATTCTCTCCTACTCTTCTCTTTCAAGACTCAACTTTTCATTCATGGTTTCCATCTCTCTGTGTGGTGTTTCTCCTCTTCTTGCTTCCTTCCTTCTTCCCTTGTGGTAAACTCTTTCATGCCCCATTCGATCTGACCTATTTTTGTTGCCAGATCCTCATGTTGCATGATTAAAAGCTTATATTCACTCTGCATTTTCACTAGCTCTTGATTTTCATCTACGAGCCATTGCCACCAGCTTTCCTTCTTGTCATCTTTGGCCTTTAGTTCTTGTTTTAGATAAAAAATTTCCTTTTATTGCATAGCCATTTTCCTCATCTTTTCAAGCTAGAAGGTTGCCACCGACTCCTTTTTCGCTTCCAACTCGGACACCACTATCTTTCTTTCCTTCTTTGCCTTCTCTAACTGAGAGAACAATTCAGCAACATATTCATCATAGTTTGCTAGTGGCGTCATAGTAGTAGGGATTGGGGTGGTCGAAGCTTCCACTTTTTGGTGTTTCGAATCCTGCCTAGACTCGGCATCTGTGGTTGGCCTTTTCTGCCCAGTGGCCGTAGTCTCCACACTCTTTTCCTTGGGCTAGTTCCTTATTGATGAAGTATTGCATCCAGGCCACAAAACTGTTTACACTGGCGATGGTCGATAGGATGCTTGGAGTGAAAGTGGTTGCTTCACTGGCGGGCACCGAGAGGGGTGGGATGGGAGCCTTGCACTTGCCTTCGATGACCACAGGCGGTATGACTTCGGGTACATGAGTGCTTGAGCCAGGTCTGTCATCCCTAGGTGGACTTAAAGCCCCTAGGTCATCGAGTTGGCTTTGTTGTTCTATGGACTGGCGAGTTACTTTGGCCATGTCTTCCTCCTCCTTTCTCCTCAACTCCGCCTCCTTTTCGTAGCTCCTCTCTCTCTTCCCATGTTTTCCTTGATTCTTCTGCCATCTTTTTAGCTTCTTCCTTCTCCTTCTTCTTCCTCTTTGCAGCCTCTCTTAGGGATTTCCTTTTGGCTCTCTCTAGATCTTCTTTTTCCTTCTTCCTGCCCTCATTCTGTTTCTTCTTCTAAGCTGTTTTTTAGTAGGCTTCTTTGTTTTTTTCCTTTCGGATTGTGTCCCTTGATCATCCTTCTCAGTCTCAGTTTTTGTCTTGTCGCTCGATGACTCTTTCCCCCTGGTGGGTCGGCAACCTATCTGGAGTCTCATTTGCTCCTTTGTCTCCTTGCTGGGCTTCTTTTATAGCCTCCTAGATGATGGCCGTTAGCACACTTCCATACCCGATGAAGGAGGCTTTCGAGGAAGGTTTCTTCCTCTCGGTATTTTTAGTGGATGGGGATTCTCCTCTTACCTGTTTGTTGCCCAGGCCTAGTGCTTTGGCTGCTTGGTCTATAGTCTTGCACACGTAGTTGTTTCATTCTACCTCATCTAAGGTGTGGGCTACCACATTCTCTAGCACATGCACACTGATTCGATGCATGAGGGAGTTATAGCGTTGGCTAGAGAAGAGTGAGTGCAACAATTTTGCGTGCATGCATGCCTCAGCATCAGGGATATCCTGTATGCTAATGCTGTCATTTGTCAAAACATCCTCCCTCTTCATCTTTAGCATAGCATACACATCTCTCTTATGTTTCTTCTCCACCTTAGGTTCCAACCGTAGTGCCTTCGCCACCAAGGCCTAGTTCAATGGCACTTGCACCTATTTAGTATTCTCCCCTCTTCCCACAGTCACCGTTCCACATTCTTGATTGGGGTTGTATGTTCTCATAAATTCCACACACTTTGTGTGGTTAGGATCCTGTGCAAACTTCTCTAGATACTTCGAGAGGTTACACTGTTCCACTACTCTCCTTGAGGCCTCCTCCTTGGCTACCACCTTCTCGAGGTTGTGGATGTTGCGGAATTTCAGTTGATTATAATCACGGTTTTCTAAGTTGATGCCGTACTGCGTCCTCTCCTCCTTCGTGAAAGGGAGTTGGTGAGTGCGATCTTGCTGCGACATCTTTTGTTATTGTCATGAACCATCATTCCCATTAGTGCATCCGAAATAGTTATTTGTTGAAAAGAAAGGCTTTGTGTTTATTGAATGAAAACATTTAAGCTCCAACATAAACTTTCCTTTCAGACTTTTCACCCTTTATTTCAAAATTTTTGTGACATTTTTCCTCAATCGCAAGGTAATATGTTTCTTTTCTTTCTGCATTTAAGTGTCGATTGAGGTTTTCACAGTGGTGTGTTTTTTCTTATGTGTTTATGCATTCGTTTGATTTTGATTTGTTCCAATTTGACTCACCTTATCCCCTCCCCTTCCTGATTTGAGAAGAATCCTTCCTAGGATTGAAGGCTAGCTGGCCCAGGGCATTCAATGTACGGGTTGAGTGTTTACTTTCGCATTAGACAAGCATAGAAGTCTGGATTGTACTCCAACTGAGCTTTGTAGTCCAGATCGAAGGGTCGGCTACCTATGTGTGTGATGTAAGTAAGGACATCTGTCAGAAAGTCACCAGAATTGATATGGCTAGCAATATGTAACTCTTCCTCGGTCATGAGAGGTGATAAAGGTAAGAGTGTCCTTTGATATTGCTAGCAATATGTAACTCTTCCTTGGCCAAGAGAGGTGATCAAGGTAAGAGTGTCCTTTGATGTGCTCTTCCATGGGTGCCACGAATAGTTGCTAACACCCTATATGACGTTGGATTGGGTCATACTCCGATGTCTTGATTGCAAGTCATTGCTCAGTGTTGGTCATTATTTGGCATCCTTTGAGTTCCGATTGCAATCAAAGAGCATACCAATTCCATAAGAACCGGGATTCAGTTTCAGTAAGCTGTTTCAACTCCTTGATTTCTTGGTCAGTGATAGCAGAAGTAGCTCACTTATCATATGACATAATGAGATGTTGTTTGATGGCTTGCTTTGTAGATATCTTAGTGCAAAGAAAATCTGCAAAGCTGAGTGGGGTGCTTTGACTAATGTGAATTCGAGTGTGTCCCATGAACAAGGCATTGTACGAACTTCTCTTGCTAAGGACTCTTGCAATAGGTCCAAGTCCAAGCAGTCATAGCTCAGAGCCATCGACATGAATGTGGCATCTAAGCATCTAAGGCAAGAAATCACATCATCCCTTGTGTCTTCGGCTAGATCGGCGGCCCAATGTCAAGAATGATTTCCACTCATAGGAGGGTCTAAGTCCTGAGGGTGGTTGAGGTTTGACAGAACTAGAGAGTTTGGCAGTAGATGGTTGCGGGCTTGGTTGTTCCTGAGATTGTGGTTGGGTCCCTTGCACAATGGGCTGGGACTTGACTGCTAATGGGGCACCGCTACTTGTGGATGTGCCTTCCTGAGTCTTGGTAGAGTTAGGTGGTGCTGGTTTGGGAGTAGCAGGCTGAGATTTGGGCTAAGATTTGGGCCAGTAGACCTGGTCGGGTCTTCATGGGCATAATCAGTTGTGAGTCTATGGGCTTGGTGTCTCGAGGCTTCTGCGGCTTTAGGCCTTGACACATTGTATGGTTGGGTATGGTTACACGTGAGGGAGGCATTTGATCAGTGCTCTTGGTTGTTTTAGCCTTAGGGATCCATATCTAGGCATTACCCTCATAATAGCCTTGCGCCTGCAATAGGGTCTTCGGAACCCATCGCGGCTTGACCATACGTCACTGTCTGTAACTTTGTTTTGGCCCCTAGGTTTTAAGGTTGCGTTCTTAGCCTTGTGAAGGAGTGACCGATTGCTCCTCGGTGGCATGCTCTAATGTTTAGGTACCCACCTTAATTGGGGTTCATGGGCCTTGGCTTTGGCCTTAGCAGGTTTTTGGCATAGAGGCTTGGAGGGTTGTAACAAATCACAACCCCCCTCCTTAGACTTGGCTGAATGTGTTTCTATTGATGGCATTGCGAGTCTCGTAGGAGTCGCGCATCCCTTGCTAAAAGTTGCTACTATGCAGACATTGCCAATGGCTAGGTGGATACGCTATGACTCATAATCCACATTGCAGTGAGCTTGCTTTTTAAAGGTTCGAACTAGTAGCAATTTTGTGCCGCCTGCATCTTTAGCGTTTGTGCCACTCGTGGATGGGCTTAGGTTGGCGGTAGTGGGCTATAATTGTGGTTTGCCAATATGGTGTTGAGATATCGAGCTCCACTCGTGATATAGCGTTTGGAAATTTTGTGCCGCCTGCATCTTTAGCGTTTGGCAATATCGAGCTCCACTCGTGATATCGAGCTCCACTCGTGATATGCGGTTGGTACACCACCCATGAATAATAGCTAGATGACAGCTATCCTTATCTACTCTAGTTCGTGGCTCAGTTAGTATGCCACCTTAGCTAGTTGAGTTTGGTTTGAGACCCATATATAGGGTTCTTCTATTTCTTTGTACTACAGTTCTTTTTGGCTTACGCAACTAAGAAGAGAAAAACTATTTTCAGCCTCCACCTGCGTTTGTATTCCCCCATTGTGCAAGAAAGAAAGCTTCAAGTGAGACTCCTTCCTTCTCTCCCACAATTTTGACATGGTATCAGAGCCTTGTTCGTGGTAAGGAGCTCAAGAAAGCAAACCAAGTTCGCGGTGTTCTCGTAAGAGGACCAATGTTGCTTTCATTTTTCTATTTTGGGAGCAAGTCTCTGCAGGTAGCACAGCCGAAAAGTGCAAGAGTGCATTGTCTTAGATTGAGACGCCCTTCACAGTGTAGCCAGAGGGCAGTATATGCTACGGGAGAGGGCTTTAGCCCATGATTGCTCTGTTTTTTTGATTTGAGGCCATTTCGGGGCCTATTTTGGAGGCAAAAGTTTTCCGCATGCACTCAGGAAAAGGCCTTGTTTTATGCTGTGCGACCACTGTTCTATAGGTCGATGAAAAGTTACTGTAGAAATTGCATTGTATGCCTATGCGCAGAGACATTGGGAGTTACAAAATCATCCTTGTTTCCTATTGATGCAAAATCATCACTAGGAAGTGACTGTGTGGTCAAATACCACTTTCGTCAGTTTTGCAGATTTGCCCTTGTGAGGCTGAAGCTGTGTTTTTTGCAGTGACAGAATTTTTTGCAGTGTTCTGTAATGGCATCTGATTCTCTTTCACAGATTGTCACTGAAAAGCTTGACAAGAACAACTTCCAAGCATGGAAGTTTAGAATGACGAATTTCCTTATGGGAAAAGGATATTGGGAATTCGTTGTAGGAAACGAAGAAGAACTAGTTCTTCTTGATGTTCCCAATCAACAACAAATGCAGGCATTTAAAGGATGGCATGAGAGAGCCAGGAAAGTTATGTACTGGCTGTCTATCAGTATTTCAGACTCTATGATTATGCATATTCAGGATGTAAGTACGCCAAAGGAGGCATGGGATACTCTATCAAAAATGTATAGCACAAATACGCAAGCCAGGAAAATGCAGCTCAAGAAAGAGTTGCACAATGTGCAAAGAGAAAGTATGAGCATCAATGACTACCACATGAAGGTGAAGAAGATTGCAGATGCACTTGCTTGCATTGGGTCGCCAGTGGAAGATGATGATTTAGTTTCTGTGACCTTGAATGGTCTAGGAAAGGATTATGCATAGTTCCAAATATCGATTTCCATCCGTGAAATATTTCCTGATTTTGAGTAGTTGATTGCTCTTCTAATTTCTGAGGAGGAGAGAAATGGCGGTGCATCTTCTTCAGGAGGAACTTCAAAAGAAGTTGTCTTCTACTCAAATGCTGGAAGAGGTAGAGGCAGAGGTAGAGGAGGCCGATCTGGAGGCCGTGGTAGAAATCAGAATATGCAGCAAACTCAAGAAAACCAGTCCTATGCAGGAGGATGTGCTAACTCTAGAGGCAGGGGGAGCCAAAGAGGTCATGGTGGATGGCAAAGAGGCCAAAATGCAAACAGCAATGTTGAATGCTACTATTGTGGTAAAATGGGTCATATGGCTGAAGACTGCTATAAAAAGCAAAATGACATCATGAATGGAAAATTGCAACAAGGGAATTATTCATCTTCTAGTAGACACGGTGAGGATAGAAATGAGCATTTGTTTATGGTGTAGCACATGACAAATTCTGTGACAAGTGCAGAAGAAAGCAATGATGTGTGGTATGTTGACTCAGGTGCATCAAACCACATGACAGGTCATGCAGAATGGATGCAGGATGCAAGGAAAATGGAAAAACCAGGATTTGTGGAGACGGGTGATGATATTGCACATCCTATTGTGTAGATTGGAAAAATTCATTTGTCTATGTAGGATGGGAAAAATAAATACCTATCGGATGTATTTCATGTCCCGAATATCACCAAGAACCTGGTTTCTATTGGTCAAATGGTTGAGCAGGGCTTGCAGGTCAGATTTAATCCTCATGGATGCTTTGTTGAGGATATGAAAAATAAAGGTCGCTTGATAGCAAAAGGAAAGAAGAAGGGCAGAATGTTTACATTGGATGCACACATGCCTGAATTGAGTGCAGCAATGTTTGCACATGGGACCGATGTAGTTGTAAATATTGATATCTGGCATAAACACATTGGTCATGTTAATGTACAGTGACTTAAATCAATGCAAGCCCAAAATATTATTACAGGATTGCCTAAATTCAAGGTTGTAGAAATGCGTAAGGTATGTGAAGCCTGTCAGATTGGAAAACAGGCAAGGAAACCATTTCCTAGACATGTTCAAGAGAGTAAGAAGCCATTGGAATTAATCCACTCTGATGTGTGGACTACTAAAGCTGCATCTCTTGGAGGCTGTCATTATTTTGTCATTATTTTGTCACTTTTATTGATGACTATAGCAGAAAAGTTTGGGTGTATTTTATGAAAAAGAAAAGTGAAGTTTTTGGGCATTTCAAAACTCTTAATGCTATGGTTGAAAAAGAAACATGCCTACAAATAAAATGCCTAAGGTCAGATGGAGGGGGAGAGTACCTCTCAAATGAGTTTGCAAGGTTCCTGCAGGAGCATGGCATAAAGCAGCAATATTCATGCAGTCATACCCCACAAGAAAATGGAATTGCAGAAAGGAAAAACATGTATATTGGAGAGGTATCTCGTGCCATGCTCAACGAAAAAGACTTGCCAGATTTTTACTGGGTTGAAGTAGTTGCTACACCAGTCTACATAATGAACAGGACTCCCACTGCAGCAATACATGGGATGACTCCAGAGGAGAGGTATACTGGTAGGAAACCAAATATTTCTCATTTGAAAATTTTTGGTTGCATTGCCTACATTCATGTGCCAGATGAGTTGAGATCCAAGTTGGATCCAAAAGCTGAGAAGTGCATCTTTATTGGTTACTCTTTGCAGCAGAAAGGGTATAGATGCTATAACCCTTCTACTCGTAAGTTTACAGTGAGCAGAGATGTTGTTTTTGATGAGATGAGTAGCTGGTATAAACCAGTAAATGTGATTGATAATGTAGATGCACAAAATGGTAATGCTGCACAAAATTCACAGTAGCAGTCTCACAAGATATTAGTGGACCTAGAGCGTCCTCTAGCAGTGGTTCACATTCTTCGCCAGGACAGGCAGATTGAGATCAGGAGAATTTTCTCAAAGAAATGCAGATAGTGGTATGCAGGTATCACGAAAAGGAAAAGAGAAGGTAGATCAGCTCATGTTTGATGTGAATGCAGGTCACTCTTATGTGGATGGTGAATCCAGTGGCTCAGAACACAGCATTGATGATGAATTTGGTATTCCTTCTATTGTTACACCTGGAGTAAGGAAAACCAGGGATGTTTTGAGAGCACCTGGGAGTGAACCTACTTTGCGCAGGTCTACCAGAGCTAGGTATCCTATGGATAGACTGAAATATGATGGATTTACAGCCATTCACTATGCATATATGGTCAAAGTGATACAGGAACCAGAACCCACTTCTTTTGAACAAGCCATGGAAAAAGAAAAATGGGAGAAAGCCATGGATGAAGAAATGGATGCCTTGGAAGCAAATGCTACATGAGAATTGGTACCTTTGCCAAAAGATAAGAATGCAATTGGTTGTAAGTGGGTTTATAAGGTGAAACACAATGCAGATGGTTCTGTGAATAGATGCAAGGCAAGATTAGTAGTCAAGGGGTATGCATAAACATATGGCCTTGATTATGAAGAAACATCCAGTCCAATTGCAAGGATGGCAACCGTAAGAGCAGTCATTGCTATGGCTGCATCAAAGGGATGGTCTTTACATCAGATGGATATAAAGAATGCCTTCTTGCATGGTGATTTGCAAGAAGAGGTCTATATGGAGCAGCCACCAGGTTATGTGCATGCTGTTCATCCTAAGTTTGTTTGTAGGTTGAAGAAAGCCTTGTATGGCTTGAAGCAAGCACCTAGAGCATGGTCTGACAAGATAGGACAGTATCTTGTCACTATTGGCTTTCAGATTTCCAAGGTAGATTTCTCACTTTATGTGAGAAAAAAAGAGAAAGGTATTATGCTATTGTCATTTATGTTGATGATTTGATTATCACATGTGATAGTGATGAAGATATCCTTCATGTGAAAATGCTATTGAAGCAGAAGTTTGAGATGAAGGATTTGGGAGAGCTGTGTTATTTCTTGGGCATTGAGGTGATTAGATCACCAAGTGGGATACGGCTCTTGCAGAGATAGTATGGATTGGACATGCTGTCCAAATATGGGATGACAGGCTGTAAGCCTATTTCAGTTCCTTTGGAGCAGAATGTGAAGCTGAGCGCAGATGCAAGTGAGCTTCTGGAAGACCCTACTATGTACAGACGCATAGTAGGAAGTTTGAATAATATGACTATTACCAGGCCAGATTTGAGCTATGTTGTTGGATTGGTAAGTCAGTTTATGCAGGCTCCAAGGAAACCACATTTGGATGCGGCTAGACACATACTCAGGTATGTGAAGTCCACATTGCAATATGGACTATTTTATGAGAATGGGGTTCAGATATAGTTGCATGGATACACTGATGCTGATTGGGCTGGTAGTATTTCTGATAGATGATCTACCAGTGGTGGATATGTGTTCTCTTTTTGGAGTGCTGCAGTCACTTGGAGCAGCAAGAAACAGCCTACAGTTGCCTTGTCGAGCACAGAGGCTAAGTACAGGGGCGCAGCAATGGCTGTATGTGAGGTAGCTTGGTTGCATAAGCTACTTTATGATATGCATCAACCTACAAATGGGCCAGTTGCCATTTATTGTGACAACATGAGTAGTATACACTTGGCAAATAACCCAGTCTATCATGCTAGAACAAAGCACATTGAAGTGCATTATCACTATGTGCGGGAGAGGGTTTTACTAGGACTTATTGATCTAGTCTATGTCAGCACAGAGGATCAAGTAGCTGACATATTCATGAAGGCATTGGGCGCAAAGAAGCTGCGCAAGTTCAGAGACCTACTTGGTGTGCAGGAATTGGGATTGAGCTCGAGGGGGAGTGTTGAGATATCGAGCTCCACTCGTGATATGCCAGGGTGACCATTGTGCATTTATGTCACCGACTTGTTAGGTGCAGATGCAGTTGGTACACCGCCCATGAATAATAGCTAGATGACAGCTATCCTTATCTACTCTACTTTGTGGCTCACTTAGTATGCCACCTTAGTTAGTTGAGTTTGCCACCTTAGTTAGTTGAGTTTGGTTTGAGACCCATATATAGGGTTCTTCTATTTCTTTGTACTAGAGTTCTTTTTGGCTTACACAACTAAGAAGAGGAAAACTATTTTCAGCCTCCACCTGCGTGTGTATTCCCCCATTGTGCAAGCAAGAAAGCTTCAAGTGAGACTCCTTCCTTCTCTCCCACAATCTTGACATATGGGTCCCAATGATCGTGGGTCAAGACATTGAAGTCTGCTCCCATCGATCAGGGCATTGACAGTGCATTGTCTACTTGGCAATGACCGTGATGTGGAGGTAAGTAGGTTCTATGGCTTCCTCATCTTCATTGTCAATCTTCGTGATTGTGGCTACTCGTACTTTGACTGGGGGTTCTAGCATTAGTGGTTCATGCAAATGGTGCATGGGAGGGTAGTACTTCTTGATGCAACTGCCATTGAAGAAACCTATACCCTCACCTTCCAGAGTCTCAAGTTCGACATTACTAGTTCAGCTAATGGCACGAACCTTGAAAGGCCCTAGATCTTTAAAGTTCATTTTCTGCTTATGCCCCTTAACGGAGTACATGAGCACTGAGTCTCCCTGTTCAAAGCTGTGCTACTTGACATGCTTGTCAAACCAGCTTTTGTGTCATGCTTTCTTGCATATGAGTGCATGGGTAGCTAGAAGGCGAGTTTTCGAGAGGCGTTCGAGTTCAATTGGACGTTTCATCCATGCTTCCTTCCCTTCACATCGTTCATGAAGTGTGATCCTCAGGCTAGGAACAAAGAACTCTACAGGTAGAATTGCTTCAATTCCATAGGTCAACCTAAAAGGCGTTTGGCCTACAGCCACTTTGTAGGCTGTGCGGTAAGCCCACAAGGCTGCCATCAACTTGTTATCCCAGTCACTAAGCAAAGTAGAGACTACCTTGGTCAGGACATTTACTAGAATTTTATTTGTGGATTCTGCATGGCTGTTTGCCTAAGGGTAGTATGGTGAGGATTTTTGATGGATAATTAGAAAGGTGGATAGAAGATGCACAATCACTTCATTGATGAAGTGTGTGCCCTAGTTGCTAACTAGTTCAATGGGGTAGCCGAATTGTGAGATCACTTGCTCCCATAGGAACTTGGCAGTCATCCTTGCATCATTCTTTCTCGTAGCCCTTGCTTCTACCCATTTCGTTAGATAGTCAGTGGCTACAATGATAGAATTGGCTTGAGAGTATTGTGCCATAGGTCCTATGAAGTCAATTCCCCACTTTTCGAAGGGTTGTCAGGCAATTATCAGGGTTAGCTCCATCTAATCCTTGAAAATCGGGACCTTTGTTCTTTGACACTCGTCACCGTGCTTAACGAATCATTCCGCATCATGAAAAGTGTGGGCCACCAGAGTTGAGATTGTAGCACCTTGCGGGCTGTCATTTCTCCACTAAAGTGTCCTCCAGCGATTCCACTATGTGCTTATGAGAGCACTTCATGCATCTCATACTCGCATATGCATCTACGCAACAATCTGTCTTGCCCTAGCCTATACAACAGACCTGCTATCAAATGATAGGGTTGGATCTTGAGGATAAGTCATTTAAGTCGGGATTTCTCTATTGTTCGTTCAAGTAGTCCATGCTCAAGCACTTGGACTATGTCGTCTGCCCAATATGCCATCAAGTTGGCTCGAAATAAATCTCTCACTGGACAGTCTAAACAAGTGCCTCTAGCAACTCATCTATGATGCCTTTTCCAACGGCCTCTCCCATGGGGATACCTGACATATGGTTAGCCACGTAGTGCTGCTTTTCTTTTTGTACAACCACGGAGAAGTCAAATTCTAAAAGTAGAAGGAGCCATCGAGCTATGGGTCTGTAACACAAGGTTTGTTTACTAAATATGGAAAGACTTGATGATCCAAAAAGAAGGTGAAAGGCATGGCTAATAAATAATGTCAAAATTTCTTCACGGCAAATACCATAGCCAAACCTTCTCTTTCTGTTGTCGAATAGTTCATCTCGGTCTCAGTGAGTTGTCTGATAGCAAAGCTCATTGGATAGTCAAGATTGTGTTCTCCAGGTTGCCCCCACAGCAAATTTCTGCACGTGGAAGGTAATGGTCCAATCTAGGACTTGTAGAATAGGTGCTATGGTCAGAGCCTTTTTTAATTCCTCATATGTGTGTTGGCATTCTTCAATCCACTCAAATATAATCAGTAGTTTGTATAGAGGTCTAGCAATCAATGCATAATTTAGCACAAACTACTGATAATACCCCGTATGGCCTAAGAAGCATTGAACTCCCTTATAGTTGGTTGGGGGTGGAAGATCAACAATGACCCTGACTTTCGAAAAGTTCGTGGAAATGCCATTCTTCAACATCACGTGCCCTAGGATACATCCGTGCTTTACCCACAACTGGCACTTTAAGGGATTTAGAGAGAGACGATATAGGCGACACCGTTCAAAGACTGCTCGGAGTTTGTCTAAGTATTCTCTCCAGGTCGAGTGAACACACAAGTCGTCTACAAAGACTTTTAACTCTTTCTTGAGTATGTCTTTAAATATAGTGCACATAAGGCATTGAAAGGTGGCTGGAGTGTTAGTCAACCCGAAGGGCATGACTATGTAGGCAAAGACACCCCACTCAGTGGTGAATGCAATCTTATGCCTATCGTCAAGATGTAGCTGCACCTGATTATATCCAAAGAAGCCATCTAGAAAACTATAGGCCTCTTTGCCCGCCACTCTCTCGAGCATGTGCTCGGTGTACGTAAATGGGTAGTTGTCCCTCTTTGCCCGCCACTCTCTCGAGCATGTGCTATCTAGAAAACTATAGGCCTCTTTGCCTGCCACTCTCTCGAGCATGTGCTTGGTGTACGGAAATGGGTAGTTGTCCCTCTTAGTGGCAGCTTTCACCTTCTTGTAATTGATGCACACCCTAATCTTTCGTTTTTCTTCATTACAATGACTATGGGTGATACCTAGTATGTGTGCTCAATTTTGTAGATGAATCCCACTCTCATCAGCTTGTCAATCTCTTCCTTGACCACACAATCATGTTTTGGATTCATAGGGTACGGTTGTTGCATACATTACCATTACATTGTACCTTGTACAAATCTAAATAGTAATTGTTGAGTTCGGTGAACTTCACCTCATATGCATTTTTGGTCCCAACCTTTAGTGTTTCCATGCATGGGCCTCTATTAACTTTGAAGGTTGAGGAAGAGGCACAATTCTATTTCTCTTTAGCACACAACCAAACCCAGCCTTCACACCTTTGAATATCTTTGAGTAAGTCGTTGTGCTAATACTGGCCCTATTACAAATGGATTGTGCATTCAAAGTTGGGAACTCATTTGACACATATTTTAATGTGCACTTAATCACCTTTTCTTTCACAGCCTTAAAATTAGGATTGATTGCTCAAAGCGTTTTCCAATGTACTTGCCTTCAACAATCTACTAATACATTATCCAACCTGACCGTTACTTAGATTATCATTCTGAGCTACCTTACATGCTTTGATATGTCGCTTCCATTGGCTGCTATTCACAATTGACTCATTGTTGGCTTCTTCTTTCGTTTGTGCTCCTGTGGTAGCTTGCTGTTGATATTTCTTAGGTCATCTAATTGTGCCTTTGCCTTCTCGTATGAGATATCGATGTCATGGATAGTGTCCTGCATTAAAATAATTTGATTGTTTTGTTGAATTATAGTATCATTCAATTGTACCACTTGTCATGTGAGCTTTTATATATGAAGTTGATGTGAAACGATCACATCATGACATTTTTTAATGGTTGCTTGGCAAGTTGTAAATACTTTGAACGCCTGTGTTAACCTCAGATCGGAATGGTGGAAAAATAAAGGAAAAAGCACAAAAAGAATAGAAAGAGAGCAAAGGCCAGGCGGCCTCGAAAACTAAACTGAGGCAAAAAGAGCAATTGTAAAGGAAAGGCGCCTCAAAAACTCTAAAAACTCTTATAAAAGAGTGCCAGGCTTCCTCCTGTGTCACTTGTAAAGGAATAGATGGGTACATGCATGAGCAAGAAGAGGGAATTAGGAAAAGGGACCTTGCCACAATGGCCGGTCATGTAACAAGGGATGGGCGCCCATGGGGGTTTTAGGGTTTGTATATATAAAGATTCAAAAGTGAATGAAAGCTCATTCTTTGGTGTGTGGCTAACAAGAGTCCTCTCTTCTTCTCTTCTTCTTGCTAGTGTGTGTGCTCTTAAGGGAGGGAGTGTGAGAGTGTGAGGGAGTGAGTGAGTGTGTGGAAGTGAGGGATCAAGAGGGTGAAGCTCTTCACCATCTCCTCTTCTCTCTTCCTCTCTCTTCCCTTCCCTTCTCTTACCTTACACGTGGCTATGGAGAATGGAGCTTGGAGATGGAGGAGGCTTGAGGATGCTTGAGCTAGCATCTAGGATCGTGGGGCTACCATCTTGTGTGAGGGAGGAGACAACTCGTTTCGGCATCAATGTAAGCTCACTACACCCCGAGAGGATCGACGACGTGTCGGCTAGGTGAGAGATAGCCATGAGAGCTCGCTTAGAATGCTTGAAGCAATAAGCAGTTCGTGGGTCTTGGCGGTTGAGTGAAAGCTCCCACATTTTGGTTCCGTTTCTGGGACTAATGGATTCAAGCTCGAGCCCTCGTGCACCGCACATTGAGCATCGAAGTAAGGGATTCATCCCCAAACCGGAGCTTGAGGTAGGTAGGAAGTTTGGGTTTTTTTATCCTCGAAACAAGTAAGTATTTTGGGTTATTTTGTTGGTTTGATGATTGGAAAAGATGGAGAAATCATTTCAATTTTTTGCCTTTGACCGTTGTTGCATTTACAGTAGGATAGGGTTAGGAAACTGGATAGGAAAAGCGTAGGGTTTGCTGCTGAAAAACAGGGTAAAACACGGCACAAGTCATGCAAAAATGGGAAAAAAAAGAGCGCTTGGGATGTTAATGTCCGCAAGTGAGTGATTAGGGATACCGAAACCTTACCCAACAAGGGATTTAAGAGCCAAGGGGACTAGGAAGAGCTCATTTCATGCCTTGATATTGAGAGAGAGTGAGAGTGTGCTTCCATCATTGATTCGATTTGATCTTGCCATTGAGGAGCTCTCCGTGTGATTCAAGTACGTCAAGACCTCTCTACTATGTATTTGTTGTGATCTGGAAGGCATCGTGCTTGGTGGTTGTGAGGATCGTTAGATTCAACGAAATCATTCCTGATGTAATCGTCGTCATGCATGGCTTGGCCCGTCTGAGTGTCGGTGATTCTAGGTCAAGTCCCAGAATCGGCCCTCGGACCACTCGGCCAATCAGGCCACTACACTTAGATGCCTTTCACTCGGCCCATCCGAGTGAAGCATTCGGACCAACTTTGAAATTTGACCCTCGGCCCAACCCCACTCAAACAAGTTGACATTCGGCTCGGCCAAAGTTACCACTCAGCCCTCGGCCCATTACCCTCGGCCCTCTTGACTCGGCCCTCGGCCCTCTTGACTCGGTCCTCATCTCTCGGCCCATTTAGGCTAGTTACCATTCGGCCCTTGGCCCGGTCCGAGTGAATTCACTCGGCCTACAACACCATTCGGCCCTCGGCCCTCGGCCCATTCGGGCTAGTTACCATTCGGCCCCGTCCGAGTGACACACTCGGCCCCTACAACTTGGACGAATAGCCCAACGACAGACAAGACGGAAAGACACGGGTCAATAAGCCTACTAAGGCCTAAAACAAAGCGAGAGGGTACATAAGCCGTTTAGACACTTGTCTTCTACATTCACCCTGAATTTCCGCACCTGAAGTACACTTAAGGACAACAGAAAGCCTGATTGTGCACAAGTGCATAGGAAAGAACACACACATTGAGGAGGGGTAAATTGAGGATTGGATGCAATAAGTCAAGGAACTCACCAGTAGGAGAAGTTCCCAAGACATAGACGGGCAACCAAGGTACAGAATAGGACCAAGCAAGTAGCACTTGAGAAGTGGATCTCACCAACTGGTGCAGCCTGATCAACAGCTTGGTGGAGCATGAGAACGTGATCATATCAGAGGAAAGCTCAGATCGCAGGCCAAACGAGGAGCTCGACTTAGGAGTTTTTCCAAAGGCAATCCAGCAGCTGGTAAGCAGCTACAATGCGCACACTCGATATGAGCACCGCGGTAGAACAACAGAAGCCATCATAACAGACTTGGAGGAGGAATGGAAGCTAGCCCACAAGGCACTACAAGGCATAGTGAAATACAACTAGGACCATAGGGCTAGGAGCTTAATGCAGAACACAGATTGCGTGAGGTACAATGGGTGCTGAACCTAAAAGGTGGGAATCAGACCGATCACGAGAGAGCCTTGGAAGGAGACTTTACATTGAGTGAGCTTCTCATGAAGCGATTGCTCAATAACACCATAGCAAAGCAGAGTGTTGCAGCCCTAGCAACATCATTACTAACAAGATTAGGAACAAACAAAGGCTCTAAGAGCCAGTCTAGAATCCCAATCGTTGCAAGGCAGCTCGACAAGTACCAACCCCATGACGACCCATACAGCTTTGTAGAGCAATTCGAGAAAGTTTGCGGCGAGGCCAATGGCCTCATCGGCTTGGCTCAATGCTCTCAAGCATTTGGGATTTTCTTAGGCGACAAGGGTAGGACTTGGTACACGAGTTTAGATGCCGGAGAACGAGAGGATTTCAACAGCCTCAAAGACCTCTTCATTAAGAGGTTCTCTGAGATCGGATACTCTGATAATTTGCTAGTGAGACTAATGAATGTCAAGCAAAAGGAGAAAGAGGACATATGCGACTATGTCGCCCACATAAGGAGCCTCTTCAAGAGAATCCTCGTGGGCAAATGTCCTATCGAGAGAGTAGTGTCCACAGTATTTATCAGTGGAATACGGAGCGAGGAGCTGTATAAGGCCTTGGCAGGTAATTCGAGCTTGCAGTGAAACTCGATGGCTAGGGTGTTTGAAGAGGCCATTCTAGTGGATGACTAGCTGAAAGACCAGAGCTCCAAGAGCTCAAATTCAAAAGAAACCAACTCGCAAAGTTCAGAGAGAGCGTCAGCCTCAAGTGAACGATTAGGTCCAGCAGCCCAGGACAAGGGGAAGGTCTTTGAGATAAACCAAGACTTGACTGAGGTGAAAATGGAGATAGCCAAACTACAAGATATGTTGAGATGACCAATGCGCCCGCACATACAATGCATGTATTGTGGCGGAATCCTCTTGCCGGCCGAGTGTCAAGACCCTAGGTCACAAACTTGCACTAATTGCAGTAGATTTGGTCATGACATTATGCACTATAGATTACCAAGAAGACTCCCTTACTCACAACCCTACGGCCATCCATATCTGGCGAGCAGGCCCCAACAATTCTTCGGAATGGTGGCCTCATTGGCCCTTCCTGCACTTAACGACATTAAACCGGTTGTTCCTAGAATGGACATAAATCCTATAGGTATACCAAGACCACCTAGTCCCTACGTGACTCATCCACCAACTGACGTGCCAGTCCACTATGTGGAGGAGCCAAATAAGGAAGAGACTTACATATACCCATACATCTTGCACGACAATGAGGGCAACGCAATCCTTATGGACTATCAACTAGTGCCAATGATGGTGTTAGGAAGAGGACGAGATAGAGGCCTAGGATGGCAGACGCAGGATCCAATCATATGTTGGACTTGGGGTCATCCAAGGCACGTCTCATCACATTACCTTGAACGGGAGCAACCAAAAAGAGATAAGGCAGATCTAAGATGCCCAGAGTGCGGAATCACTCATCTCTTTATTGACTGTCCCAAGCAAAAACCACCCTCAAGTTTAGCCAACGTGCCATCTGTCCCATTGGGGCTGTTTGATGTCGAGAATCTCGATGGGGAGGCTACATCTATCCCATTGCATGTCATGACCCAAGCACAGACAAAGCAAGCCGACATATCGTTGCCAAGTCCGAGCAACCTTGATGCAACCTCGATTGGGAAGAAGAGCTGTAGATGGAGAAAGAAGAAACGCGAAGCTAGGATCATGCTAAAAACTAAGACTGCCACCACTCTGCCTGCGGGAAAGAAGGTTATTGATGCCGTGGAGGCAGAAACCTCAGCCCCTAAGATGGCCGAAAAGGGGAGTGCGACGGTAGGGGAGTACCCATATCCTAAGTGCCAACTAGAGGCTATCGAGAAAGTGAAGGAATGGGTAAGAGAGGCCCAAGAGCACCTAAAAGATGTGGAGCCCATCCTAGAGGACGAGATCAAAGATCTCTCCAGCATAAGCACGTCAGTATCACCCCCTTGACCAAAAGCAAGAGATGCAATTGCACCACAACAAGTGGTACCGCTTAGGCAAATCCTTGACGCTACAGGCCAGCAAATCAGTCATAACCATTGGCCAAGACAATTCGGAATAGGACAAAGGCGAGTAGTCAACGACCTCCTTACCATGTTGGTGACCACCCCTGTGACGCTGAGCCTAGGAGACCTGCTTAGGTCACATTCCACCCTATGGCAAGACCTGAAGCAGTGGGTTGAAGGATCACGAGAGTAAGCTGCCATAGACATGCAGGATCGTGATGCAGAGGCACAAATACCAAGCATGATGCTGCACTCTATGCCTAAGTCCTTGCACGTTAATGCTTTCTGGGAAGGCACCGAGATGCATGCGGTCCTACTTGTCTTAGCCTTGGGCGACACAACTTGAAAGGGGATTGTAGACATGGGAGCGGGGGTTAGTATAATGAGCCACATAGTGCTTCAGACATGGGGAAACCCACCTGTGGAGACCGCCAGGTTTAATGTCACACTAGCAAATGGTCTGAAAGTGAAACCATTTAGGGTACTTAAAAACTGGCCGGTGAAGATCACAGGTATCCAGTTCTTAGTCGACTTTATAGTCATGAAGGGAGTGGACTACGACATCCTATTAGGCCTACCCTGGATGCACAATGCTAGAGTCATCGAGGTTTGGGGTAATGACTTAATCTTCCTGGGCAATAGGACGGAAGTTGTGAGGGTAGAGATGGACACGTGGAAAACCTCACTAGTCAACTTCCTGGGCAATAGGACAGAAGTTATGAGGGTAGAGATGGACACGTGGAAAACCTCACCAGTTTACTTCCTAGGCAATAGGACGGAAGTTGTGAGGGTAGAGATGGACACATGGAAAACCTCACTAGTCGACTTGAATGCTATCTTTGTGATGCTTAAGGGTAATGCTCAGGTCAAGAAGCCCTGTGGGCCCTTGACCAAGTATATCCCATTCCTAGAGGATGAGCAAGACTGGATGCATGTCCTTGCTATGATTGACGTGCCATTCTAAGATCATGAGGCATACAAACAAGCCATCTAGATAGTTGGCAGGACAACAGACATACCCTCCACACCAATCTGTATGATGGCACAAACCCTTTGTGGGCGACCTAAGGGTGTCACGTTCCAAGTGCCAACTAAAAAGAAGAAAATCCAAGAGATTCTGGAGTATTTGACTAGCACGCTAGCTGGCAATCCAACAACATCCTTCAAGCCACTCCACGATCTGCTAGATGGACCTCGGTGGCAATGGACCAAGGTGCATGACTTAAACCTCATGTACAATTGGGCTCTTGTCTTTGTCCAAAGACAAGAGTTGTGCCAAAACCTAGCAAATGATGAGCAGTCGGACGAAGATGATTACATGGACGAGTACAAAGACTGTCATTTCTTCAGTGACGAAAGTAAGGGAAAAATAGACACGGTGGAATACGACACTGAGGGATGAGAAATAGAACAAATACGAGCGGATTCCAGGCCACAAAAAAAGGGCGCCTTTAGGATGGAATGAGGGGTCATGCGCATGGAATGTGACCATGCGTGGTTGGAACACACATGAGCCATAGATTTTGAATGAGCAAGTCTAACCTGACCAGTTATGACACCAGTGCTTAGAGCAGAGTCACCCTTTGAACTGCGACTGCCAGGAGAAACCACCTCTTCTAGCAAAAATGGTGAGTTCAATTCCGAGTTGGAAGTGAGCTTAGATAGCGACCTGGAGATACCTCGACCATCCAAGACCAGATGCACCAAGGGGGACCTACCCGTCCACCTGTGGCACACACGATTGAAGGAAGATAGGGCAAAACAACCTAGGGACACATAAATGGAGGAGCAAAGGAAGCTGCAGGATCTCCCAAGGAGATTTACAAAGTTCAAGAAGGGTGACAGGATAGTGATCCTGTTGGGTGCCAAATGCCAAGGGAAAATGAGTGAACCCATCGAGGAACCAGCCAAGGTCAAGGAGGTGAACCTAGCATAGGAAGGGGAGGCAACCCTACCGCTCTTAATTGTTGATGACTTGACTGAGGAAGAGGAGACAAGTCTTGTTGCTCTCTTGCAAGAGTATGTAGACGTGTTCGCTTGGTCCCTGGAGGAGCTTATGGGGGTGGATCCAAGTGTAGTGACCCATAACATACCCATGACACTAGACACAACACCGGTTAAGCAGCAACCATACCCGATGAATCAAAAACACGATTATGCAGTCAAAGAAGAGATTGAAAAGATGATGAAAGCAGGATTCATCTACGAAATTGAGCACATGGACTGGGGGTCACCCATAGTCATAGTAATGAAGAAGAACATAAAGATTAGAGTGTGTGTTAATTACAAGAAGGTGAATGATGTCACTAAGAGAGACAATTACCCATTGCTGTACATCGAGCACATGCTTGAAAGAGTGGCGGGCAAGGAGGCCTACAGTTTCATGGATGGCTTCTTTGGATACAATCAGGTGCAAGTGCATCCTAGCGACATGCATAAGACTGCCTTCACCACTGAATGGGGCGTCTTTGCTTACATAGTCATGCCCTTTGGGTTGACTAATGCCCCAGCCACCTTTCAATGCCTCATGTGCACCATATTTAAAGACATGCGTCGCAAGGAATTGGAGGTCTTCGTGGACGACTTGTGTGTTCACTCAACCTAGCAGTTGATTTTGTCCAAATAAAGAATAAAGCGGTTGGGCATCCAAAGAGTCAGTGGGCTGTGCCCAAATACAATGTCCAATAACAAGTATTTAAATCGTGCACCCATGCGCATACAAAATAATAAATATATGTCAAGCGCTTTGATAAATAAGCACATCAAAATAAATATTGGTGCCATGCCTAAGATGCGCGCCCATAAAAAATGATAATTTTTTCTAAATAACTTGAATACACGTTATCGACTAGTGCTTCCCAACGCCACCGCTGCCTGCTTTACACATCAACTGAAGCATTTACAATTGTTAGAAAAAAATAATAAAATTAAATCGAGAAAAGTGAATACCTAGTAGTCTTCAGCTACAAAATAAATAAATTGGTTAGAACTTAGTCCTAACCTTAATTTATTACGAGTGTGCACTTTAAACTCATAAACATCCATTAATTTAAATATGTATTTTGCAAAATCACCTGCTATGAAATCATCCACTTGCACATTAAATTAACGAGACGCCTAAAAGGAAAGGTGCCCTTCGCACAAGGAATCCACATTGTGTATGAGCCCTGGAAACAAATATAATTTTACGGAATCCACCACAAAATCTCACGGAATCCACTGTCCTTAATTGCTATTAGCTCAATGTGGAGTCAACAGTGAGGGGTAAGCACTTAGGTCTCGAGCGTGCATCCATTGGGCCTCTTCAACATGATGATTTTTAAACTTAACCAAATATCTAGAATATCTACGGCCAGTTCTAGTGGTCATAAAGTCAGTATCTAGAATAGTTTCAGGTTCAAGGATTTCAGTTTCTTCTTCTAACAAAGGAGGATTTTCATAGATAGGGTGTACATGTAATTGGCCTCTAAAAGGTCGTAATAAATTGACATGAAAAGTGTTGTGGATTTTTCAGTGTTGGGGTAATTTTAGTTTAAATGCATTGTCATTGATTTTGTGAATGATCTTGAAAGGTCCATAAAATCTAGGAGCTAACTTTACAATAGGGTGTTTGTCAACACTTCGTAATCTTCTCTTTTCAATGCGTAACCAAACATAATCATCAACTTTGAAACTCATAGATTTTCTTTTCTTGTTAGCTTTTTTTGTATATGATTGCTGGGCTTTCGCAATCATATCTTTAACTTCATCAAAAATAGTAGCATGCATGTTAGCAATATCATCAGCAGCTTAAACTTTGTTTGACAATGATGTAACATGTGTAGGCAATCTATATCCATAAATGATTTCAAATGGTGCTTCTATGTAGTTGTATGTGGTGTGCTATTGTATGCAAACTGAAGTAAATGTAAATGTGTATCCCATGTTTGTGGTTTTGAAATTGTATATGCACACAAAAGATCTAAAATTGTACTGTTTGTAGCTTCTATTTGGCCATTTGTTTCAAGATGAAATGCATATGAAAAATTGATATTTGTTCCTAAATTAGCAAACAAAGTAGTCCAAAAATTATTGCAGAATCTAGAATCACGGTCTGAAAGAATAACTTTTGGCAAACCATGGTTAGTGAAAAAAGTTTTAAAAAACAATTGAGTACTTGAGATGCAGTTAACGTTTTCTTGCATGGAATGAAATATGCCTGTTTGCTAAACCTATCTACAATAGTCCAAATCATATCATGATTAGCTTTAGTGTTGGGCAAATCAGTAATAAAATCCATTGAAATCTGTTTCCATGGTCATTCTAGAATTGGTAAAGGCATTAATAAACCATATTATTTACCATGGTGTCATTTAACTCTTTGGAAAATTAAACATTCAGATACAAAGTTAGAAACATCAGATTCCATATGTGGCCAATAAAAATCTTCAATCAATGTACGCAAAGTAGAAATAATTCCTCTATGGCCTTGATATGTGAGACAATGAATTTCATGCAAGACAAATGATCAAAATGGAATAGTTACATATAATCTTTTTTCATAGAACATAAATCCATCAGTGTAAGACAATGAATCAATTGGAATCTAGTTATTTGCAACTAATTTTTTCCAATCAGTGTGAAAACTAGGGTCTTGGTCATAGGTATCTTTCATAGGGAGAAGAGAATCAAAAGATATCACAGAGATATTATGAATAGTCGGTCTTCTACTTAAAGCATTGACAACAACATTTTCTTTCCCGAGTTGATATTGGATAAGTGGATGAAAACTTTGAATTTCAGCAGCCCATTTAATGTGTTTGTCAGATATTTGTGGCTGACTAAGGAGATGTTTAATATTTTGTTGGACAGTTTTGATCATGAATTCAGATCCCATTAAATAGTGTTTCCATTGACGTAAAGCTTGTACTATAGGTAGTAATTCCTTATCATAGGTAGAATAATTAAGTTCAGAGGGTTTAAGTTTGCAGCTAGAGTAGGCTATGGGATGGGAATCTTGCATAAGGACTGCTCCTATTTCAGATCCACTAGCGTCAGTGACTACTAGGAAAAATGGTCTATTGAAGTCAGGTTATTGCAATACAAGAGCATGAGTTAAAGAATGTTTCAATAAATCAAAGGACTTTTGTTGATTTTTGGACCAATGATACACAATACCTTTCTTTAATAATTTTGTCAGAGGTAATGCAAGCAATGAAAAATTTCTCACAAATTTTTTGTAAAAGCTAGCAATACCTAAGAAAGAACGTAATTTGTGCACATTTTTAGGTATCGGCCAATTAAAAATTGCTTCTATCTTTTTAGGGTCAACTTTAATACCTTCAGATGAAACAATATGTCCTAAGTATTCAATTTGTGTTTGAAAAAAATCACTCTTTTCAGGATTAGCATATAATTGATTCTCTTTCAATAATTTGAAAACCAAGGATAAATGTTCATAATGCTCGTTTTCATTCTTACTGAAAACCAATATGTCATCAAAGAAAACAATGACACAATGCTGATGCTTCAAAAATATGCAATTCATCATACGACTGAATGTGGCTGGTGTTTTAGTTAAACCAAAAGGCATAACAAGGAATTCATAGTGTCCAAATTGTGTTCTAAATGCAGTTTTGAAAATATCAGATGTGTCCAATCGTACTTGATGGTATCCAGATTTAAGATCTATCTTGCTAAATATTGTATACCCTTGTATTTTGTCCATAAGATCATCTACCCTAGGGATTGGATATCTATTCTTGATAGTGGTCTTACTTAGGGCACGATAATCAATGCACATCCTATAGGTATTGTTTTTCTTCTTCACTAATAGGACAGGTGCATCGAATGGAGAACTAATGGGTCTAATGAGTCCTCAGGTTAACAATTCTTCAACTTGGTCTTGAATTTCTTTTTGTTCAATTTGGTTATGTCTATAAGGTGCTTTACATGGTGATTGTGATCCAAGAATTAGGTCTATTTTGTGATCTTTGGGATGTATAGGTGGTAAGCCAGGTGGTAAGTCAGTAGCAAAACAATCTTGAAATTGTGAAAGAAATTGTGCGTGCTTAGGATGCATATGATTTTCTTTAACTTCAATTTCATTCACCCATATTAAGTAGGACTTGCTACCTTTTCGTAATGCACGTTTAGCCTGTGTATGACTAAGCAATGGAAAATGATCAAAAGTGTGCATACCATGCAATTGATTTGTTTTCCATTAGAATGAATCTTCATTGAATGCATGGAATAATCTATATCGGGATTATACTGATGACGCCAAGGCATTCCTAAGATAATGTCACTAGATTGCAAAGGCACAACTAAGAAATTTCTACGTTCAACATAATCACCAATTTTAATTTCTAAATCATGCACTTCTTGTGTTCCATTGTATCTAATGCCTAAAAATGTAGCCTTGATGCAATAATGAGTGGAAACAGTATGCAAATTCAATTCTTTGACCAATTTTACAGAAATAAAATCGTGTGTGCTCTCATCATAATGTAAAACAGTCTTTTCTCTACCATGCACAAAACATTTCATCATTAATAAAGAATGGGGATTTGGCATACCTGGTAAAGTATCTAAAGTAGTACCGATATCATCATCGTCTTCCATGAAATCTGGTATTTCTTCATGTTCTTCATCTTCTGTTACTCCCAGATAGTTGATGTGAACAGTTGGATTTTTGGATTGACAATTAGCTGTTAGATGTCCAAGTTGATGGCATTTGTAACAGACTATGGATTTGGCCTTAGACACATTATTGGTAATAGCGGGAAGTTTAGGAATGTTGGGATTTGGATGGAAAGATGGCTTAGGATTTGGACTTGTGTTTGATGGGAAAGCAGGGGGTCATGTCCAATATTTACAGAATGAAGATGGAAGGAAACGGTTTTGATTGAATCTTCGAAAATTTGAATTGAATTGTTTTGAACCGAAGTTACCATTAGTTGGGAATTGTTGTGGTCGCTTCTCTCATCCTCGAATTTTGTCTTTAACATCATGGGCCAAGGAAACTGCATCTTCAAGAGTCGTGGGCTTGAACATGTTCACCTCCGCATAAAAATGACCAAGTAAGCCAGACATAAACTTGCATTTATGGGTTGCCTTAGGTACATCTTCGAGCATTCGAAGTTGCAATAAAGTATTCAAAAAATGCTCGGTATATTGTGAAATAGGCGCATGATTCCTTTGTTGCAGAAGATCCCACTGTTTTATTGCTTTTTTGTGGGATTGGGGTGGAAGAAAATTCTACAAAAATTTCTTTTGGAAAGTCTCCCAAGTAGTAGGACAATCAATGCTTTTGCGGGCAACAGTCCACCATAGGGATGCTCTATCCACTAAATGATTAGTGACACACTTAATTTTGTCTTTCTCAGCATACTGTTCTTCATGGAAATAATCGTCAAATTAAATGATAAAAGCAAGTACAGTCTTTCCATCGCGTGACCCATCAAAAGTACGAAATTTGAAATTTCTTTTACTTATGTTTGTTTCTTTCTGAATAGATTGTGCTTCAAGTGTTGCATCGATCGTACGTCGTATAATATCTTTAGATTGTGGTCCATCTTGGTCAACGGTAGATCATTGCAGACTGGCCAATTGAGCTTGCAAAGTTTGATGTGCTCTTCGTTCATCTTGAAGTTGCATCATAATTAGGTTAGTTTTTGCTCCATTGTTGGTTCCGGTAAATCACCTTCGGCCATAAAATCTTCCATGGTTTGATCAGACATCTTGCAAAATTTCAAACAACCTCACACACTTGAAATCTTATTAGCGGGATGAGCATAGCTCAAAGTCAGGTTTACAAGCCTTATTTCTCTTTTTTTAAAAGTGGCTTTTTGCAATATTTCTTCTTTGCGGATGCTGAAGTTGATGCCACTATCTTCTTCCAAGCATATACTTCATCCGTGTAGACTGCGTATAGCAATCGCTGGATATTATCTCTGTCACAACATGGGTGTGAACAGAGGCTTACAGGAAGGTTGAAGAAGAGTTCGTGATTGATTCTGTGGGAACTGCTGCTATGGAGAAGATTGAAAGAGGAAAATTGTTTTAATCTTTAGAGAAGCTTAAAATCTTTAAGCTTTGAAAAAGCTTAATAATCTTAAATCATTCATTTCAGGATGGCGGCATGTCCTGATCACAGTTGACGCCGTCGAGTTCATCCTGCCACCGTTGTTGGCTGAATTTTAGGAGATTAAGCTTTTTATAAAGCTTATTAAGCTTTATAATCACACTAATTGAAAATTATTATCTCTTTCTTCTGAGAATAAACGACTTGATGAAGGAGCTTGAGAAGTGGTCCTCTGCCTCCAGAGAGTAGTCCCTCACGATCCAATTGCGTAGCAGGGGGTTCTTCACCGCCAGGAACCCGTTGGTATTGACGGATTTCTGCGAGACTGACTGTAGAGCTCGATTGTTCCAGGAGCTTCGCCTTTGCGCGAGATGGTAAGTGATTAGAAGCCCTTGATCTCAGCTTCACTCTGATACCATTGGGGCATAGATTGGATGTTGTATGCGTATGTAGCGAGTGCCTGGAAGGTCCCCAAGAACAAAAGAACTCCACTTTTGCACAAAAAACAAGAGAGAAGACTTGCACGACAAGAAGCAAAAAGACTAATTGGATATAATCTCCCCCCATGCCTTGTGTGAGCACTCCACAAAGCATGTATTTAATATATTATTCATCTCCAAGCTCAAAAATAGCCCAAATTTACAATTAGCATGCTTTTGTGTTTGCTTTTGTCCAAATAAAGAACAAAGTGCAAGACGCCCAAAGAGTCGGCTGTGCCCAAATACAATGTCCAATAACAATTATTTAAATCGTGCGCCCATGAGCATACAAAATAATAAATATATGTCAAGCGCTTTAATAAATAAGCGCATCAAAATAAATATTGGTGCCACGTCTAAGATGCGCGCCCATCAAAATGATAATTTTTTCTAAATAACTTGAATACACGCTGTCGCCCAATGCTTCCCAACGCCACCATGCCTGCTCTACACATCAACTGAAGCATTCACAATTGTTAGAAAAAAATAATTAAATTAAATTAAAAAAAGTGAATGTCTAGCAGTCTTCAGCTACAAAATAAATAAATTGGTTAGAACTCGATCCTAACCTTAATTTATTATGAGTGCGCACTCTAAACTCATAAACATCGATTAATTTAAATATGTATTTTGTAGAATCACCCGCTATGGAATCACCCACTTGCAATTAAATTAACGAGACGCCTGAAAAGGACAGGCGTCCCCATATTGACTTTTTGCACAAGGAATCCACCTTGTGTATGAGCCTCGGCAACAAATATAATTTTACGGAATCCACCGCAAAATCTCACAGAATCCACCGTGGAATATGCCTCCTTACATTAGAACTACAAGGCGCAGCGTTTTTCGAGCCTGCCTACTACCAACTCACCCATGCATGAGCTCTGAGGAGTTGAGCAAGACTATCCGCCCAAACCCCAAACAAGGTTACCCCCTTCAACCCGTACTAATGATGATAAGACTTACCAAGCCCCATCAGAGTGTAGCAGCCCATTCGTAGCAGCCACTACTCCGACGCTTATCCACGGGATTCAACCACCGTGCCATGGGCAACTACCACCATCTGATGTCGCGCTTACTAGCCCCGTCAAATCCCAGCCCCACCTGCAGGCCTTAAACCATCTTACGAGTGGAAATCATTCTTGGCCGTAGACCTAGCCGAAGACACAGGGGATGATGTTATTGCTTGTCTTAGATGCTTGGATGCCACGTTTATGTCACTATCTCTAAGTTATGACCGCTTGGACTTGGGCCTACTGCAAGAGCCCTTAGCGACGACATAATTTTGCACGAAGCCTTATTCCTGGGAAACATTTGAATTCGCCTTTGTTAAAACACACCACTCAGCTACTGAGTTGCTATGCACTGAGATATCAAGAGACCAAGCCATCAAACATCGCCTCATTACATCTTATAATAAGCATGTGACTTCCTCCATCACTGACAAAGAAGTCGAGGAGTTGAAAGCGTTAGCTGATACCGACTCCCCATTTTTACAAAATTGGTACACTCTGCAATTGTAGTGGGAACTCAAAGGATGCCAAATCATGACCAACATTGAGCAGTGCCATGCAATCAAGACATCGGAGTACGACCCAACTTATGTCGCACCCACCTCATATAGAGTGTTAACCACTCTTTGTGGCTGACCCATGGAAGACCACGTCAAGGGGCACCCATATCTTGATCGCCTCTTGATGGAGGAGGAGTTCCACATCGCTAGCTGCGTCGATTCTGGTGATTTTCTAGCCAATGTCCTCACTTACATCACACACGTAAGTACCCGACCCTTTGCTTTGGACCCTAAGGCTTAGTTTCAATACAACCCATAATTCTATACTTGGCTCATGCGCAAGTCAGCCTTATACCGAACGCTGAATACCTAGGATCTCCTAACCTTCGATCCTGGAAGGGGAGAGGGTACGAGGGTAGCATGAAGGTGAATCAAATTAAAACCAATCAAGATCAAGTAAATGCAATAAACACTTAAGAAACGGGTGACATAGGAGGGATGTCACAAACTAAGTCTGAAGAGGGTAGCGTGAAGGTGAATAGGGTGAAGGTGAATCAAATTAAAACCAATCAAGATCAAATAAATGCAATAAACACCTAAGAAACGGGTGACATAGGAGGGATGTCACAAACCAAGTCTGAAGAGGAGACTTTGTATTAGAGTTTAATGCTGTCCTTCAACAAACATAAAATCTTTCTTTTCAGCAAATTCTTGTTTGTATAATAATTATAGCACTAATGGGAAGTATGGTTCATGATAGGAATGAGAGATGCCGCAACAAGACCGGGCCAATAGACAGAGAGCGCAGTATAGCATCAACCTGGAAAATTGAGCTTACAGTCAGCTAAAATGCCGCAACATTCACAACCTTGAGAAGATGGTGGCCAAGGAGCAGGCCGCAAGGAGGATAGTGGAATAATGCCACCTCCACAAGTACCTAGAGAAGTTTGCACAGGAGCTTGACCACACAGTGTGTGTGGAGTTCTTGAGAACGTACAACCCTGACTGAGAGTGTGGAATGGTCACGGTGGGAAGGGGGGACAATGCCTGGCAAGTGCAGGTACTGCTAACCTAGGCCTTGGTGGAGAAAGCACTGGGACTAGAACCTAGGGTGGAGAAAAAACATAAAAGGGATGTGTATGCTCTGATGAAGATGAATAAGAAAGAAGTCTTGACAAACGATGGCATCAACTTGCAAGACATCCCCGATGCTGAGATTCGTCTACAGGCAAAGTTGGTGCATGCCCTTTTCTCCCTCCAATGCTACAATTCCCTTATGCACCGGATTAGTATACTTGTGCTGGAGAATGTGGCAGCTCACACCCTAGATGAGGTGGATTGGAATGGCTATGTGCGCAAAACAATAGACCAAGTGGCCAAAGCAATAGCCTTGGGCAACAAACAAGCAGGTGGAGAATCCCCTTCATCTAAGAATATGGAGAGGAAGAAACCATCCTCGAAAGCCTCCTTCATCGGTTATGGAAGCATACTAACGGCCATCATCCAGGAGGCTGTGAAAGAGGCCCAACAGGGAAGCAAAGGAGCAAATGAGACCCCAGATAGGTCGCTGATCCATAAAATTAAGGAGCAATCGAGTGACCGAACAAAAACCAAAACAGAGAAGGAGGAGCAGGAGGCTCAATCCCAATGAAGAAAAACAAAGGAGTTCATTGGGAAGGCAACTCTGAGGAAGAAACAGAAGGCAGGCAGGAAAAATGAAGAAGAAGATTTGGAAAGAGCAAAAAAGGAATCCGTGAGAGAGGCGACGGAGTGGAAAAAGAAAGAGAAGGAAGAAGCTGAAAGGTTGGCCGAGGAGGCAAGGAAAATAGAAGAAGAGAGAGAAAAAAGAGCTAGGGAAGAGGAGGCAGAGTTGAGAAGACAAGAGGAAGAAGACATGGCCGAAGCAACTCACTGGTCGATAGAACAACATAGTTGACTCGATGGCCTAGGGACCTTAAGCCTGCTTAGGGAAGATAGATCCGGCTCAAGTGCACAAGTACTTGAAGCCATGCCATCCACGGTCATCGAGGGCAAGGGTAAGGGCCCCCTCCATCCCATCCCGACCCCCTTGGTACCCGACAGCAAAGCCACCACTGCCATCCCCAGCATCTCGGCCAGCATCGACAGGGATAGCTTTATGGCATGGATGCAATACTTTATCAATAAGGAACTAGCACAAGGAAGGAGCAGGAAGGCCGCAGCCACCAGGCACAAAAGGCCAATTACAAATGCCGAATCCAGGAAATAGCCAAAACGCCAAAAAATGGAAGCCTCAACCACCCCAATCCCCACCACCATTACGCCACACGCAAATCATGATGAATACGTCAATGAACTGCTCTCGCAGTTAGAAATGGCAAGGAAGGAAAGGAGGATCACGGTGGTCAAGCTAGAGGTAGAAAGGGAAGTGATAGGGCCTTCCAACTCAAAAAAACAAAGCAAATGGTTGCACAACAAAAGGAAATTCTCGACCTGAAGAGGGAGCTGAAGACCAAGGAAGAAAAGAAGCAAAGCTGGCGGCAACAGCTCATAGATGAAAATCAAGAGCTCGAGAAGATGCAAAAAGAATATGACTTGCTGATCATGCAATATGAGGATCTAGCAGCGAAAATAGGGCAGATCGAGTAGAGCATGAAGGAGTTTACCGCAGGGGAGGAAGGGAGGAAACAAGAAGAGGAGCATCATCACTGAGAAATGGAAACAATGACTGAAAGGCTGAGCCTCGAAAGAGAAGAACAGGAGCGAATGAGTAGAGAGTTGGAAGATCAACAGGGGAGGCTCATAGCCTTGGTGCAAAGACATGGAGAAGGCATGGAAGAGATGAAGAAAAGGGCTAAAGTATGGGCAGGCTAGAATGATCAAAGGGTGAAGACCTTGGCGCATCGCCTAGCTCTGGCGGAGAAAGAGAAAATCCTAGCAGAAGGCAGAGTAGAGGCAGCCCCCCAAGTGGCCTTCCACACTCAACAACAAATCTTCCTAAACACCTTGATGGATGCCACGCATGAGGAAGAAGGGGAAGCCGTGGAGGCAGTGAAAAAGAAACTAAGCATAGTGCACAGAGCCCTATGCGCATGGCTACACATACTCTGCAAACCCATGGCAAAGGGCCTAAGCCCAGGGGAACACCGTAGGAATTTGCTATCGGCCTGCCTAAACCCCCAGGAAATTGATTCCTTAGGGTTCGTAGAAGGGATGCAACAGCAAGAGCACCTAGGGAGTGAGATAGAACTGCACGTTGACCTAGGAGGATTTGAAGAAGAGGTGATTCCACAACCCCCTTCACCTCATTTTGAAGGGCAAGGGCAACCAATAGACGCATCTATAGACAGGAAAACCACCCTAAGGGAGAAGAGGAGGAAATTGGTGGAAGAAGCCAGACAAAGATTAAGAGCTAACCCTATGGCCCAACCCTCTGTACCCCTCCCGCCATGCCCAAATGACATGCCCCCCCAGTTTTCATGCGGAGCTCATACTTTGGGAGAGGCAGGTACAAGCGAAGCAACCCTTCACCTTCAGCTTCCTCACCCTTAATGCCCTGCGCAGAGTTCTTCCCACCAAAATAGTGGATGAGGTGATCAATGTTGGATGCCGCTTGAGCCAACAGTGGCTACAGGAAAGAGAAAATAATCCTACCCTCTGGGTCATCGAGGATGCGGAATACTGGCAGAATAAAGTTTTTGAATTGCCTTGGTCCATGCCCAGATACGAGTGCCAACCACTATGGCAAAGATGCATTTGCAACGACAATGTCTTTGCATGGATGGCCTAGTGTAACTTGCTGTTGATATTTCTTAGGTCATCCAATTGTGCCTTTGCCTCCTCATATGAGATATCAATGTCATGGATAGTGTCATGCATTGAAATAATTTTATTGTTTTGTTGAATTATAGTGTCATTCAATTGTACCACTTGTCCTATGAGCTTTTTTATATGAAGTTGATGTGAAACGATCACATCATGACGTTTTTAATGGTTACTTGGCAAGTTGTAAATACTTTGAATGCCTGATCATTGAGCCGCCTAGTGTAACCGAGCAACCCATTTTCACCCTTGCACACATACTTCAACAAATTTGTGATTCCTAAGAAAGTTGGAGGTCTATTGTTTAAGGGGTCAATTGGGTAGATTCCCCCATCAACCCACAAGTCCACATGTTTCAATCCCATTTGCATGTAACTTTGCAAAACCTAAGGGTTGACATTGGTACATTGGGTTCTTTTGAATAATGGGGCGTATTCAATATCTACCTCAATATGTAGCTCCTTCTTTCCTGTATTCATTGTACTGTTAACAGAAACGGGAAGCCTACATGGTTGTCACAGGAGGTAGAGTGGAGATGCACAGAGAGGCATACAAAGGTGCCAAGGGAAAGGAGGGTGTAAGTAATTCACTTTATTAATGAAGGTTGCATAAATACATAGAAGAGGTCACAATAGAGCCATGAGAGAGTATAGATATGGGAAAAAATAGCTCCAAGGGTAGGGATGTCCAAGACTTTTCATATTTTAGACATTTCTATTTTACCTCCAAAAAAATTTCCAAAAAACACGAAATTTGACCAGTTGGTTTGTTTTTTGGCCAAAAGCTAGAATATAAAAAGTCCCCAAAATATGTTAAAAGTAACTTTCAAATTTTCATTTTCCTTGTTCTCGATTAAAAAATCAATTACCTTGTATCTACTAATCATTTTGCATTGAAAATGAAGCATCACACTCCCATAAATAACTCTTTTTTTAATATAAAATTTGGTTGAAAAATACTTCTTGAATGAGGAGAGAGAAGAAATCTGAGTATATCTTTGTAGATAATGTAAAAAAGGCAAAATGAGATTGCAAAAGTGGAGAGAGAAGAGGATTATTTTACTTTTCTTCTCTCCTTTTTTCCTTGTTTTAAGGAGGACAGAGGGGGGACTAAAAGGCCCATTTGTGAGTCCATTTTTTTCCTAATGATAATGGCAACTTACTTTTTGAGTAGGTTTGTAAGAGGTGCTACAATTTGGGCATAGTTTCTAATGAATATCATATACCATCCTATTAGACCTAGAAAACTTCTCACTTCCTTGATAGTGGTTGGGGGTGGCCAATCTTGAACATCTTTGACCTTGGGAGGATCTACTGATATAGCTTCAGCAAACACTATGAATCCCAAGTATTCAATATTCCTTTTGAAGAAGATACACTTATTCTTCTTGGCATACAATTTTGTGTGTTCTCATCGTCTTCAGCATAATGCGAAGATGTGGCTCATGATCTTCTTCCTCCTTAGAATAAGTTAGGACGTCATCAAAGAATACAAGAATAAAGTCATCTAGATGAGGTCTAAAAATGTCCTACATTAATGTATTGAAGGTAGCTGGGGCATTTGTCAACCCAAATGACATCACGATGAATTCGAAATGACTGTATCTTGTATTGAAGGCAGTTTTCAGAATATCTTCATCCTTGATTCTGATCTAATAATATCATGACCAAAGATCGATCTTAGAAAATATCATTACTCCTTGTAGACGATCAAGAAGCTCGTCTATCCTCGAGATCAAGTACTTATTCTTTATTGTTACTTGGTTTAGCCCTAGGTGTAGTCGATACAGAGAGTTTCATCTTTCTTCTTTTGGAATAATATTGGGACTCCCCATGATGAACTACTTGGTCAAATATACCCTTGTTCTAACAGTTGTTTGAGTTGCTCTTTTAGTTTGATGACTTCAGGAATAAACATTTTGTAATGTCTCTTTGCTACTAGAGTAGCTCCTGGAACAAGTTGTGACTTCTCTTTCCAGAGGTAACTCAATTAGCTCTTTAGGAAATATGTGGGTGTACTCCTTTAACCAAGATGGTTCTTCTTCTGTCTGGCATCTTGATTTACCTTGTTAAGCTTGGTCAAGTAAACAAGTAATCCTTTATTTAAGCCTTTCACAATTAGAGAAGATTTTGCTAATTGAACTTTAGGTTTTCATATTTCACCTTGTATGGTTGCTATTTCACCATTCAAATCTTGAAATGTGACTTGACCTTTTCCACAATGGATATGAGCATCATTGGGAATCAGCCAATCCATTCCTAGTAAACATTTATAAGCTCCTAAGTTCATTACTTTGAACCTCATACTTGAAAGGTTTTCTCCTAGGTTAAACTCTACCTTGGCAGTTTGCTATGTAGAAAGTACTTCCTTTCCATTTGCTGATTCCACAAGCAGTTTTGATGCATTTACTATATCTATTCCTAACTTCTTAGCACACTTGGGTGAAATAAATAAGTGTATACTTCCACAGTCAATCAAAACTTTAAAGGATTTACCTCGATGACTAGCTGGTGTCTGCATTACTGAATATTGACGATTTGGACCCTTCCTATGGAATGCAGCATGAACAATTGCTCTTTCAATATCTTCTTCCATAGTAGGGTCTTCCTCCTTATTAATATCTTTTAGGGTAATATTTGATGTTCTTCCTCTTTTCATAGCTACTTGACCATGGCCTTGGGCAACTCTGCCTTGACCTTGAAATTGGTATTGACAATGGTTTCCACCAAGATTTGGACAATCTCTCCTGAAATGTCTTGCCTCATTATAGTGAAAGCACCTAAGACCATCCTTGTTCCCTTGGGTAAGAACAAAATTTTCAACTGAATTGGATTTTTCCTTTTTCTTCTGACCTTGGTAAAATTGCCCTTGGTTTCTTTTTGCTTGACCTTTGAATCCTCCTTTGCTCTGGTTATTGCAGCTCTAGAACTTATTATTTTTAGGCTTTGATTATACTTCCTGCACAATAGGAGCTACTCGAATCAAAGCATCTTGGAGGTCTATTGGGTGCATTGATTCCAAACGAGTGTTCAAATGAAAATTTATCCCATTGTAGAACTTGGACACTTGTTGAATAGTATCCATGGAGGGTGCATATTTAAGAAGTGAAACAAAATTGGAGTAATACGCCTCCAGGGTTAGTCCCTTTTGCTTCAAATTAAAGAACTCATTCATCTTAAGAGTCCGATAAGTTGGAGGTAAATTTCTTCCTCTTACAGCTTCTTTCACAGCAAATCCCAAGTAATGGTATTTTCAGGGATACCTTGATCTCGGCACAACTGCTTCCACCAGAGTCAAGCTTTGCCAATTAATTTTAGCTTAGCTATCATGGCTTGGTTGGTTGGGACAATTCCAATAGCAGTAAAATGATCTTCCATGGATTCGATCCAAATTTCTGCATTGGCTTCCACATTCTCGCCTTTCCCATCAAAATTTGGAGGTTTGACTTGCTTCAAAAGATTCATTTTCTCTTAGGCTTCTTTGAGAATTATTGTGGGTACAAAATTTTGGAAAATTTTGAACAATTCCCAAGTCAAACGTTAGGAAATTTATATATCATAAACATTAAAGTTTGATACTCAAATTATTTCTTGCTTAATTTATTGAAATAATTTTCAAATAATATTCTCTTTCCATTACTAAAGTTAAACTGCAATTTCAGAGGTTCTAATGGAAAATAAGGTTTTATTATTTCTCTGATCGATAAAGTATCAATCAATCTTTATTACAATGGATGTACAAGGTAATTATATAGCTCACAAGTTCATCTTATTTTTTTCAGAAAAGGATTTCCTACTACAATCTAAGCATGGCATTCTGATACATCCTTTATGAAGTAACTTGGATTCTGAGAGTAGATATCTAGGAATCTATATTTTTTAGGGAGTTTAGGAAATTTTTCCTTTTTGTAGTTGTGGCAACTAGAGTGACCTACAACTTTTACTTTGTCCGCTGGAAGGATCTTCATATTTTCCTCATAGATATACTGGTTTAGTTTGATATTCTTGCCTCTAGTATACAGGGTTGAGTTTACACTAGCCTCATAAAATAGATAGATCTCAACAACTTTAAGATCTTCCATTCATTTTACATTTTTCAAATTATTTTGAAGATAAGCTAGACGGCTTGCATTGATATAACAGTATCCTCCGCTAATCATATACCGTCTTTCATGATATAGAGGTGAGGGGTTGTATAACTGATCTAATATCAGCATCATCTAAATTCTCCAGGCAAAACTAGATGAATGCATAGCTATCATAAACATTACTTGGAAGATCAAGATTCATTATTTGGCCATAATTCAAAAACATACACTAACAAAGAGAAGAAAATATGTCCTACACTGTATTTTTTAAAAATTTTCTTAAGCTTATGTTGTATTATATACTAATGTGCACTTTGATACCAATTGTGACGTGTCCGCCAGGCTTATTCCAAGGCACACCTTTTTGTAATCCATCAGTAGGTTTTCCAAATGACGCCACCCTGCACTCCCTTGGAACATCACGGGGTTTGTCACTTAAACCCCATTGAGTCTACATTCGCAATGGAAGTGTTTTGGCCGAACCCACTGGGATTGACCTAAATTTTCAAGTTCCTAAAATTAGACAAGTCTCCTAATAGCCAACTAGCGTCAGTAAATTTGAGTTCCGACTTCCTATAGGATTGCTCGCACTGAAGCAAACTTGCCATTGCATTTGGTTCAAAGAGAATGGGAGATGGAGGGGAGTGATGTGTGTCAACCCTCCTGCCCATAAGGCAAAATCCATTCCGTCCCTCTAAAACAATTCAAGCCGATTCTACCTAATGACTAGTTGATCAATTTATCACCTTCCTATTTCTACTTCCGATTTAGAAAAGCTCCCAGCTAACCAAGACCACCCTACCATTGGACGAACTGTCGGGAGTTACGCCCACTCACTTTCCTTTGTATGAACTGTTGGGAGTTACGCCCACTCACTTTCCTTTGATGACAGAATCATCTTTAGTTTTTTAATTACTTGCTTAGAAATCTTTCAAATCATTCCTTCTTCTCCTCCCTGTTCGAGTGCTGCTTGTTGTCTGTAAACAGTGATTGTGACACGCATGATTTTGCCAAATCTTCTTTTTGTATTAAATCTCCAAAACTGGTTGGAAAAACCACTTGCTTTTTTTACATGTCATTTTGCTCTAGAATTTCATAAATTTTTAGGATATTTACAATAAATAATATCCAACATATAAAAAATATGCTAGTTTTGTCCAAAAATCTAATATTTTTGGACCATCCATACTGTACACATTAACACTAATGACTAATATGGCTCATAACACTTGTTCACGTTGTAACTTCCATGTGATGGGTGGCTATAGTCCTTGTCAATACAAAAAAAAAAGTCAAGTTATGATCGTCATGTCTTTTTTAAATTTATAAATTATTAGTTAATTAGTCATTAAGGTTAGTTAGTTTTTACTTTAGTTAGTAACCTTAATAACTTACTAATTGACTAACTAACTTTTGAACTAACCAACTGACTTTTAATTGCGTAAAAGTATTACAGAATCAATCACTCTTTTTAATGTCTCGATTCTAGAAAGTAGCACGGTGATCAAGACTTGGGAAAAGCTTGTTGATGACTATGCCATCAATTATGAAGTCTACACTCTAATGTCCCCATTACTTAGTTTATTTTAATAGACAATGTGCATATACATTCCAAAAATTGATTTATGTTGGAAACAAAATGGTAAAGATTGCACATTTGAGGAGGTATTATACGTCAATTCATGGAAGGAAGGCTTGGCAAACCCTCCCAAGACAAGCTTATTAAAATGATGTTTGTAGCATAGAACAACAAAAAAAACTAGCCTAGTGGATAGTCACTTGGCAGTTAAGTGCACTTGGGTGACGACACTGTCGGATGGGTGACCTCCTGGGAAGCTTTACCTACAAGGTTGTGAGAGCTTCTCACGCGCAACCAACAGTGCCAACGAAGCCTTCATAGTCGTTACCAAGTATGCCAATGCCAAGATTCCAAGGTCTATGCCTTGGTCGCCGCCTTGATCATGAGCCTTGGAGTGATGCCCGCTCGACAACATGATGTGCAATGCTCGTTGTATCTTTATCTCCACGCTATGTTCCAAAGACGAAGCCCCTCTCTGACATCATCGATGATGTCATCAAAAAATGCTAAAAGCAACTATTCTCTCTTTATGCCCCTCTTGATTACTATATAAATAAGGATACAATGTCATGTCAAAACAACAACCCATGCAGAAGTCTCTCTGTTGTTGATGCAATGAAGCTCTGTTGCAATCAGCTGAGCCTCTCTCTCTCCACACCTACGCAAAAGCACTGCTCAAATCCATCAAGCTTCTTCCATGGCTCCCAAGAGACATCAAGATGTTGAGCGAGGTTATGCTCGGAGAGCTCCCTAATGCAAGGAAGTAGTTGTTGCTACTGAAGTGTGAGAGGAAGTTACCCCCAAATCCATTCAGCCCAAAGGATCGGTTATTCCACAACAAACCGAGATTCCGGTCATAACTCGTAATCATGATGGATGGTCGAACGGAGATAATCAAGTTTAGTACATACGAAAAGGATGATGATTAGTTAGAACGTAATTAAACTTACAAAAATATGTTAGTATTATCAATTACTTTTTAGGAAGGAACAAGGAATTGATGAGGGGGATAGATTCTATGCATCATACACATTGACAAGTGTGTTAAAAATGTTTTATGGTTATGACTGCTTTTGGATTTGTGAATGATGAATTATGTCTCTTATGATTCTATGCTTGTATTAGTTGGACGAGTTGTGGATTGTGGTGGTTTGGCACATTGCTTCCTAAACACTCTGTGGAGTGTGGAAAAACTCACCTGTGGGGGTGGGGATTTTATGCTCCTGAGGGCGGTAGATGTTTTTGGTTTTTGATCACTCGAGCACTTGAGAGGGTAAATGGCCGAGTGGTAAGTGCCCCTGCTATGTAGGATGGCTCTTGAGGCTCGAGGAAGCTTAGAGGGGCTCTGAGCCAATAAATTCCCTATTGACCGTGGACGGCAGAGTGCGATCACATATAGCACAATCTTGAGGGATTGGAAGGTCCTATCCTAGGCTGGTGGACAATGTCTTTTTGCAGAAAGATGATTTTGTAAAACTCTACGGAGTGATGGTTTTACTTGTTATTATGAAATAAAGTATTTGATTTATGAATTGTTTATTATGTGCTAAAGATTGAGTTTAAAGAAACCAATTGAATTGAGTAATAAAAGGAAGCTATTTTTTGTATGTCCAAATACCATAGTACTATGCTTTGCTAATTAGAAAACTAAAGCAAACCCAATTGAGGAAGTGGGAGGCTTCGATCTTGACAATCGAACGCCTATGGCCAGGTGGACACGATAAGTTAGTTAACTTTCCAACACTAGATAGAGCTGATTAAATCGTGACCCTCCCAATATCGGTAGGATTAGTTACCAAGTTTAACACCGTTTTAGGGGAGTGGGAGCTGAGATTTTACCTTATGGGTAGGGGGATGGAGTTACATTCTCCCTCGTCTCTCACTCTCTTTGAACCAAGTGCAATGTTAACCTCACTTCTACCTTTGATTGATTACAAAGTGGTCTTTCTTAAGTGGGCGTTAGACTGGTGTTAGGGGTGACTTGTCCATGCTTCCCTTGTGAAGTAGAACTGAGATTCCCATGTTCAACTAAGTCCTAGGTTTCCCATGGGAAACTGGATGGTGATGTGCATGGATATGAATTTTGGTACAACTACTAAGAGGACACCTCCGAGTCTATTAGAGGAGGCACCTCACATGTGGTATCAGAGCAAACTAGGTTTTAGAAGAGCTTTTAGTGTAAGGCTAAGTAGTCAATGTATAAAAGGAATTAATAAAATAACCACACTTGTTTGAAGAAAACTGTTGTATACATTGTGCTCATAGGAACTTAGCGATGATGAAGCTACATGTCTGCGGGATATTTTTCTGATCATGTATCAAGTAGCCTTAGGGTCGAATAATTTCTCATACCACAAGGCTATATTTGAGATAATGGAAGTTATCTTTATTCCTCCAATTGTGTATTGCAACCTTATCTTAACTCATGGTACATGAGAGATTTCTGGCCAAGGAATAGGTCACATATGGGGATATATTGTGGGCATAACATCCTTCTTCATTATGAGATATGGAGGATTCGATGGGCTAAATAACTAAGGATAGTTAAGACATACCTTTTGTTCAGTGCCTTTGTTGAACAATTACTAGATATTGGGAATGAGCTTATACTTGAAACCTTGTGGGTATATCGGAAAGTGCTACAAATAGTACCACACGAGAGAGTTGTTGTAGTGCCAAGAAGGACTTATTTTGGCACTGGATGTTTTGGTTACCCCCAAGAGCCACCTTTTTTATGTTGTTTACCATGTACATGAGAATCCACCAAGATATGAGAGTATAGACCCTGATAATTTTCATGAGGAAAGGATCCATGAGGTGATGTGTTGGTAGATCATAGTATGATCAATATATCTTTGTAAATAGTTTTCATAAATATAAAGTCTTGTCATTGTTTTTAAAGAGCGAGAGTTATGATATTATGATGATAGTTGAGTTGCTTTGACAGGTTAATGATGAAGTACACTTTATGCGATTGATTTTTGAGATCATGTATTCAATTGCTTGCTAGTCAAACATGTTGGAATTAAGAGAGAGCGTAATGGCTATATTAGAGAAGACTCGTCTATGGAGTTGTTTAAGCTTACAAAGGGGCTACAATTGGAGCCTAGGATGACCCTTACCTTTACTTAAACTCAACTATGTTATGAAGATGTGAAATTCCACCTCAAGTTGTTGAAATGGCTTGAAGAACTAAAACTAGTTCAATATTTCTTATTTGAAGGGCAAAGGGTTAACGATACTGTGACAATTAATGGGGAGACAATGAACCTACATCATTGGGTGTATGAACAAGTCATCCAAATCAAACCTCCTGACCATATAGTAGTCCACGGGAGACATACCCAAAATGGCTACTCTATCAAAGGATACCCTCCTTTACCCTCAGTTTATAGGGCCTTAGAGACAAATAAGAAACCCCCTTACTTTTTTGTAAATATATCATTACATGAAGTCCATGTCTGATCTCAATTGTATTTCTTCTTTTGATAAATAAAGATTACCTTATTTTCTAAAGTTGAATAAGAGAGAGTGGGTACTTTAACTCTTGGAAAATCAAATCTAACATTCAGCTTGTGTGGTAATTAGAATTGCCAACTAGTATGAATTGATGAAACATACAAGGAACTCCAAGAGAAGAAGTTTTTTCTCAAGCAAACACCACCACCTAGGTTTAGTAGTGAAGGACCCAAGGTGAAGTAAGATGTAGAAGCTTGGATTGAGAGTATGGATGACTATTTCCTAGCTGCTGAAACTACTACTGCAAATCAGTCCATGACTACTTGTCTTCATCTTACTGGCAAAGCTAAGCTTTGGTGGAAATAGTTTTGCCAAGATAAAGTGGTAACAGAAGCTTCCTAAACTTGGGAGCATATCAAAGAAGCTATGAAAGGATGTTATCTTACCCCATCTTTTGAATCAATCAAGATGAATGAATTCTATAACTTACAACAATTAAATCTAACCTTGGAAGGATACTATTCAAAGTTTGTGAGTCTGCTCAAATATGCACCCCCAATGAAAGTGCCTCAATAGATTGCAAGGTTCTGCCAAGGACTAAATCCACCATTGAACACTCGCCTTGAATCAATGAGACCAATGACTCTTGAAGATGCTCTTATGCAGGCAAAGCCTATGGCCAAGGAAATTGCTCAAAATGGCCAAAGGAACTACCTAATAAAAAACTATGGAAGGGTCTATCCAAACCATGGTGTCGACATTGCCAATGCCAGAGGCAATGGTAGAGCTAATGCAATCACCCAAGGACCAAATGGGATAGGCAATAAGAAATGCTACCAATGCGGAAGGACTGGACACCTAAGGGATTATTGTCCTAACTGTCCTCAAAATCCTAACCCAAACTAGGTTGGTGGAAGAGGCCAAGGGAACAACAACAACAACCTGGGCCATGGACGTGGAAGAGCAGCTGATGCTCAGGTAAATACCATGATTGAATAGCTCGAGGAATACACATTAGGTGAAGAAATTGAAAAAGGATCCATTCATGCTATTGTGAAAAGGAAAGGATCGTACTACCAATGTTCAGTAATTCAATCTCTAGCTACTTACAAGGGTACGTCGTTTATAACCTTGATTGATTGTGGTAGCACTCATTCCTTTCTTGCACCCAAAACAATTAAAAGATTGCATCTAGAATCCAGGGGGACAAGGAAAATGATAGTAGAATTGGCTAGCGGAAAGAAAATTGCATCAACTGAACCTGTAGGGAAACTTCAATTTGAGTTAGAAAGCCATACAATTGAAGCAAAATTCTAAATCCTACCACTAGGATGCTACGATTTCATTCTGGGAATGGGTTGGCTCAAGAAGAAAAAAGCCCAAATTCTAATGTGCTGAAGAGGAAATAATCTTTCAAGACTTGAAAGGAGAAACCATAAAGGCATATGGGAAAGCTGGAAGAACTAGAGTCCAACTAGCCAAGGCAAGCCGACTCAGGAAAGGATTGAAGAAAGGTCAACCAATCTACATGATCCAATTGAATAAGGTCGAAAAGACTAATGAAGGCACTCTACCTTCCTGGATCAATGACTTCGAGGATGTCTTTCCAAAAGAACTGACTCAATTGCCTCCAAATTGTGAGGTTGATCATGAAATAGAATTGGTTCCTAGAGTAGGACCAGTATCAAAACGACCATACAAAATGTATATTCCTGAAGCTATTGAGCTTAAGGAGCAACTGAGGCAACTAATAGAGCAAGGATTTATCTGCCCAAGTAATTCACCTCGGGAGCACATGTCCTCTTCTAGAAAAAGAAGGATGAAATACTTAGACTCTGCATTGAATTCAGAGGACTAAACCAGGTTATGGTCAAGAACAAGTACCCCATACCCAGGATAGATGAACTTTTAGATCGCCTACATGGAGCCAAGGTTTCTTCCAAGATTGATCTAAGGTCTGGATACTATCAAATCCAAATCAAGGAACAAGATATCCCAAAGACTGCCTTCAGCACCAGGTATGGTCATTATGAATTTTTGGTCATGCCATTCGGATTGACTAATGCCCCAACCACATTCAATTGTCTAATGCAAGACATCTTTCAACCATATCTAGATGATTTTGTGCTAGTATTCTTTGATGATATACTAGTGTACTCCAAATAAATAGAGGAACATGAAGGTCACTTCAAGATCGCCCTAGTAACACCCCATGAAAATAAGCTCTATGCTAAGATGAGTAAATGCATATTTCTCACTCATAGGATTGAGTATCTTGGATACATCATTTTCACTAATGGAATCTCAGTAGACCCTACCAAAGTAAAAGATATCCTAGAATAGCCAATACCTAAGACAATAAAAGAAATCCAAGGATTTTTGGGACTGACAAGATGGTATCGAATCTTCATCAAAGATTATTCCCTCATTGTTTCACCCTTGACAAATCTTTTGAAGAAAAATACAGTAATCATTTGGATCGTTGAGCATCAAGAAAGCTTTGATAAGTTTAAAGAAGCTATAACCAATGCACCTGTATTAAAACTCCCTAATTTTAATCAATCATTTGAGGTGATCACTGATGCAAGTGGACTTGCAATCGGCGGTGTGCTAGTACAAGAAGGAAGACCACTAGCCTATACTTCCAGAAAATTGAAGCCCTATGAGTCCAACTATGACACTCATGACCTTGAGTTACTCATAGTAATCCATGCCTTGAAACTATGGAGACACTATCTATTGGGAAGGAAATTCACTTTAGTGAAAAATCATAAAAGTCTTAAGTGGATCTTCACCCAAGCCGACCTAAACATGAGGTAAAGAAGACGGATAGAGATACTGCAAGAGTTTAATTTTGAAATCAAATATTGTCCAAGGAAGGACAATGTTGTTGCAGATGCCTTAAGCCGAAAGCCTTTCTTAACAACATTGTCAAAGTTCAAAGCTTAAGAATCGTATCCATACGTGATAACCCTATACTTGAGGTTGTATGCCAAGCTATTTCTCAGGATAAGGAATGGTTGTCTATATTACCATAATCACCTTTGTGTCCCAAAAGGACCAAAAGTGAAGGCTAAGATCTTACTGGGAAGCACATGACAACCCCATTGCGGGACATCCGAGGTATGCCAAGACACTCAATGCAGTTTGTAAGAGCTATCACTGGTCAAGATTGAATAGGGATGTATTAAAGTATGTAACTCGATTCTTGACTTGTCAAAGAGTCAAGGCAAAAAGGATCAAGATGCCTGGAGGGTTACAACCCTTGGAAATTCCAAAAATGAAATGGGAGTCAATAAGTATGGATTTTGTTGTTGGATTACCTACTGCTAATGGTGGATATGATTCCATCATGGTAGTGGTTGATAGATTGACAAAACACACTTGATCCTAGTCAAAACAACCTAGTTGACATTGCTCGAGTCTTTATCAAAGAAGTATTTAGGTTACATGGATTGCCAAAGAGCATAATCAGTGTGACTGAAACTCTAGGTTCACCTCTAAGTTTTGGACTTGCCTATTCTAAGCAATTGGAATGCAACCATGCTTTAGTACTGCTTATCATCCTCAAACTAATGGCCAAACTGAGAGGGTGAACCAAACCATTGAATATATTCTAAGGTCTTATTGTGGCAAGGAATTGAGATGGTGGATTGAACATCTAACCTTGGTGGAGTTTGCTTATAACACTGCCTTTCAACAAACAATCAAGATGTCACCATTTCAAGCCTTATATGGAGAAGAATGTCATACACCCCTAAACTTCTCAAATCCCATAGAGGCTTCTAAGGCTATGCTTAAAGAGATAGACCAACAAATCCAAATTGATCCAACATGACATTCAAGCTGCTCAAGATTGACAAAAGTCCTATGTAGATCTTGCAAGATCCATAAGAACATTCAAGGAAGGTGGCATGGTTTTTCTAAGGGCAAGGCCTGAAAAGAGCTCATTATCCTTGGGGAAATGCAAAAATATTAGTCCAAGGTACTATGGACCATATGAAGTAATCAAAGTAATGGGAAGGCAAGCCTACAAGCTTAAATTTCCACCTCATCTCAAGATTCACAATGTATTTCATGTAAGCCTACTAAAACCTTATGTACCAAACCCCGATCATGTGCTTAATGACAAGCAAATAGTCATGCTTGCCCAAGGAGTTCTAGAAATACAACCCACGAAGATTCTAGATACAAAGGAGAAACCTCTAAGAAACTGAATCCTAAGAGAACACCTAGTACAATGGAAGGATTATCCTAAAGAGGATGCCACTTGGATCAATGAGGCAAACCTTATGAAAGAATACCCCTAGTTTCTCTTAAGATAAGGACATCTCGATTTCTCTAAGAAGGGAAGAATGTAATGTCCCCATTACTTATTTTATTTTAATAAACAATGTGCATATACATTCCAAAAATTGATTTATGTTGAAAACAAAATCGTAAAGATTGCATATTTGAGGAGGTATTATACGCCAATTCATGGAACGAAGGCTTGGCAAACCCTCCCAAGACAAGCTTATTAAAACTATGTTTGTAGTATAGAGTAACAAAAAGAACTAGCCTGGTGGATAGTCACTTGGAAATTAAGTACACTTGGTTGATGACATTGCCAGGATGGGTGACCTCCCGGGAAGCTTTTCCTACAAGCTAGTGGGAGCTTTCACGTGCAACCAATGGTGCCAACGAAGCCTTTGTAGCTATTGCCAAGTATGCCAAGGTCTATGCCTTGGTGCCACCTTGGTCATGAGCCTTGGAGTGATGCCCACCCGATGACATGACGCACAGTGCTCACCATATCTTTATCTCCATGCTACATTGTCATGATGTTATGAGGACATAGTGTGAAAAAGTATGGAATGCATCATCATCCGACTTCTTATTAATCAAGAGAGTCAATGTGATCTGAGCCATTAGTACTAGTGTGAGTTGCATGGATTATCCAAAAATACTAAAATTTTGGATAATTTTAGCCTATATTTGATATTATTTATTGTAAAAATCTGAAAAAGTTAAAAAAGCTTCTAGATTAGGATGGCATGCAAAAAGCAAGTTGCTTTTTCAGCCAGTTAGGAGATTTTTCATAAAAAAAGACAGATGGACGAAATCGCGTGCGTTGCAATAGCTGTAAACAGGCTGAAAACTACATATTGAACTGAAGGAAGAAGAAGGAGTGATCTGGGAGATCCATGATCAAGTGTCTTGGGGTTTTACCCCTCTTTTGGAGCCAACGGAGCCATCAGATTTGGGTTTCAGATAGCAGAGAAAGAGCTGATTTTTTAAATCTACTTTTTTGGTCTACGAAGGAGCTCCAGGAGAACTAATGCCTAGAGATTGCTTCTAAGTAGTGAGAAGATTCCAGGTTCTTTCAATACATTTTGATTCAATTCATTGTGATTTTTTTTTGTTGTGTTTACCACTTGGGTATTCTCTATCTTCTCTTCCATCTTCTATCTCTACTTTCTTCTACTTCTGATCGTTTATAGCCTTCGACATTGGTGAACTCGACGTGAAAGATCGTCAGAAGAAGGAAAGACAAGATGGGAGAAGCTTCGAATACATTCTCCAGTGATGTTTTGCAACAGTTGGTGCAAAATATGAATATGCTTATGCAGGTACAACAACAACAACAACAGGTGATGCAAGCTTCAGCTCAAACAGAAAGTGTTGGGATGAATGCTTTGCAAGCAATTGAGCGTGAGGTGAAGTTATTCAATGGCAGAAATGTATATGCATATGTACATACCTATGCTCAAAAGATGGAATTCTTTGGAGTGGCTCAATCTGCATGGAGCCGATATTTTGTACGTGTTACTGTTCATGAACTGAAAGCACAAATTATTGAATTATACTTGCAGGATGCAGACTGGGTAGCCTTCAAGAAGACACTCAGGGAATAATTTTACATTAAGGACATCAGTTTGATTACGCACAAGACTTTTCAGGAGTGGGTTATACAACCCAATAAAGGTCTTGTGGCTACGGAATTGTTAAGAGAATTTGAAAGTCAATTTGAGCAGTTGGATCTTGCAGAACAGCAAGCTCTTGCAAGCCAAAAAATTGAATTGTTTCTACAGGCAGCTGATCCTGAGCTTTAAGAGAAGCTTGATGATTTGCTAGAGGATCAAACTACAGAGACAGGTTTGAAAACAGAGTGGAGACATGTCAAGGAAGCTGTTACTCCACTTGTGAAGAAGCATAGAAGAAAAGAAAGATTGCATACCTCTAGCTTGCCCATTTTTACGGGCAAGACAATTGATGTATCCAGTAAACCACCTACTTCTATGGCTAACCCTATGGCTATACTTGCTATTGTTCCCTCTGTTAGGGAAGATGTCTTGGATGAATTGGTCAAAGGGATGCGGGATCTTCAATTGAAGGTTGCAAAATTGGATGAAAAAGGACAAGAGGAAAGGGGACGGGTAGCATCCCCTAAGCTTGGAAAAAGATGTATGTGGTGTGATAGTTTGCAACACGAGAGAAAGGATTGTGCTTCTATCAGGAGGCCTTGGCACGACAACTTATCTTTTGGAAAGATGGCAAGATCCATGCACAAGAAACGGGATTGCCTCTTGCTTTGAATTTTGGAAAGGGAGGTATGCAGAAGTTGTTGGAAGACTTGGCTGTTCGAAATGCTTATGCGGCAGTACATGCTTCTACTTTTGGTCTACAGTTGGATAGAATGCATGGCCAAGTGATGGTTGGTCCAAAGGCTGAAATATGGACACATGCTTTACACGCAGCTGAAAAGAGAAAGGTCACTGATAGTGAAATGTCTCATGTAGGGCAAGACATTCGTGGCATAGCTGGTTGGGAATCACCGGTAGATGCATATTCAGTGTATGCATATTTAGCAAAGGTATAAAACACTGATGTACTTGTGGAAGAAAAATGCAAAAGAGATTAAGATATTGTAGGGACATCTAAAAGAATGACAAGAAGAAGTGTGGATCACCCTAAAGCTGCAAATCAGCCACCTCCCGAGCATGTTATGGAAGAGGTCAGTCAGGAGCAAAAATAGGATAACAAACAAGAGGGCAAAAAGAAGGGCAAGCAGCCAGGATATAAGTTGCAATCTAACATTGAGACAGCCATAGATCTTAAGAAGGTTCTTGAAGAACGGATCTTAAACAGTTCGATCAAATTTACCTTGGGAGAGGTGCTTGGCATTGCCAAGCGAGAATTTCATGATGAGATCATTGACATAATTAAAAGGAAGCGTCAGTTTCTTAGTGATACCACTAGTGCATTGTTGCAATTTGAAGAGGAAACTGGTTTGTTGGGAATTCGGGCTGAATATGAGCATGAAGTAAGTACTAGATTATCTATGCAGGAAGCTACTAATCAGTGGACAACATGTGGAAAAGAGAAGAAAGTGGTTGAAAATGCATTGTCTTGTAGCAATATGCATGGTGGAGTAAGGCAAATGCAACAATATGGAGAAGAGACTCTAGGATTTATTCCTCAAAGTCACTATACAAGAAATCATTGGGCAAGAGCTACCATTGAAACGATAGTGAAAATAAGGGAGCGTGAAACTCCTTGTGTTGCTTTACTTGACCATGGGTCTGAGATAAATGTTATTGAGTGTGGATTGTATGAAAATGGTGCATGACCTGTAGACACTGATCATGGTTGGCGAATGAGGGCTGCAAATAATTCTTCAGGGGAGCTCTATGTTGTATGTCCTAATGTAAAAGTGACGATTGGTGATGTACAGGAAGAGCAACACTTCTTTGTGCAAGATAATTCCTCATATGCAGTGATATTGGGACAACCCTATATTACAGGTGTGCGTATGGAAACAAAGGTGCTTAATGATGGTTCTGCTTATGCAAGAGTCAGAAGCAAGGATGGGAGAAAAGCAGTCCAATTTTTTGCTGTTTGTGTTAATCATCCTAGAAATCATGATACACTTCGAGAGTCTCGTTTCATTCCAAATGCAAGGAAATTCAAAGACCTGGATTTTCATTAATCATTGTTGTAATGCGGGGCTACAATAGTGCTGTTCAGAGGGTGTACTCGCCTCTTGATGAAATGAAGCATATATTTACTATTGGTAATTCTCACTTTATAGCAAACAGTTCATGTTGGTTTAAGCCCATGGAAGCTATGTGTAGGGCTAAATGCATATCTATGAAACGGGCTATTAAGAAACTAAGAGCATTGGGGCTGTTAGCTAAAAATGATGGCATTTCATGTATCTTTTATGGGCTGAATATTAATGACACTATAGCTGAAATTTCAGCAACTATACATGTAGAAAATGAGGTTGAAGACAGAGTATTGTCAGTATGTTCTTTGGATATGTATGATGTTACAGCATTGTTTGCTCAGCACAGGAAGGATTACAATGGGCTGAAGCACTTTTGGAGACAAAGTACAAGACAGTTGACAAAAAGGTGAAACCAATTGATTTGCCACTTCCACCAGAGAGTGAGGTTTGTATAAAAAAGTGTCAAGACAGCCAAGCTTATGAGATCCTAAAGATATAGGTCATCAGTTTACATCTGAAACATTACAGGAATTGAAAGTTGGTGCAGAAGGGTTTCTTTTACATGCTGAGAGAAACTGTTTTATACAGATGTTGGCTAGACATGGGAAGGCATTTGCATTTCAGCCAAGTGAAATAGGTTGTGTGGATCCAAATGTTGTCTCTCCTATGGTCTTATTTATTGTGTCACATGTACCATGGAACTTGAGGCCTATTCTAGTGCCTAAAGCTTACTTGCCAAAGCTGATGGATTTGCTAAATGAAAAGTTTTACATGAAGATCTTGGAGCCTTCTTCAGCCCTGTACTCAAATCGTTGGTTTACTGTGCCCAAAAAGAATGGGGCTTTGAGATTTATTCAAGACATGCAACCGGTCAATAAAGTGACCATAAGAAATGTGGGTGCAGGTCATGTGGTTAATGAATTTGCAGAGGCTTTTGCAGGTAGAGCGATCTATTCTTTGGGTGATCTTTACTTGGGTTATGATCAGTTTCAGCTTGCAATTGAAAGCTGGGATATCACAACCATGAAGACTCCTTTGGGGTTAGTACGGATGTGTACTCTCCCACAGGGTGCAACAAACTCAGTGGCACACATGACAAATGCTATGAATAGGGTACTCAAGGACTTTATACCACAATTGACTATCCCCTTCTTGGATGATGTTCCAATCAAAGTGTGTGCAGTGGATGAAAAGAATGAAGAGATGGATGCTCATGGATGTAGACAGTTTGTTACAGACCATATTGTGGATTGTGAGAGGATTTTGACACGTCTAGAAGAGGTGCATTTAACTCTTTCTGGACAAAAGTCTGTCTTTGGAGTTGAAGAGGTTTTGATTGTTGGGCATATGTGTAGACCTTATGGGAGAAGGCCATCACCAGCAAAAATAGATGGGATTGATAGAATGCAAGATGTATGCACAAATGTATCAGAGGTGTGTAGATTCTTGGGTGCATGTGTGTTCTATTTGATATGGATTCCTCACTTTGCACATGTAGTCGATGCTCTTTATCAGTTTCTAAGGAAAGGTCAGAAATTTCATTGGGAAAGGAAGCATCAGAAAGCAATGAAGAAATTGAAGCAACTCTTAAAATCTGCTCCAACGTTGAGAAAGGTTGACTACTCACATGGAAAGCCTATCATTATTACTGTTGATACAAGCCCAATCCGGATTGGATGGGCAATTGGGCAAGATGATGAGGAAGGGCAAAGATATGCAATACGCTTTGGTGCAAAAGTATTGAATGAATGACAGAGAAGATATCCACAGGTAAAAAGAGAATTATGGGGAATTGTGACAGCCCTTAAATGTGATAAGGAGTATTTTATGGGTGCTCATGTAGTCATTGAGATTGATTGTTTGTGTGTATTGGGTATGATTACTAGTTGTGCTACCCCGGAAATTGCTATGCTTCGGTGGATTGCATACATAAAATCTTTGAACCCTGAATTTCAGCATATTGCAGGAAGAGATAACCCATTGGGGCAGACATGTTATTTCGAGCATGCTATGAGAATGAAGATGGGATGATGGATGATGAGGAAGAAGATGACTTTCTTATGGCTGAAAATGATGTTGCAAGAGTGAATTTAGCAATGCAAGATGTTGCTACAGCATTACAGAAGCTTGGACAACAAAGAGAAGACACTTTAGATGTTTTGCATCTTGTGTAGAAGTGTTTCTGGAAGACAAATATGCAGGAGAGTGGCTGAGAATTGGACAATATCTCAGTACATTAATAAAGAGAGATGAATGGTCAGATGAGGAGTTTAAGAAGATCAAGAGGAAAGCCTATGGATTTTTCTTAAAAGATGGATACTTATGGAAACATGCTAAAAAGAAACAGGGTATGCCATTGCAAGTTTTGGGTGATAGAGCTTCACAAGTAACTGTTCTGCAAGAATTTCATGAAAGCTTATGGGCTGGTCATAGAGGTGTTTGGGGTACTGTTACAAAGATCAAATAAAGATATTGGTGGCAGGGTATGTATAAGGATGTCGCTCACTTTGTGGAAACATGTACGACATGTCAAATGTATTCAACTGTGAGACATCAGGATGGATTGCAACCCACATATCCATTGTCTCTTCATTTTAAGTGGGTGGTGGATTTGGTCACAATGCCTACAGGTCTTTGGAAAATGAGGTATCTTGTGCTTGCTCATGAAGACTTGACTAATCAAGTGGAAGGGAGAGCTCTACATACTAAGACGACAAATGCCGTATGTACTTTTCTCTTAGAAGAGATCTTTTGTCGATATGGCTATGTGGGAAAAATTATAGTAGATAGGGGTGAGCTGGATGTAGATGAAGCTCATGATTTCTTTGCATGGTTGGGGATAAAGCTTGCTTTAACTTCAGCCTATAACCCTGAAGGAAATGGAAAAAATGAAAGAGGTCATCCACCTATTGTGAAGGCATTGGAAAAAGCATGTGGAGAGAAGATAGAAGAGTGGCCCCACCATTGCTCCCTTATGCTTTGTGGGCTGACAGAACAACTCATAGTGCTGTTACAGGATATATGCCTGTAGAATTGATGTATGGTCAAAAACCTATAATGCTGATAGAAGAGATGACAGTCACATGGAATGTGTTACCTTGGGAGGAGGAGTTGAATCAAGAGGAGTTGTTGGCCTTACGCATTAGACAGTTGGAAAGAAAGTCAGAAGACATAGAGGCAGCAACTGCAAAGTTAAGGGCAGCAAGGATACAGAACAAGAAACGGTTTGACAAAAGACATAGACTGAGACCAAGAACCATACAAGATGGGGATTGGGTATTGGTTTATGATAGCAGTTTAGATAACCAGCATAGTGCCATGCACAAAGTTTCCAAAAGATGGTTTGGACCCTATGTGATAAGACATGTGTTTGATAATGCTAGTTATGCATTAAATGAGCTGGATGGGACAACAATAAAACTTCTGGCAGTAGGGAAAAGAATCAAATTGTTCAAAAGGTGGGAATCTACTGCCTATGAGCTGCCAGAATTGGAAGAAAATAGTGGCCATGATGAAGTGTGAGAAATGCGGGATCTAGAGCATGGCAAAGATGGAAGCTATGGAGGATGGAAGGAGAAGTGTGGACTCATGATGGAAAAGACACTGTTTGTTACACAAGTGAATTAGGTTCCAAGATTGAGACTTGGACTCATAAACACAATCTTGTGTATGTAGACAATGACATTGACACTTCACTGAAAAGAAAAGAGTACTATCATTGCATTTAGAAAAGGAAGCAAGTACAATGCTTTATAGGAAAGTAGGAAACTGCAGTAGGCACCATTGTGCATATGGGATAAGTTAGCCTGCATATCCTTGACCCTGAAGCTCCATACAAAGAGGCTGTTTGAGTGAGTGTGATTGCCGATTCTCAACACCCCTCCTCAATCACAACTAGAAGGGCACAAAGTGTGTAGAGGCTGTAATGAGAACCACCTGCAAAGTGTGGGCACACCACAAACATGGTAGACACCAGAGGCTGTTGCAGAAAAGGCTAAGTGTGGGCACCAAAACATGATGGACATCCAGAGGCTGTAACAGGGGCCTCACAAAGTGTACAGGGCTATAATGCCAAGTTACATAAGGAGTTTACAAAGCTTATGGCACGAAGCATTAGGGCAAGGAAGTACAAGGCTTTTAAAATAGTCTATCAGAGTTATGAGAGTAGAAGGACTGATGAGTCTTGTCCTTCCGATCCTGGTGGTCTTCATCTTCATCTTCATCTTCATCTTTTGGTCCATGGTCTTCTTCTTCTTTCACAACTGCAAGATAGGCCTTTTGGGACCTCTTCCTAGCATGACAGAACTTGTCAGTAGTTCCGGTCCTTTTGCAGAAGTCACAAAAGAGTGGTTCCTTTTTACCTTTGTATCTGTTGTTTACATATAACATTTGTTCATCCTTTGAAGTGCTGGGCTCTTCTTTGCTTTTAAGTTTCTTTTCCTCTTCTAACAGAGATGCCTGGATATCAACAAGTTCAGGATTTGGCATGTTGATTAAAGTTGTTGATACATTATTATATTCAAGAGGCAAACTCTTAAGTAGAACACCGATGAAAACATCTTCATCCATTTTAATGTTGATTCCTGCAAGTTGGGTTAGGAGTCCTTCCATGTAATTGAGATGTGTGGCAAGTGATGTGCTGGACTTCATTTCAAGCCTGAAGAACTCAATCAGGAGACCATACTTTGATGATTTAGATTGTGCACCGAACAGGGTGTCAAGTCTTTTCCATGTATCCTGTGAGGTCTCACAGTTATCCACATGGTGGATATAACTGTCGTCTAGCTCCAGTTTGATAATGGCCTGGGCTCTGTCATCATTCTTTTGCCAAGTAGTTGCAAGGTCCACATCCCGAGGTTTCTTCTCTTTGCCATTTGTGATGGCCCAGAGACCCTTTTTCATCAAGATGAGCTTGATGCGGGTTTGCCAGGTGTGAAACCTGACTCCTTTGAATCGAGCATTTGGAGAGTCTTTTCCCATGTTGAGGTTGCAAGATCAGTAGCAAATCAACACCAAAATTCTGAGATTTTATCAGCAGAAGAGCAGAATGTAGTGTGTCAAGAGACACAGTTAGTGACAGTGTGAAAACACACTATGTCAGTGTTGATGTCGAGCTTGATTCTTCTTGTTCGGGATCGTTCGGTCATTCTTCAATCTTCTCAGGTCCTTCCCCTCCTTGATTTGATGCTGGGTCAATGGATTAGAGTGACAGAGGCTTGGGTTGAGTGTCAGGAGAGAGAAAAACTGAGGAAAAAAAAGCTTGAGCAATTTTTGCTATGGTGGAATTAGGGTTTCTGAGACAGGGGCCTGGTTTTTTCAACATTGCAGGAGCTATACTTGATCATTTTCAAAAATTTTTACATGTCTAGGAAGCTGACTTCATGGGCTATCAAAGCCCCATGACAATCGTCAAGATCGCTGGCTGTATGAAGCACGCAGAGGGCGCGAATAGATTCGACGCAGTTTGGGATAGTGACATCGAATTTGTGCAATGCCAGGACTGTAGCTTACCAATGTGGTTGTTTGTTGTGCCAGGAGGGAGTGCCTTGAGTGAAGGAAGATATGTCTAGAAGAAAGTTCCTGAAGATATGCTCTACAAAGAGAGATATGAAGGCTCCATGGAGGGTATGTCCTGCAGGTCACAATTGAAGACTATGGCAATGACTGGGAATTTTCACAATGCTGAGCTCCAGATGGTCAAATGTCCTAGATTGATGTGATACAGGGAAGCTTTGTGAGTTGGGGGATACTTTTCCAGAAGGAAGCTCCAAGAGATTTGACCTATGGAGTGAGATATAAGCAGCTCAATCTGATAGGGTGCTGCTGGCTATGGCTGCCATGGAAGCTTCAGTGAGAGTAGAGTTGGGAGATGAAGTCATGAGCTGACACTGAGCTAGATTGAGGTTGAGAGGAATCAAGAGAGGCTGGAGAAGCAATGCCATGCCCAACTGGGCTCTGATACCATGTGAGAAATGCGGGATCTAGAGCATGGCAAAGACGGAAGCTATGGAGGATGGAAGGAGAAGTGTGGACTCATGATGGAAAATACATTGTTTGTTACACAAGTGAATTAGGTTCCAAGATTGAGACTTGGACTCATAAACACAATCTTGTGTATGTAGACAATGACATTGACACTTCACTGAAAAGAAAAGAGTACTATCATTGCATTTAGAAAAGGAAGCAAGTACAATGCTTTATAGGAAAGTAGGAAACTACAGTAGGCACCATTGTTCATATGGAATAAGTTAGCCTGCATATCCTTGACGCTGAAGCTCCATACAAAGAGGCTGTTTGAGTGAGTGTGATTGCTGATTCTCAACATGAAGAAGCAAAGGACATGGTTGCAGAGGATGAGGAGGACTCAGAATTCGGTGACAACTAGGATTTTGGCACATACCGAAGGATGTGCAGGTTTAGAGGGGGTGGATGTCGTGATGTTATGAGGACACAGTGTGAAAAAGTATGGAATGCATCATCATCCGACTTCTTATTAATCAAGAGAGTCAATGTGATCTGAGCCATTAGTACTAGTATGAGTTGCATAAATTATCCGAAAATACTAGATTTTTTGATAATTTTAGCCTATATTTGATATTATTTATTGTAAAAATATGAAAAAGTTAAAAAAGCTTCTAGATTAGGATGGCATGCAAAAAGCAAGTTGCTTTTTCAGCCAGTTAGGAGATTTTTCATAAAAAAGACAAATGGACGAAATCGCACGCGTTGCGATTGTTGTAAACAAGCTGAAAACTACAGTTTGAACTGAAGGAAGAAGGAGTGATCTGGGAGATTTGTGATCAGGTGTCTTGCTGTTTTACCCCCCTTTTGAAGCCAATGGAGCCATCAGATTTGGGTTCCGGATAGCAGAGAAAGAGCTAATTTTTTTAATCTACGTTTTCGGTCTACGAAGGAGCTCCAGGAGAACTAATGCTTGGAGATTGCTTCTGAGTAGTGTGAAGATTCCAAGTTCTTTCAACACATATTGATTCAATTCATTGTGATTTGTTTTTGTCATGTTTACCACTTGGGTATTCTCTATCTTCTCTTCCATCTCCTATCTCTACTTCCTTCTACTTTTGATCCCCGGTGGATTCGACCTTTTGACAAAAACCCCTCTGAAAACGTTTCAAAAATGGAGGCCCTCTTTGACATCATCGATGATGTCATTGAAAACACTAAAAGTAAGTGTTCTCTCTTTATCTTACCCTCCCCCCCCCCCCCCCGATTACTATATAAATAGGGATAGAGCATCATGTTAGAACAACAACCCATGTAGAAGTCTCTCTATTGTTGATGCAATGAAGCTCTACCACAATCAGTCGAGCCTCTCTATCTCCACACCTATGCGGAAGCACTGCTCAAATCCATCAAGCTTCTTCCATGGCTCCCAAGACGTCGAGATGCTAAGCGAGGTCATGCTCGGAGACCTCCCCAACGCGAGGAAGTAGTCATTGTTGTTAAAGCGCAAGCGAAAGTTACCCCCGAATCCATTCTACCCAAAGAACCAGTTATTCCACAACAAATTGAGGTTGCAGTCATAACCCGTAGTCATAGAACGTACTTAAACTTACAAAAACATGTTAGTATTATCAATTTCTTTTTAGGAAAGAATACGGGAATTGCTAAGGGGAATAGATTCTATGCATCGTATACATTGACAAGTGTGTTAAAAATGTTTTATGGTTATGACTGCTTTTGGATTTGTGAATGATGAATTATGTCTCTTATGATTTCGTGCTTGTAACAGTCAGCCAAGTTGTGGCTTGTGGTGGTTTGGGACATTGGGGTCCCCAACCAAATGCTCCCTAAACACTCTGCGGAGTGTGCAAAAACTCACCTACAGGGGTGGGGATCCTATGCTCCTAAGGGAGGTAGGTGTTTTTGGTTTTTGATCACTCGAGCACTTGAGAGGGCAAAGGGCTGAGTGATAAATGCCCTTGCTATGTAGGATGGCTCTTGAGGCTCAGGGAAGCTTAGAGGGGCTCTGAGCCAATAAATTCAGTGTTGACCATGGATGGAGTGAGATCACATATAGCCCAATCTTAAGGGATTGGAAGGTCCTATCCTAGGCTGGTGGACAATGTCTTTTTGCAAAAAGACAGCTTTGTACAACTCTACGGAGTGATGGTTCTGCTTGTTATTATGAAATAAAGTATTTGATTTTCAAATGATTTATTATGTGCTAAAGATTGAGTTTAACAAACCCATTTTAACTTAGTAATAAGAGAAAGTTGTTTTTATATGTCCAAGCAGCATGATAGTATGCTTTGCTAATTAGAAAACTAAAGCAAACCCAATCGAGGAAAGTGGGAGGCTTCGATCCTGACAATCAAACGCCTATGGCTAGGTGGACCCAATAACGAGTAACTTTCCAACACTAGATAAAGCTGATTAAATCGTGACCTTCCCAATATCGGTAGGATTAGTTACCAAGTTTAACACTATTTTAGGGGGCTGAAGCTGAGATTTTGCCTTATGGATAGGGGGATCGAGTTACACTCTCCCCCATCTCTCACTCTCTTTGAACCAAGTGCGGTGTTAATCTCACTCATGCCTTTGATTGATTACAAAGTGATCTTTCTTAAGTGGAAATTAGATTGATGTTAGGGGTGACTTGTCCACACTTCCCCTATGAAGTAGAACTAAGATTCCCATGTTCAACTAAGTTCTAAGTTTCCCATGGGGAGACTGGATGGTGATGTGCATGGATATGAATTTCAGTCGACTACTAAGAGGACTCCTCTAGGTCTATTGGAGGAGACACCTCACATACACAAAGATTTTAGGCATTTGCAATGATTGGGTATCAAAGAAGCTTACATGTGGAGCTGATGCAGGGTCCCTACCAAATGAAGCAAAAGATATTGCAAACTTCCTAATTGGAAAAAATCAAAATCCTCTTCAATCCTCCATTAGTTCGTCTTGGTGTGTATATGTTGTCGGATGCAATCTAGAAACCTTTGATCTTATACATAGTGTTTACTAAGATCCAATTACCATTGGGGTTGTTGTTCTAGATGCAGTACATGGACTTGAGGGAATGAAATAGGACTCTATAAAGTTTGGAAAGGTTATATCCACTTTACTACAAATGACATGTGAACCTAAACAATTCATGTTGTTATCATTTCTTGATCGAAAGTAAATGGTAGCTTTGAAAAATACTCTTGAAAGCATTTCTTGCAAGTATCACATGCTAGTTGGTAGTGTTGACTTCCTACCAATGGATATAACCTTTGCTTTTCGATCTATAGATTACTTTGTGGTTTTGACATTAGTGACCATGGAAAAAAGCTTCATCAATTTTAAACAATATATAAAAAATATCAACAAGTCTTCTATTTTGGAATTTGAAGACTTGGACAATGAGTGCAATGATGAAGACCTTGAAGAATACTAGAGGGTTGCAAAGCCCATTTTAAGAAAGAAAATGAAAGTTATGGGAACTACAATAAAAGCCTTCAGTGATGCTCATGAGGTTGTATTTGATGTATATGCAAGTGAACTTACATCTAAGGTGACATTCGTAAATCACATGAAGACTATTGCAGTGGTTTGCAACAGTCAAGTGCAAAGAGATGTTGAATCATAATTTTGGAGAGTCCATGAGAGTGCCAAACAAATTTCAAATGCCCAAGAGCTTTCTCATATTGAAGTTCAAGTTCTTGAAGTACCACCCGAGAGGAGATAGAAGAATCAAGCCAATAAATAGCAAGTCTAATTCTGAAAGAGAAATTAAATCCTACTTCAAGTGTTTAAACTTCATTCCTTTTCCTTTTATGAAGGAAGACATGTTGATGTAATTTTGGTTTTTTTATTAAAAAGTTACCTCCATTAGCATTTGCAATATTTTCTTTCTTTGATGATATTGCTTAAATAAACTATGTCTTTAATTTTTTTACTTTTTTGCAAAAGATGTCAAGCATGTTTGGTTTAAAAAATATAAGTAAATTTATGCTAAAATAATATTAAAGAGCTCATTAAAGTTTATCATCCTTTGTAAGGACAATTGTTCAAATGAGATATTTTAATCTAGTGTATAAGAACACTTATCACAATGAAAAGTTTGACCTAGCTATGCAAAATTTACTTTAGGTTTATTTTAGATCTCATTTCAATTAAACTCTCATAGGTGTTGCATGATGATCTTGTCATGTTAGTTTTGATTAGATTTGTCCATATGGTCAAATCTCTTATCTCTTATAATATCTTTTACTACATCACTAGTGTATACCTATGCATGTACCTTAGGATAAGAGAGCCAACAATATAATGCACACCCCAAAAAAGTTTCACAAAAGATTCAGTGCACCACCCCCCCCCCCCCCCCCCAAAAATATCAACAAGTCTTCTATTTTGGAATTTGAAGACTTGGACAATGAGTGCAATGATGAAGACCTTGAAGAATACTAGAGGGTTGCAAAGCCCATTTTAAGAAAGAAAATGAAAGTTATGGGAACTACAATAAAAGCCTTCAGTGATGCTCATGAGGTTGTATTTGATGTATATGCAAGTGAACTTACATCTAAGGTGACATTCGTAAATCACATGAAGACTATTGCAGTGGTTTGCAACAGTCAAGTGCAAAGAGATGTTGAATCATAATTTTGGAGAGTCCATGAGAGTGCCAAACAAATTTCAAATGCCCAAGAGCTTTCTCATATTGAAGTTCAAGTTCTTGAAGTACCACCCGAGAGGAGATAGAAGAATCAAGCCAATAAATAGCAAGTCTAATTCTGAAAGAGAAATTAAATCCTACTTCAAGTGTTTAAACTTCATTCCTTTTCCTTTTATGAAGGAAGACATGTTGATGTAATTTTGGTTTTTTTATTAAAAAGTTACCTCCATTAGCATTTGCAATATTTTCTTTCTTTGATGATATTGCTTAAATAAACTATGTCTTTAATTTTTTTACTTTTTTGCAAAAGATGTCAAGCATGTTTGGTTTAAAAAATATAAGTAAATTTATGCTAAAATAATATTAAAGAGCTCATTAAAGTTTATCATCCTTTGTAAGGACAATTGTTCAAATGAGATATTTTAATCTAGTGTATAAGAACACTTATCACAATGAAAAGTTTGACCTAGCTATGCAAAATTTACTTTAGGTTTATTTTAGATCTCATTTCAATTAAACTCTCATAGGTGTTGCATGATGATCTTGTCATGTTAGTTTTGATTAGATTTGTCCATATGGTCAAATCTCTTATCTCTTATAATATCTTTTACTACATCACTAGTGTATACCTATGCATGTACCTTAGGATAAGAGAGCCAACAATATAATGCACACCCCAAAAAAGTTTCACAAAAGATTCAGTGCACCACCCCCCCCCCCCCCCCCCCCCCCCAAAAAGGAGTTTTATCTCACTAGTGAATATTACAACAAAGATTTCAGCTCCAATGAGTCTTTTGAGATGCATAAATGGAATATTAAGATAAAATGATTTTAGCAATTCATAAGTTTAAATATCTATGGGATATAACTAGTTTAAAAATAGAATGGTTGGTCCTTAAGAAGAAACTATGATAACTTTATCCAAATAGAGTATACCTTATCTCAATTAAATTGTCATGTGTCACTTGTATGCGACAGTAGTTTTGGTCACATGGTCAAATGTATCATGTTTAAATTTTCTTTTAATAATTAGGACTAATAAATATACTTTTTATACATTCCTTGAACATATGTGCAAAAATTTCAATTGGTATAAACTAACTTACAAAGCTTTAGATATTGCAAGAATTTTTGTAAAAGATATTTTTAGGTTACATGGGTTACCTAAAAGGATCCTCAGTGATCATGATTCTCTTTTCACATCACATTTCTGGAAGAGGTTATTTGAAGCTATTGGGACACCCAACTCAGCACATCTTATCATCAGAAACTAATGGGCAAATATAACAAGTTAATCAAGTAATTGAGAATATTCTACGCACATATTGCAACAAGGAACCTAAAAGGTGGATTCAGTATCTACCATTAGTGGAATTTTCTTATACTGCCTCTTATCATCATCAAAGTATTCAAATGACTACATTTTAGGCACTATATGGTCAAGATTATCATATACCACTTAGATTTTTTGATCCTACTCTAAGGGTATAAGCTTCGAAAAAAATGTTAGAAGAAATGGATGATCAAATCAAGATAATCAGACAATATATTCAAGCTACCAAGGACCGATAAAAGGCATATGCTGATCTAAAAAGGCAAGAACGTTTCTTCAAAGAGAGAGACATGGTCTTCATCTTTGTGTCCATCCAAAGAAGAGTTCTTTGTCTTTAGGAGAATTTAAGAAGCTAAGTCCAAGATATTGTGGACCCTATAAGGTTCTCAAGTGCTTAGGACCAAGCACTTATTACAAGATACAACCCCCTGAGAATATAAAAATCCACAATGTATTTCATGTTAGCTTATTGAAAGCATACATAGCTAACCCTAACCATATCCTTGATGATCAACAAGTTGTAATACCTAACCAAGGTGTCTTTGAGCTACAACCTAACATACTAATTGATGAAAGGGGGGGAAATTTGAGGAGTAGAACCCTTAGAGAATACCTTGTCTAATGGAAGGATTATCCTGAAGAAGATGCAACATGGATAGACGAGAATGTTCTTTACCAACAATACCCACGATTTCTCTCGAGATGAGGACATCTCGATTTCTCTAAGTGGAGGAGGATGTAATACTTCCATGCAATTAAAAGTCAGTTGGTTAGTTCAAAAGTTAGTTAGTCAATTAGTAAGTTAGTAAGGTTACTAACTAAAGTAAAAACTAACTAGTGTTAATAACTAATTAACTAACAATTTAAAAAAAAACTGAGAATCATAACTCGATATTTTTTCCAAATTGACAAGGACTGTAGCCACTCATCATGGAAGTTATAATGTGAACAAGAGTTATGAGCCATATTAGTCATTAGTGTCAATGTCTATAGTATGGATGGTCCAAAAATATTAGATTTTTTTATAAAACTAGCATATTTTTTATATTTTAGATATTATTTATTGTAAATATCCTAAAAAGCTATGAAAACTTCTAGAACATGATATCATGTAAAAAAATCAAGTTGTTTTTTCAACCAATTTTGGAGATTTAATACAAAAAGAAGATTTGGAAAAATCGTGCGTCGCAATCGCGATTTACAGACAACAAACAACACTCCGAATAGGGAGAAGAAGGAGTGAGCTAAAAGATTTTCAACTAAGTGTCTTAGAGGTTTTACCTCCCTTTCGGAGCCAACATAACCATCAGATTTGTGATTTGAGCATCAGATTACATCTTAGAAGTTTTAGATTGCTGACTTTGCCAAGATCCCCTCCATAAAGAGCTCTTCTTCTTAGCCACAATCCTCCTTCTCTAATTTAGCTATAAATAAGAGGCATGGGGAGTAGTTTAGAGAGGCATAAGGAGACCTCAAGAGGCTGCGAGAGGGAGGTAGAGAGAGGGAGGTAGAAGGATACCCCTCCAAAAGGCTGCAAGACGGAGCTATAGAGAGAGAGAGAGAGAGAGAGAGAGAGGAATTACCTCGAGAAGTTGCAAGGGAGAGAGTTAGCTCCATTCCCCCTATCTCAGTCTTCGACTAAGCCATCTTCTCTTTCACTCTCCCATCCCAAATTCATTCCTCCTTCATTATCTCTCAAATCCACTTGCGAACAATGGCTCCAAAGCGACAAGTTGGAAAGACCATGGGAACCACAGCAACCGATCAAGGAAGAGGTATTGCTAGAGATACGAGAGTGCCCAAAGTTTCCAGAGTTGCCACTACCAATGGTGTGGCAAACACAAGCGCGAGCAAAGACAAAATTCCCAATGTCATCATGCCAAACAAAGTTATTTACTACTAGGTTATTATTTTGCCACATAAAATAATAAGGTTTATGCCAAATTTTTACATAAAATATTAGATTTCATATTTTTTACTTACACTAATTGATAATTTTATCTAGAAAGTGTATCAATACATGCATAAATGGTTAACTACTACCTATGATTTGTAGTTAGATTAATCAAGATTATAATTTGTAAGATCATGATGGAAATAGTTGCAGGAGGATATTACACAAAATGAGTAAAATACTATAAGCACACTTTAGATTAATAAAATAACTCAATATATTGCTAACGTGACAAGGTTAAGGTTGATTAACGCTTTTATGAAAAGTGAATTTCTATTAAGGATCTTGTAAATCATCTCGTTAAATTAGTGTCGCGATATTTTTTCTAAAGGAAATTTTCTTATGTTGGGTAAGTTATCCCCAAACAAGAAATTCATATCTTTCTTAAGAGATGTACTCAACATTTCTTTATGGGGAGGAGAATCCTCATTAGAATGTAATTTTACCTTAGGATAAGGTCTGGGCTACGGAAGCTATGAGCTGCATGATGGTGTAATTGTCATTACATCATTTGATATACATTTGAAAGGACTACTTGTGTTTGCTAGAATCTAGATCTCTAATTAAAAACATTAACAAATAGAATAAAAGGAAAGGTCGTGCTAGGCTACCCCCAAGCTAGCTGCTGCGAGACTCTACTCCAAGGGGGTCATGGTTATCACTTCAAAAGGCTTAGACCGATTCCATATAGTGAAAGGTCTATCCGTAGGGATAGTCTCGAGTAGTAGGAAATATGGGTGACAGGGGGCTCTCGCCGTAAATTCTGCATTGCTCCTAGAATCTGACGAGCCTCTTTGTGACCCAAGATGGGATCTTGGAACCCTAAATACTAGTTACAAGGGTAGAATCTTGGTGAGTAGAATACCCTCATGGAATTCTGTATATCGTAGGGTCGAAAAGATGGAAATTATAATAAAATTCTAATATAATAAAGAAAATTATTTTACTCAAGGGTTGTTTGAATTGTGTGTGTGTCCATGAGATAAATTACATGAAGGAACCTGTGATTTAACAAACTAATTAAGGAAGCTAGTTTTATATATTCCAATAATTGTGCTATAGATAATTAAAAAACTAAAGATGATTCCGTCATCAAAGGATAGCGGGTGGGCGTAACCCCCAACGGGTCTCTCCAATGGTAGGGTGGTCCCAATTAGTTGGGAGCTTTTCTAAATTTGAAATAGAAATAGGAAGATGATAATTTCATCAACTAGTCATTAGGTAGAACTGACTTGCATTGTTTTAGGGGGCCGGAATGGGATTTTGCCTTATGGGCAGGAGGATTGACAAACTACACTTCCATCCGTCTCCCATTCTCTTTGAACCAAGTGCAATGCCAAGTCCACTTCAATTCGAGTAATCTTGTAGGAAGTGGAAACTCGAAATTACTGATGCTAGCTGGCTATTAGGAGACCTGTCTGATTTTAGGAACCCAAAAATTCAGGTCAGTCCCAGTGGGTTTGACCAGAACACTTCCATTGCAATTTGGGAATGTAGACTCAGTGGGATCTAAGTGACAAACCTTGTGATATTCCAAGGGAGTGACATGCGGTGTCATTTGGAAAACCTATTGATGGACTACAAAAAGGTGCGCCTTAGAATAAGCCTGGTGAACACCTCACAAATTCCTCCTTTACGACCCTATCTTGGTTGATTTGCTTAGTCCTTGTTTCCATGTCAATCATATCTTCCTTATCCCATTTTTTTCTAAGAAAACGGATATGACCTTCATTGATCTCCTCTTGTAGTGTAAGGATGTCTCAATCCTTTAGACCCATAAGGCAATAAAACACAGCAAGAGAAGGTTGCCTTCCTTTTTTTCTTGAACTCTCCTCCTAGGATATAAGCTCACCTTTAGAGTATCTCTTCATGATTTTGATCCAACTATCGAATATTTCTTGGGAGCCAACAATCATATGGAAATCTCTAGATGCACAATTTTCTCCAATGTATGTCACAAATATTTGCAAAAGAAAGATCAAAATAGTGAGAACAAAAGAAAAAGTGTCACACTAATCTTCACAAAAAGATAAGGTAAGCTTATATGCGATTACCTACCATGGTACTCTTGAGAGTTTGTCTTACAAAGCCCTTGTTGGGGTTTTGGTGGAGAACCAAATGCTAGCCACTAATCTCTTAATTGTTGAAGTTGCTAAATATAAGTGGCATTCTTCATAACATTATGTGATTCCATATTTGTATGAAAGCTCAATGCACATTTTGACAGGACAATCAACTAATATTCTAACATTTATCGTGGTGTATAAATGCTTGGTTGCCAGACAACGTGTAGTATTACTTTGAATATATATCTTTGATACATGATACATTGAGTAAAGTCATGATATACTCCAATAACTATAAGTGTCCAACTTATTATCAACTTATTATCATCCACCTCATCACGATGCATGGTTTTGTTCTCATTGTTGTCTTGTACAAAAGGCATAAGGCATGCCACTATTGTTGGATTCATGGGATTCTTTATGAAAGATGTGGTTAGCTTCTCCACGTAATCCCAACATAGTGACCTATAAGCATACAAAGGAGGTGCCTCATAACACCTATCAACAAGAATAGAAAATTGTATTGTTGGACCAAATGGGAAGAATTTTTTAAACATGTGAAATCCGTATTCTTCCTTCTTTCCCTTCTTCTTAACTATCTCAAGAAAATCGAATGTTATTTCTACTCCCTTGACCTCAAGAGAAATTATTGGCCTTGTATGTGTAACTTCTAGCATGGAAGGTAAAGTGGCATCATTCTCACTAGTGTTAGCAACCATACTAACAACTAGAGCTTATGATAAGGAACTTTGTTGAGGTGATTTTGACTTTGAGCTTGTGGAATTTGGTGTATTATTTTCTTCTTGAGGAGTATGTGAAGATCTTGAGTCTGCTTGTTTATCTTGGAGGTTCTTTCTTTTGTTGGGGCGATCACATTTTCTTGATAGGGAAAGTAGCTCATTATTTTGGACAGCTTGGAATGCTAATATAACATCTTATGTGCCCTTTACCTCCTCAAATAAGGTCCAACCTAATGTTTTTGAAGAGTATTCTTCTTCCCCTTTATAATGCGTGTAAAGTGCAATGACAAAGGATCAAGTTTGTATACTACGTTTTTCCCCTTGATCTTAACAAGATTACATGGTATTCCCTCTTTCCCATCACATCCATCTATTAGCTTTTGTATGACACCATCTTGTTGAAAAAAATGCAATATCGCTCTTTAAAGTAAATAAGAGAACATTGTCAACCCTTTTTCCTTGACTATCATATACATCCACATACCACGGATACAAAAAATCACCACTAACTCCATCAATGGTTTGTGTCTCCTTTTTGGATGTACTATCTTTCTTTACCATTGAATAGTTCTACAAAGAGGAAAAGTTGTCAAACAAAAGTGGATCTACAAATAGTCAAAATTCACAAAACTTAAATAAATGTATAGGATTTCTAGGTTGAAAATTAAAAACAAAACACCGTAAGATTTTACAAAATACAAGATAAATATACTCCAAAGGAACTCTTCCATGAAATGAAAATTTAAAATTTGAGATTAAGTGTGGTATGAGATCTAATCATAAATAGATGTGGTCATGGATCACATCTCAGGGATTATTTTGGCCCTAAGTTAGCATTAATTATTATGTTTTCCTTGCAAGAATCATATACTAGAAACTTTGCCATGGACTCTAGTGAAAGGATCAAATTTTGTTAATAATGAGGCATGGCCATGGGCTTAGCCAAATGGTCAAGTGATAATGAAATGTGGACTATCAATGTGGTATGAGATATAGTGAAAAATCATTGTGGTTATGTAGAAAATATCATGGATGATTTTGTCACTAAGTTAACATTTGATTTCTTCTCCAATGTAAGTTTCCTATGCAAGGATTGTACTCTAGGAACTTTGCTAAGGTTTTTGGCCATGTGGTCAAATCCTATCTAATCAAAGAATGAGATTTAGTCCAATATGAGATCCACCCATATATCAATGTGGTTACCTAGCAATCTCACGATTCCATGTGGCCCAAAGTTAACATTTCAATTATTATACATGTAAGTTTCCGTTGAAAGGAGTCATATTGTAGAAACTTTGCCATTGGTTTTAGACATGTGATCAAATCCTATTTAGTCATAAGACTTATCTATGAGATTAGAAACTTTGCCATGGTTTTTTACCATATGGTTTTTAAAGGCTAATTAAATAGAGGACGTGATTTATTGTGATATGAGATTCATATATAAACAAATGTGGCTATGTAGGAAATCCCATAGATATCAACATAATGTAATGTGAAAAACACTTGAAAGGTGGAGATTTGACCTTATGGTGAACCTTACAAGATATCTATATTTTTATAAACTAGTTTTAACCATATAGCCAAATCTAGTTTCATAACCATATGAAGAAAGTGGTTCATTTGTTGCAACATGTTGTGAAATTGGATTTGACTATCTAGCCAAATATCATTTCATAGTGGAATGAAAAAAGTGGTCTCATGGTTTGCAAGATGTACGAGATTAGATTTGATCATATGGCTGAGTGAAAAAATAATGGGGGGTTCTTGGATGTTAGCATTGATAACAAAATGAAAGATTTGACCATATGGCCAATTTTTATTTTATAGTGGAATGGACAAAGTGGCTAATTTGTGGCAAAATGATATGATACTTGTATATGACCATATAGATATGAAGTTATGAAAAATTGAAATGAAACAACTAGTTTATGGAAACAAGGTGGTTCACTTGTTGCAAGAAAAGGTTTTTTACACATGGAAAAACCTCTTATAATAAGGAGTTCTAAGTAGAATATAATCTTCTTTTCTGAAGATAATGTAGAAGATGTTTTTCTTAGAAGATTTTTCCATACAGCCAAATCTAGCATACCCAAAATATGTGTGATAGAACCCACCATAGGTTTAGTCTTATTTTTTCAAGATTAATTTCCAAAAAAGTGGTTTGCTTGTTGCAAGACAAGAGTTGACCATATGGCTAAATTATAGAAAGTTAGGAATTCTAAGTACAAAATAGTCTTCCATATTGGAGGTAAGTAAGGGTTGATAATGCAAGAAAGCATTTGATCAAATGGTAAAATGTCATTCTTGCAGTAGAATGAACAAAGTGGTTGATTTATTGCAAGATATTGCGATATTGCAAGAGTCCTTGTTTTGTTGGGCAAGAGATAGCTTAAGGAGAAGATTTGGCCACATGGCCAAATCTCACAGTATATTGGAAAAAATAACATAAATTATATCTTATATCATAAGAAAAGATTTGACCACATGGCCTAATCTCAAATTGTATTGGATAAAAGAAAAAAAAGTACTTATTATATTGTAAGAAATTTTTTGACCATATGGTCTAATCTATAGATTGATGAAAGATCATGATATGTGTTGTTAGAAGATCAAATTTCATCCTATGACAAAATCATATATTGCAATTCATGTAATATGCTTTATTGAGTATTGGTAAGTATTGTATGGTCATATGCTTATTGTAAAATCATAAAGAATACAATGATCAAATATTATGAAAATGCTTTTACTATAAAAATATTGTATAATAGAGAGTGCTATATAGTAAAGTATAATATGATGTATAAGAACTTGATAAAATGCTCCAATATTAGTGAATGATATAAGAAATATAAGGCTATTTATCCTTGAGGTGAAACCTTGAGGTATAGCATCACACAATAGAAAGAAAGGTTAATATTTTGAAAAAAATCATTGATGAAAGCATTGCACAAATTATTTATTTCATATTCACATCTAAGAGAGTTTTTTCAGCATTATACAAATCATATATTTCATATTCATAGCAAATAAAATATTTTCAACATTGCACAAAATCATATTTTTCATATTCACAGCAAAGAAGCTATCATTTTTGTAGGGTAGTGGGCATAAAAAAAGACAAGCACTCTAAGAGATCAATCAAGCAATCGTTCGGGAAGAAGAAAAAGACATTGAATTTCCAAGAGTAAGTGCCTAATCTCACTGCTATAAAAGTAAAGATTACATTTAATTTTTATACATGATTCTTATTTAGATAATGCTTGATCTTAGTAATATCATTCTATACTAATAATATAAAAGATTAGTAGTGTGATTTGTGGTAATTGCATGGATTGAATTGATCAAGAGAGAGTATGAATTAATAGAGATTAGAAAAAAGTGGAGACTCACTAGTACTAAACCAATGTAGTTTAAGTCAAAATCAGAAATAAAGTAGAGAATAGTTTAAAACATGTTGTAGATAGTTAGTAGAAGTAAGCAATTTGTGCTATTCGAAACGTAATAGAAATCACTTGTGAAGTAAAGCAAACACATTGGGGAGTGGCAATTATCTAGTGCCCTATAGAATTGCTGAATATTTGGAGCAAGCATTCTGATTTGAACACACAAGCAGTTTTGGTCACAATACCCAGATTCAAATCAAAATTTCCATTGCACAATTTGTTTTAGTTGAGAGAATGAAATAACATAGAGTAATCAGAGAAGAGAAGGGAGACAGATTCACCAAGATTAGGGGGTGCAAAACTTGCACTAGGAGAGGGGTGACATGAGCAGAGATAGAAATGCAGAGGATTAGGGGTGTAAAACATGCAACTGTAAAAACTTAATAGAGAAAACACTTAGGTCAGAGAGTTGTGTAAAAAAGGGAGGGAGGAGAAGAGAAACTTGTTTTAAAAAATGTTATAATTACTTATAAAGATCGACCTCATAAAAAGGATCATTACAAATTTTAAGTCGTGATTTTTAAAAAAATCACGTAATAGTTATGTTGTCGCTCATCGGGGTCTATCAGTCTCTCAAAGACTATCAAGTAGCTTTTGATAAAATTAATAAGTTAGTCTTCCAAAAGATCCACAGATAGCGGGAGGCTAATATTTGGAGATGTGTTTTCCTCAATGGTCTGACAAAGAATATCAAGTAGCTTTTGATGAAATTGATAAGTTAGTCCTCCAAAAGATCCACAGACAATGAGAAGCTAATTAGGTCTTGGATCGTATACCTCTCTGTTATTCAGGGACATACGATCCAAGAATATACATAATCTTATAGAATATGATTTAATATATTTTTATTATATTTATTAATTATAAATAATATTATATATATAATATTTTAAATATATTTTGATGCTATATTTCACGATATGCGTATAGTACAATATATTAACATAACATAATTTAGACTAAAATAGTATAACATAAACATAAAGTACAATACAATACATTTTACTATTATGAACAAGTAGGTATTGTAAGATTTAAAAATCTTTAATCATGATACAAATTATTTTTCCTTCTCAAATAGCTTCTAATTGATGGTAAAATTTATCGATCTTTATAGCTCCATGTCATAGATAGAGAATGAAATCTCCTATTCTTTGGAGGTCCTTGTAGTTTCAACATTTAAGAGAGGACAATGTTTCTCATAAAATATATTTGTCCTTGTTTTGTCATGTGGAATACATGTTTTGATCATTTGATCAAATATTTTCATATGGAGATCACAAAGACTGTTTATCCTTATTGTCACATGGAATATATACAATAGAGGCTTTGACCATTTGGCTAAATCTTGTTCTATGGACATCACAAAGAATTATTATCCTTGATATCATCTAGGTTACATACAATACATGTTTTGACCATATGGCTAATTCTTTTCTTTATATGAGCATCACAAAGACTTTTGATCCTAAGGCTTGTATAAAATACTTGCAATAGAGGTTTTGAACATCTCGCTAGATCTTTTTCTATAAAGATCAGAATGATTTTTTATCTATGTTGTATATATTTTTCTTGGGATTTTAACCATCTAACTAAATATTTTTCTATGGAGACCATAATAAATTTTATCATTTTTGTCATGTGAAATACATACAACAAAGGTTTAAATCATTTAACTATATCTTTTTTTATGGGGATCACAAAGAACCTTTATATTTGCTATGGTGTGGAATACATACAATAGATTTTTGACGAGGTGGCTAAATCTTTTCCTATATATATTATAAAGGATTTTAATCCTTGTTCTCATGTTGAATAGATATAGTATAAGTTTTGACTATCTACTATATATTTCCCCAATGAGAGCACATAAAGAAGTTTTTGCTTAAATAAAGAGTAGCTAATAAAATAAAATAAAATCAAGGGAAACTAAAAATAATAGAAGAATATTTTCTTCTTTAGTTTAGGAAATATTTCATGAGAAATTTTATTTTTGACCATATGGTCAAATCTATCCCCTTTCTGTAAGATGTTTCCATTAAAACTTTGTATTATGGATGTTGGACTCATTCTATCTAATGCTTTAGTGCTTTATGCAAATTATATAAAATCTCAAATTTTTCACTTGTACAAGTATCATGGGTAAAAAAAATTATTTTGGAAAAATTGTGAATTTTGTTACTTGATCATGAGATTATTGCACTTTGGGAGAGTGCATGTAATACATCCAAATGAGACATGCCATAGAGAAACACTTCAAGATGGATATATTTTAGTGGCTATTGATAAATTTCTAAATGTAGTGGCACATTTTCCATTCCCAGCAATTGATGCAATGAAGGTTCATGAAGTTGTAGGTGGTTTTGCAAAATGGGGAAAGAAAGATATAGTGGTTGTGTCAAACTCAATAACAATTCATGACAAGGAGAGGATTACAAATCAAACCATATCCTACCTTTTGAGGATATTGATATGCTTAGCATTTGTGAAAGTTGGAGAGAACGTAGAGTGATGCTATGGACAGAAGGCAACACGATGTGTGTTGGAATAGGGGTTATATTATTGACTTTTCCATATGATGTGATAAACTTTGAATTGATGGGAATTGAGGATGTTGGTGTGGTGGTAGATAAATCCCTTGATCAAACCATAAGAACATATATAAGTGACAGCCTCCATTGTGTCACTTTGGAAAGATGGTCTATTAAACAAGTCACCTTTGTTGATGGGACACCACTGTTACAATAGCAATCACACATGCAATTTATCTCTATAAATCCTTATGCCCAAAACATGGAAGATACTAATGAAGATTCTGTTTCTGCAAAAAAATAATTTTTTTAAAAAAATTTATAATGTATGGTCAATAGAAAGTGTCAAATTTTTGCCCTTAAAGGTGCAAACTTAAGAACTTCTATGGACTCCATTTCATAGGTTTCCACAATTAATTGCTGCCAAGAAAAGTGTTGTTAATTTGCTGATAGAGAAGCAATGCAATAATTATGCAAATACTTTTGGGGATTGCAATTTGAAGATCACACAAACTATGTTTATGACAAGTTCAAGTATATAATGTTAGCAAAGACAGGTGAGTTCTCCAAACATAATATTTGCTCAGAGATCAAAGAGTAACTTGCAGTAACAAAGTATCTTCAAGAGTTAAATATGCTTCTAAAAAACCATCAATGTCACATGCTACAATAACAAAGTTGTCAGAAGAAATTTTAAACAGAATAAAAAAATAAAAATAAACATATATCGATCATGGGAGAAAATGACTTAGGTCCTTGTCATGCCGATTTATTCTTTGAGAAAAGATGGGAACACCCTCGGGAGTAGGGTAAAAGAAAATAAAATAAAAGAAAAAATAAAAAAAATAAAACTATTATGGGAGAAAATGAAGAAATTCCCTATCATAATAGGTCTCATTCCAAGAAACAATGGCACACACCCTTGGGCGCTTGGCTTTTGCATTAAATCCAGATAAAAACTTGTGCATCATGCATGATAAGATGGACTAGAAAAAGACAACAACCCCTAGGTTAAGGCTTTGATCAAAAGAGACTGAAAGATCTGCTCAACTACTAGTTTCTTTAACATGCATGATTACACATGGACATGGAGAAGGCATACATGGATATTTCTCATTTGATTTATGGCCTCACGATCCTAACTTCATAATTGCGTCATTGTCCTTGTGCTTCAGGAAAACTTGGAGCAACTATGCATGCATGCAAATGGTGATCTACAGGTAGATGGAATGTTGAGATCAACCTTTGTGCTACTAAAAGCCCTCAACTCGAGAAAAGTATTGGACTACCATCAAGGTGTTGCACTAAATAAAGCATGCATGGAAGCTAATACACCACAAGATGGCCATCATCATTTCAAACAATTGCCAGAGAACTTGCTACTTCAACTTGATACTTGTGGATCAAAAAATAAAAATTGATATCTCTTTGCATATCTATCATTGTGTGTTGCACGAGGAACATTCAAGATGATCTAGCTTGGGTTTCTCATGGTGTATCATACACATGAAAACATTGATGCAATGCTTAGAAAAATTTTAGAGAAGCTAAGGATGAGCATGACCTTCACTTTTCCTCATCTTATGCAACATTCTCAATCATGCCAGAAGACAAGTCCTACACATTTCTTATTGACACATGTGCTTGACATTAAGAGATACACAAGTCCTACACATTTCTTATTGACACATGTGCTTGACTCAAAACCTCTTCAATTTCGATTCTATATGGGAGGAGATACACCTGTCATGCAATACAAGATGCATCCAAAGTCCCTAGACTAGTTACCAAGAAAAGATGGCATTGAATTATGGAAGAGAGACTTTGCAAGAAAGCCTACTCTTCCAAAGGGTGTTCCAATGTTGCTGCCCATGTTGAGTACATTAAGGATCATCAATAAGTAGTAACTAGAGTTAAAGATTATTTGAAGTATTGCAAAAGATGGTCAAACATGCAAGGACTTGAAGCAGAGCTCACAAACTTTATAACACTAGTGGTTAATTATTGAAAACATATGACCTACGCCCTTCAAACTCCAAATGTCCAAGAATATATATTTTTCATAGATTTTTGGCCAAGAACACAAAGCAATGTAATTGGTAAAGATGTAGATAATGCATATGAATTTATTGGATTGGAAGAGTTGAATGATCACTATTGTAGTCCTCTCAGCAAATGGCCCAAACATGCATTTGAACCAATGCTTAATGTTAAGAAAGATGACTTTGTGCTTGTTAGACTTTCAAATCCAGTATATCCAATATGGCTTGGTGTTGCACAAAAAGTGAGGTGGATACAAATAGAAACTCCAAAAACTTCAACAAGGTACATATAGAATATTGGTACCAGTTTGTAGTCATCAAAATGCTACAAGTGTAGATATGTATATTAATTGTTGGGATAAATATTGAATGTGCAACAAAAAAGATCCTGAACCATCGAGAAATAATAGATAGCATTGTCTTCCCTTGGATGAAAAAAGGCACAAAATCTCCCAAAATTTTTAAAATTCCCCAAAGGTTGTATTGAAGGCCAGATAAAGTCCACAAGAATCCATCAACGACATAAGATTTTCCTCGAAAATTTTCAAGGATATTAAAACTAAGGTGTTTATTAACACCACGTTTTTTAGATTTTTTCAATCTCCTGGAAACAACCATAAGTAATAATATGTTCGATTGCACCAAGTTCCAAATTAATGAAATTTTCAAATTTCACAAAATCCATTTTGATTTCGAATTTCCATATTGATGGAAATTTTCCAAATTCGCGAATATGGAGTTAGTTGGATAATACAAGCTATTATGTATTTTTTGGTGATTTTGTATGGAAGATTACATGTGGGAATCCTGTCTTTGTTCGAGGTGCCAAGTCTGGCACCCTCTATCCTTTACTTGTATTGGGGTCCCTTGACAATGTTTTGGCTATGGGTGGCTGACATACCACGTGTATCTTTGCGACATCATTGTCTTGGACACATGTCCTTAAAGGGAATGAAAATGCTTACTTGTTTACAGTATCTTCTACATGTTGATTATAAATGTTTTGATTTTTATGCTCATAGTATTTATGGCAAGTAGACACATAATTCTCATAAGAAGTCTATCATCACGCACATGGGCCGCCTCTAGCTCTTATGCATTCTAATGTATGTACTCCCATGCTCTATTAGTCATTGGGTGGTATAAAGTACTTTGTTGCATTCACTGATGATTATTTTCATAAGGTCTAGGCATAGCCTGTTAAAAGTAGAAATCGAATGTCTTATCTACCTTTCAACATTGGCTTGCTCTTGTTTAGAACTAGTCTAGGTATAAGCTGAAATGCCTAAGGTATAACAATGACGGTGAGTATGTTTCTAAAGCATTTGAGCAGTTTTGTGATGAGAGGGGTATTAAGTGTTAGTTGCCTACCTTGTGCACGCCACCCCAGAATGGTGTTACAGAGTGAATGAACATGACCATTCAAGAAAGAGTTTGTAGTATATTTAGTCAGTCAGGCTTACCGCAGCATTTTTAGACTAAGGCAATTCCTATTGCTATATATTTGATAAATAGATCTCCATGCACTACTATTGGTTGTTAGGTTACAAATGAGGTATGGTTTGGAAAACCTCCCTCATATGTACATCTTAGAGTCTTTGGATGGGGGGATTTTTGCCATGTAGCTAGATCGCTTGTAGTTGATACTCTGTTGGTTCCATGATCATAATGTTGGAAAAGATGTATAGGTTCCATAGCTCGTTTTGAGATGATCTAGTAGAGATAGATGTTAGCTTAATGAATTTGCACCCTCCATAGACTATGTTATGGTGACAGATTCTAGTGAGCCCCTTACTTTTTATAAAGAGACCATATACACATGTGATAGTCACTCTTGGGACAGGGCCATGCAATTTGAGTTTGATTCACTACAAAAAAACCATACTTAGGATTTGGTTCCTTTTCCCAGTGGGAAACATGCATTACCATGCAAGTGGGTGTACAAGTTGAAGAGTACTCTTGGATGCCCTGAGATGGCATGCGAGACTAGATTGGTTGCTAAAGTTTTTAAGTAGGAGCATGGTGTTGAATTTGATGAATTCTTTTCTCTTATAGTCAAGATAACTATCTTACAATTGGTTTTGGCATTGGTTGTTGTCGTCAACGCTCTCACAAGCACACCACCACCAAGGCCCACTGACCGTTTATTTCTTCAAGTGTTTCAAGATGAAAGCTATGGTTACCTCTTACATAGCCGTATACACTCTCTCACATAGAAGCATAATGATCTTACCTTTGAATCTAATCAAGTCACTCCTCCCACAAATCCATTGGTAGCTCCATGATCCAAGTTGTGCTTTCAAGCAAGCTCTATCTCCAAGCTCCATAGCCATGTACGTAAGAAAAGAGAATAGAAAAGGGAGAAGATGAAGAGAGGGGAATAAGATCTTCTCCACGGTCCCTCACTCTCACACACGCACTCTCTATCTCTCACATACTCTCTCTCCCTCTCTCATATACAAGAATGAAGCAAGAGCAAGAAACAAGAAGAGAGAAAGATTGGCTACACACTAAGAAGAATGAGCTTATTCATTCACTTTTTGACTTTTATACATACCATTTCTCCTCCTTGAGTGTCCATCCCATTTTTGGTCCGATCTTTGTTCATTTCTCCACTCTTTTTCCTCCTCCTTTCTATTAGCATAGCCTTAACCCATGCCTCTCATTCTTTACAACTTGCATGAGAGAGAGTTACAATAAATTACAATCCACCTAGTACTCTTTCTCCTTGGCTTTGCTGGCACTAAGCCCCCATGTTTGGTGACCGTCCTTTCGCTTGAGCTTTCTTGCTACTAACTGGGGCGGTTGACTTCTCTCTTCTTAGTGGTTTTCTCTTCCTTCCTGCTATTGAACTCTATTCCCCCAAATTCCTTATTGAGAATGAAGTGGGAGGGCTCACTGGAGTGGGAGAGTGATTCTCTTCTTAGGTTAGTTATCATTTAGAGGTCTCCTCTACTACTTCTTCTCTTTCCATCTCCCCCAAGGCTTCCTAGATTATGGCTATTAGCACCCCTCTGAACCCTACGGTTGATGCATTGGATGTTGGTTTTCTCCTCTTTGACTCCGCTATTGTAGCTGGACACTCTCCTCTTGTTGCCCTTGGAGTTGTTGCTAGCACCTTTATCGATGCTTGGATTTTTTTTGAATATAAGTATTTGAGTTTACCTCATCTAGTGCATTTGTGCTGCAAGGATTTCAAGAAAGGGTACTCCTATTTTGTTCATAAGGGCATCATATCTTTGACTCGAGAAGAGAGTGTGGACCATCTTTGCTTGCAATCTCACGGGGGGACTCAGGAATATCAGCCAAGTTGACTTCATCATTCATGTAAACTAAATGAAGTCGGGGCCACATATATTTGGTCATACTTTGAAGTCTTGATGGCATGTAATTGCTCCACATTGGTCATGATTTGATAACCCTCTTGTACTCACTTAATGCATGGAGTATGACACTTGCATGAGAAATTGGACTCAGATTTAGCTAATCATTAGAGCTCAACAAGTTCCTATGGTGGCATAGAAATTTTGCACTTCTTGAAAGATGTGATTAAGCATTGGCTTAAGGCATGTTCTCTTGAAATTTCATTGGCAATCAGCTCTTCTATAATGGTGAAGGACTTTGTGAAGATGAATTCGCATTCTTCCCAAGAACACAACAAGGAACTTACCTCATTTGCTATGTATTTGTCAAGTAGGCCTAGGTCCAAGCATTCGTAACCTCTAGCAAACAATGTGAAAGTTGAGTCTAATTATCATATGCATGTTATTAAGTCCTCTCTTGTGTCCATGGCCATGTTGGAAGCCAACTCAAGAATGGATCATCATTACTACGATGGCTTAAGACCTATTGGTGGTCTTGGTTTAATTGGATTGGATAGGTTGGTAAGTGGTGTTTCTACTTTGGGATTCTCATCAGGTTTGATGAGGATGGTTTGAGAAATTGATTAGGTTTGAATTTTAGTTTGATGATTTGTCATCAGATTTTGTAGTGGTGATCACCTCAGAGTTATGAGGTGGGATTCCATTGATGATTGGTTGCTCATTGATGTTGGTTGAGCTTTTGGTTGATAGACTATTGGAGCAGTCATGGATTGAGCACCCTTCCTCTTAGTTTTTCTCCTATCATGTTTTGATTTACGTTTCTGGCATTATTTTTTGGAGCCTGAGATTGAGGGGCATACATACCACTTGTGAGTTTGAGTAGCTACACCAAGGTGTTACCTTCATAGTAACCTTGGACACATAATAGGGCTTTTGAGACCTAACACGGCCTAGTCACTAATGTACCATAGGAATGCCAACTCCTCCATTTAGGTCTAGAGTGTGAGGTGTAAAAACTATGAGTTTCTAATGATTGGCTTTTGTGAGATTGTGGTCTATGCTTGGGGATCCACTTAATTGTTTGATCCGTAGCTTTGGATGTGGTTTCTAGATGTTAGTGGGACTTCACGATGGGTGTAGATTGTGGTGCACTTCCCCACTTCTCACTGTTGATAGTAGGGTTAACTACTAGTGGCACTATAGGATTTTGGATGGCTCTGGTGCCTTTGCTAAAATTTGTTATTATTCTAGCATTTCATGTGGCAAGGTGGATGCACAAAGAGTTGTAGTCAACATTATAGTGAACTTATTTTTTGAACATGCGACCCAACAGTGATTCCTTGCCAACACTGTGTTTGTTAGGTAGCACATAAAAGATTATGGGTAGGCTCTCATTCTTGATAGAAACCATTAGTTTGCACTTCCCCAAGAGTGGATAAGACTGCCCCCCAAATGGGTCGAGTTTTGCATTGATTGGTTAGAATTAGAGTTGACCCATAGTAGTCGAGTGATCATACATTAAGATATTATAGTCAACTCCCTCATCAATTAGCACATCAAAACTGGATGCCTTTTTGAGCTATCACTATTATATATAGGTAGGTTGGTGCTACTACTTCCTCATTCTCATCCTCTATTTTAGTGATTGTTGCAACTCTCACATTCATTGGTGGTTCTATTATTGGAGGTTCATGGAGTGGATGGAATGGAGGGTAATAATTTTTTATGCAACTTCCATTGAAAAAGCATATGCCTTCCCCCTCTAAGGTTTCAGGTTTTACATTGCCTCTTCTATACTGATATTACAAACCTTGAAAGATCACAATCCCCTGAATTTCATCTTCTACTTGTGTCTCTTAATAGAGTATATCAAGACTAAGTCTCCTTGCTCAAAGCCTCGTTGTTTGATGTGCTTATCAAACCAAATCTTGCATTGCACATTCTTATAGATTAGGGCATGGGTTGCAATGAGATGAGTCTCGGATAGGCATTCTAGCTCTATCAAACGATTTTCCCTTGCTTCTTTACCATCCCACCTCTCTTGGATTGCTATTCTCAAGCTAGAACAAAGTATTCCACTTGTAGACTCGCTTCAGTTCCGTAGGTCAACTTGAACAAGGTCTATCATATGGCTGTTTTGTAGGCTGTTCTATATGACCATAAAGCTACCATGAGCTTGTTATCCTAGTCACTGCATGAAGTAGAGACTAACTTTATTAGGACATTTACTAAGATCTTATTCGTGGATTCAGCTTGACCGTTAGCTTGTGGATAATAGGGTGAGGATTTTTTATGGATTATCGAGAAAGTGGATAACAACTAAACAATCACTTCATTGATGGTGTATGCCTTGGTCACTAACTAACTTTACAGGACAACTGAACCATGAGATTACTTGCTCCCAAAGAAACTTGGATGTGGTCCTAGCATCATTTTGCGAGTTGCTTTAGCTTTCGTCCACTTGGTGAGATAGTCACATATGACAACAATGATGTACTTGGCTTGTGAGCACTATGCCGCAAGGCTGATTAGACCAATGAAGTCAATTTCCCATTTCTCAAATGGTTGGCATGCGATCACTGGGGTCAACTCCATTTTTTCCTTACAAATAGGGACTTTGGTCTATTGGCACTTATCATAGTGCTTCACAAATTTAGTTGCATTGCAAAATAGTGTAGGCCACCACAGTTGAGACTAGAGCACCTTGCGTGCTGTGGTGTCTCCAACTAAAATGTCCTCTAGCAATCTTTCCATATACTTATGTGAGCACATTGTGTATTTTATGCTCACAGACACATCTCCTTAAAAGTATATCATGTCCCAACCAACATAATTGACTTGCAATCAGCTAATATGCTTGGATATTCAAAATTAGTCTCTTTGACCTAGCTTTTTCTATGGGTTGTTTAGGCAATCCATGTCAAGATTGTGGGAGAGAAGGAAGGAGTCTCACTTGTAGCTTTCTCGCTTGCACAATGGGGGAATACACACAAAGGTGGAGGCTAAAAACAGTTTTCCTCTTCTTAGTTATGTAAGCCAAAAAGAACTCTAGTACAAAGAAACAGAAGAACCCTATATATGGGTCTCAAACCAAACTCAACTAACTAAGGTGGCATACTAACTGAGCCACGAACTAGAGTAGATAAGGATAACTGTCATCTAGCTATTATTCATGGGCGGTATACCAACCACATCTGCAGCTAACAAGTCGGTGACATAAATGCACAACGGTCACCCTGGCATATCACGAGTGGAGCTCGATATCTCAACACTCCCCCTCGAGCTCAATCCCAATTCCTGCACACCAAGCAGGTCTCTGAACTTGCGCAGCTTCTCTGTGCCCAATGCCTTCGTAAATATGTCAGCTACCTGATCCTCTATGCTGACATAAACTAGATCAATAAGACCTAGTAAAACCCTCTCCCGCACATAGTGATAATGCACCTCAATGTGCTTTGTTCTAGCATGATAGACTGGGTTATTTGCCAAGTGTATACTACTCATGTTGTCACAATAAATGACAAGTGGCCCATCTGTAGGCTGATGCATATCATAAAGTAGCTTATGCAACCAGGCTACCTCACAAGCAGCCATTGCTGCGCCCCTATACTCAGCCTCTATGCTCGACAAGGCAACTGTAGGCTGTTTCTTGCTGCTCCAAGTGACTGCAGCACTCCAAAAAGAGAACACATATCCACCACTGGTAGATCATCTATCAGAAATACTACCAGTCCAATCAGCATCAGTGTATCCATGCAACTGTATCTAAACCCCAGTCTCATAAAGTAGTCCATACTGCAATATGGACTTCACATACCTGAGTATGCGTCTAGCCGCATCCAAATGCGGTTTCCTTGGAGCCTGCATAAACTGACTTACCAATCCAACAGTATTGCTCAAATCTGGCCTGGTAATAGTCATATAAATCAAACTTCCTACTATGCGTCTGTACATAGTAGGATCTTCTAGAAGCTCACCTGCATCTGCGCTCAGCTTCACATTTTGCTCCAAAGGAAATGAAATAGGCTTACAGCCTGTCATCCCATATTTGGACAGCATGTCCAATCCATACTGCCTCTGCAAGAGCCATATCCCACTTGGTGATCTAATCACCTCAATGCCCAAGAAATAATGCAACTCTCCCAAATCCTTCATCTCAAACTTCAGCTTCAATAGCATTTTCACATGAAGGATATCTTCATCACTGTCACCTGTCATAATCATACCTTTCTCTGTTTTTCTCACATAAAGTGAGAAATCTGCCTTGGAAATCTAAAAGCCAATAGTGACAAGATATTGTCCTATCTTGTCAGACCATGATCTAGGTGCTTGCTTCAAGCCATACAAGGCTTTCTTCAACCTGCAAACAAACTCAGGATGAACAGCATGCACATAACCAAGTGGCTGCTCCATATAGACCTCTTCTTGCAAATCACCATGCAAGAAGGCATTCTTTACATCCATCTGATGTAAAGACCATCCCTTTGATGCAGCCATAGCAATGACTGATCTTACGGTTGCCATCCTTGCAACCGGACTGAATGTTTCTTCATAATCAATGCCATATGTTTGTGCATACCCGTTGACTACTAATCTTGCCTTGTATCTATTTACAGAACCATCTGCATTGTGTTTCACCTTATAAACCTACTTATAACCAATTGCATTCTTATCTTTAGGCAAAGGTACCAATTTCCATGTAGCATTTGCTTCCAAGGCATCCATTTCTTCATCCATGGCTTTCTCCCATTTTTCTTTTCCCATGGCTTGCTCAAAAGAAGTGGGTTCTGGTTCCTGTATCACTTTAACCATATAGGCATAGTGAATGGCTGTAAATCCATCATATTTCAGCCTATCTACAGGATACCTAGCTCTGGTAGACCTGCGCAAAGTAGATTCACTCCCGGGTGCTCTCAAAACATCCCTGGTCTTCCTTACTCCAGGTGTAACAATAGAAGGAATACCCAACTCATCATCAATGCTCTGTTCTGAGCCATTGGATTCACCATCCACATAAGAGTGACCTGCATTCACATCAAACATGGGCTGATCTACCTTCTCTTTTCCTTTTCGTAATACCTGTATATCACTATCTGCATTGCTTTAAAAAGATTCTCCTGATCTCAATCTGCCTGTCCATGGCGAAGAATGTGAACCACTGCTAGAGGACGCTCTAGGTCCACTAATATCTTGTGACTGCTGCTGTGAATTCTGTGCAACATTACCATTTTGTGCATCTACATTATCAATCACATTTACTGGTTTATATCAGCTACTCATCTCATAAAAAATAACATCTCTGCTCACTGTAAACTTACGAGTAGAAGGGTTATAGCATCTATACCCTTTTTGTACTGCAGAGAGTAACCAATAAAGATGCACTTCTCAGCTTTTGGATCCAACTTGGATCTCAACTCATCTGGCACATGAACATAGGCAATGCAACCAAAAAATTTCAAATGAGAAATATCTGGTTTCCTACCAGTATACCTCTCCTTTGGAGTCATACCATGTATTGTTGCATTGGGAGTCTTGTTCATTATGTAGACTGCTGTAGCAACTGCCTCAGCCCAATAAAAATCTGACAGGTCTTTTTCATTGAGCATGGCACGAGATACCTCTCCAATATGCATGTTTTTTCTTTCTGCAATTCCATTTTGCTGTGGAGTATGACTACATGAATATTGCTGCTTTATGCCATGCTCCTGCAAGAACCTTGCAAACTCATTTGAGAGGTACTCTCCCCCTCCATCTGACCTTAGGCATTTTATTTACAGGCCTATTTCTTTTTCAACCATACCTTTAAGAGTTGAAATGTCCAAAAACTTCACTTTTCTTTTTCATAAAATACACCCAAACTTTTCTGCTATAGTCATCAATAAAAGTGACAAAATAATGAAGCCTCCAATAAATGTAGCTTTAGTAGTCCACACATCAGAGTGGATTAATTCCAATGGCTTCTTACTCTCCTGAACATGTCTAGGAAATGGTTTCCTTGTCTGTTTTCCAAATTGACAGGCTTCACATAACTTATGCATTTCTGCAACCTTGAATTTAGGCAATCCTGCAACAATATTTTGGCCTTGCATTGATTTAAGTCGCTGTACATTAACATGACCAATGCGTTTATGCCAGATATCAATATCTGCAACTACACCGGTCCCATGTGCAAACATTGCTGCACTCAATTCAAACATGTCTGCATCCAACGTAAACATTCTGTCCTTCTTTTTTCCTTTTGCTATCAAGCAACCTTTATTTTTCATATCCTCAACAAAGCATCCATGGGAATTAAATCTGTCATGCAAGCCCTGCTTAACCATTTGACCAACAGAAACCAGGTTCTTGGTGATATTCGGGACATGAAATACATCCGATAGGTATTTCTTTTTCCCATCCTGCATAGACAAATGAATTTTTTCAATCTGCACAATAGGATGTGCAGTATCATCACCAGTCTCCACAAATCCTGGTTTTTTCATTTTCCTTGCATCCTGTATCCATTCTGCATGACCTGTCATGTGGTTTGATGCACCTGAGTCAACATACCACACATCGTTGCTTTCTTCTACACTTGTCATAGAATTGGTCATGTGTTGCACCATAAACAAATGCTCATTTCTGTCATCACCCTGTCTACTAGAAGATGCATAATTCCCTTGTTGCAATTTTCCATTCATGATATCATTCTGCTTTTTATAGCAGTCTTTAGCCATATGACCCATTTTACCACAGTAGTAGCATTCAACATTGCTGTTTGCATTTTGGTCTCTTTGCCATTCACCACGACCTCTTTGGCTCCCCCTGCCTCTAGAGTTACCACATCCTCCTCCATAGGATTGGTTTTCTTGAGTTTACTGCATATTCTGATTTCTACCACGGCCTCCAGATCGGCCTCCTCTACCTCTGCCTCTACCCCTTCCAGCATTTGAGTAGAAGACAGTTTCTTTTGAAGTTCCTCCTAAAGAAGATGCACCACCATTTCTCTACTCCTCAGAAATTAGAAGAGCAATCAATTCCTCAAAATCAGGAAATCTTTCACGGACAGAAATCGATGTTCGGAACTGTGCATAATCCTTTCCTAGATCATTCAAGGTCACAGAAACTAAATCATCATCTTCCACTGGCGACCCAATGGAAGCAAGTGCATCTGCAATCTTCTTCACCTTCATGTGGTAGTCATTGATACTCATATTTTCTCTTTGCACATTGTGCAACTCTTGCTTGAGCTGCATTTTCCTAGTTTGTATATTTGTGCTATACATTTTTGACAAAGTATCCCATGCCTCCTTTGGCGTACTTACATCTTGAATATGCACAATCATAGAGTCTGAAATATTGATAGACAGCCAGTACATAACTTTTCTGACTCTCTCATGCCATCCTTTAAATGCCTGCATTTGTTGTTGATTGGGAACATCAAGAAGAACTGGTTCTTCTTCGTTTCCTGCAACGAATTCCCAATATCCTTTTCCCATAAGGAAATTCGTCATTCTAAACTTCCATGCTTGGAAGTTGTTCTTGTCAAGCTTTTCAGTGACAATCTGTGAAAGAGAATCAGACGCCATTACAGAATACTGCAAAAAATTCTGTCACTATAAAAAACACAGCTTCAGCCTCACAAGGGCAGATCTACAAAACTGACGAAAGTGGTATTTGACCACACAGTCACTTCTTAGTGACAATTTTGCATCAACAGGCAACAAGGATGATTCTGTAACTCCCAATGTCTCTGCGCCGCACAGGCATACGATGCAATTTCTACAGTAACTTTTCACCGACTTGTAGAGCAGTGGTCGCACAGCAAAAAAACAGAGCCTTTTCTTGAGTGCGTGAGGAAAACTTCTGCCTCCAAAACAGGCCCCGAAATGGCCTCAAATAAAAAAAACAGGGCAACCAAGGGCTAAAGCCCATCTCCCGCAGCATATACTGCCGTCTTCCTACACCGCGAAGGACGTCTCAATCTGAGACAATGCACTCTTGCACTTTCCGATTGTGCTACCTGCAGAGACTTGCTCCCAAAACAGAAAAATGAAAGCAACACTGGTCCTCTTACTAGAACACCACGAACTTGGTTTGCTTTCTTGAGCTCCTTACCACGAACAAGGCTCTGATACCGTGTCAAGATTGTGGGAGAGAAGGAAGGAGTCTCACTTGTAGCTTTCTCGCTTGCACAATGGGGGAATACACACAAAGGTGGAGGCTGAAAACAGTTTTCCTCTTCTTAGTTATGTAAGCCAAAAAGAACTCTAGTACAAAGAAATAGAAGAACCCTATATATGGGTCTCAAACCAAACTCAACTAACTAAGGTGGCATACTAACTGAGCCACGAACTAGAGTAGATAAGGATAGCTGTCATCTAGCTATTATTCATGGGCGGTGTACCAACCGCATCTGTGCTAACAAGTCGGTGACATAAATGCACAACGGTCACCTTGGCATATCACGAGTGGGGCTCAATATCTCAACAATCCATTCTCTAGGATGTGGACTATATCATCCACCCAATAGGGTGTGAGATCTGCTCTAAACAAGTCTCCTTGGCTGGACATTCTAAAAACATGTGCACACTATAGGTCATTAATCATGCCTTGTCCAACTGCTTTACCTATGGGTATGTGGGATATATGATCTGCCATATAGTACTATTTGCCTTTTTGTACTACCACAAAGAAGTCAAATTCCAAAAGTAGAAGTAATTATCTAGCAATGCATCCTATTGCGCAGGGTTTGCTCACATGATAAAGCAATGCTTAACAATCCACAAAGAAGGTAATGAGTGTCACTACTAGAAGATAATGTCTAAAATTCTTTACAACAAACACCATGGCTAACCCTTCCCTCTCTATTGTGGAATAGTTCATTTTCGTAGTATTAGTGAGTTATCTTCTAGAAAAGCTCACTAGATAATCAAGGTTATGCTCATCAGGTTGGCACAACACTGCCCTCATGGAAAACTTTGATGCATCAATGTGCACATGAAAGATAATAGACCAATATGGGGCTTGTAAGATAGGAGCTAAAGTTAGAGCCTATTTAAGCCTTTCATAGGCTTGTTGACATTCTTCGGTCTACTCAAATGCTATCAATAACTTATACAAAGGTCTAGCAATCAATGCATAGTTCAGCACAAATTGCTAGTAGTACCCTGTGTGGCTTAAGAAGCATTGAACCCCTTGAAGTTGGTTGGAGAGGAAAGATCTACAATTACCTTGACTTTCGAGGATTCTGTGGCTATCCCATTCCTTGACACAATGTGCCCTAAAATACAACCTTACTTCAAAATTGGCACTTTAAGGGATTCAGTAAGAGACTATATTTCTTACATCATTCAAAGACTACTCGCAGCTCTTCTAACTGCTCTTCCCAACAGTTGGTGTGGATGCACAATTCATTAGCGAATACCTCAAACCACTTTCTGAGCATGTCCTTGAAGATGGCATGACTATGTAGGTAAACACCCCTCATTCAATGTGGTGGATACCATCTTGTGCCTATCGTTCGGATGGACTTTGCACTTGGTTATAGCCTGAGAAGCTATCCAAGAAACTATAGGCTTTCTTTGTTGCCACTCTCTCTAGCATGTGCTCATCATATGATAATGGGTAGTTGTCCCTCTTTGTAGATGTGTTAATCTTTTTATAGTTCATTCACACTCGAATCTTTCCATTCTTTTTCATGACTATCGCTATGGGTGATACTTAGTCAGTGTGCTCTATCTCATAAATGAATCCTACATGTAGTACCTTATCAATCTCTTTCTTCATTGTATGTGTATACTTAGGATTCATTGCGTATGGTCATTGCTCAACTGGTACTACATTAGTGTAAGAAGCTGAGAATAAGGAATTAGTGTAAATAATATTGATATTATGCCATGTCACACTGACATTGGTATAAAAGGAGAGGATATGTAATTTTACATATCTTTTTGACACATTAATACAATTACAGTCTTTCTCTCCCTTCTTGCTCACAGCTTCTATGGCTTCCCCTTCTTTCCTGTCTTTCTCTCTCTAAATCTAGTCTTTCTCTCTCCTCGTCACTCTTCTTTTCTCTCTTCCTACAGTCTTTCTCTCTCTTCTGCAGTCTTCTCTGTCCTCTTTCTCTCTCCCTAGTTCTCTCTCTGACAAGTGGTATCAGAGCTTAAGACTTTGATCCATTCTTTTCTTCCATTTTCAGTCCCATTTTCCTATTTCAAAATCAATTTCAAACAAAAAATGGTACAAGACAGTGACTAGTGGAGTGCTGCAGGACATCTACAGTTAGTAAGAGACTACATCTGGAGATATCCAAGGTCAGATATGGCGGATAATGGCTTAAATGGCTGGACATCATCAAATTTCATGCAAAAATGGAAGTAACTAGGGTAAAGGATGGTGAACCGGGATTAGTTTGGGAACAAACTGTGGTTACCTTGAAAAGAGGGAGTTCTCTTTCCCCTTTCCTAGAGTTTCCTGCAGGTTTCATGGAAGTTCATCACCAAGATGTGCTCATATCTCTCAGACCTCTGATCTTCTTGGCCAAGCATCACCTGGAATAGCTTCCTTGCTTCAATACCTACAGGATGAATACTTGATGGCTTTGATCCCACGTGGAGCAGCAAGCTGGGAGTATGCTGTCATGCGACCTGTGCCAAGTTTCCATCCCTCTTTGCCCACTCCAGTGAAGTTCCTCTCTTCATTTACAAGCCCTCCTTCTCTCTTGGAAACCCTACTGTTCTTGGAGTTGAAGATTTCAAAGATTTGAAGCCCTTTTGAGCTCCTCCTTCCACAGTTGCTTCAGTTTTTCCTCTTGGATGTGAACGAGTGGCTGAATCCTATTCTGTCCTTGAGGGTAGAAATGGCCTCCTTGTTTTTTCAATGCATCTTGCTTCTCCTTCTCAAGCCTTGACACATGCTTCACTAGGATGCTCCCTAGTCCATCGACTTTGTTATTGGAATTCAGGTTCTGTTTCTACGTATCAGGAGAATCGGTTATGGTTTTATCCGAGGATAAAGCTAATTCAACAGCAGCTTTGGAAACGTTGTTCTCTGCACCTTCCTTGCTGGTGGATCAAACGTTTTCTGACCCGCCAGTCTGCAGGTTTCCTTCCCGTGGGATTCTTTGTTTGTCCTTCCCTCTTCATTAGTGCATTTGTCAGCTCGGAGAATGTTTTCCTCTCGGCATTTCGAGGGGATTCTTTGTCAGCACCTCCTCCAGACTAGGCGTAGCCTTCTGCGCCTTCCAGAGCTCCTTGAGCCTGCTCTAGGTATTAACTTTGCAAGAGATAGCTTGGAGGATCAGGATTGGCTCTCTCTCGTGGCTGTTCACAGCGATTCATGGCTATACGCAGTAGCCTTTTACTATTGTGCTCGTTTCAACCAACAAGAGAGAAAGTGGTTGTTTACTATGATCAATGAGCTCTCAACTGTATATGAAGTGGTAAGCGGAAGGAAGCATAAGGCGGAACTGTACTGCTGGCACACTTCTTAATTAGAGCATACAACTTGGGTAGGGATGCCATCGAATACACTGTTTCTGACATTAAAATGATGTCATAACCGCCTTCATAAAACATCAGCCTCAATGCCCCTTTCACAGGCACGACTACCCGATAATTTCCAGGAGTGCCTTATTGTTCCTGCATTGGATTTGAAGCTACCTTGTTTCTCTGAAAAATCTTGCATCAAGCTTTCTTCCAAGTTCTCACCATCATGAAAGCCAGCACCAACCTCCTTGCCATCATCTTCATCTGGCAATCCAAATGGTTCTGTCCCAACAACAGATAGCAAATGGTCCATATCATTCCAGTCTCCAGCGTAGTAGTGTACATCAGGAGAGAGTTGTTTTACTTTTGTTGGTTTCTGTCCAGAGTCACTAAGAGACTGCCGTGACCAGGCCATGTCAAGGTTGGCAGACACATTTGGAATTGTAAGACTCCTGAGCACTTCCACATTGAAATCTTGAAAATACACAGTTGAAGCCCCCTTAAGGCAAGCATAGATGCCTGGCAGGCCGTGTACTGCTGGCATCATCTTCACCGGCTTCACCAGTTCGGACACAAGATATCTTTGTCGACATTACCCTTGGCTGGTCTGGAATCCAAAGCCTCTGCTGAGCAAGAGTGAGGCTCAACTTTCACTGAAGGAACATGAACTTTGGCGGACCCACCTTCACATTGTGACTCCATCAGTCCCAGATGTCAAGCTACGGTCACAATAAGAGTTATACTGGCATCATGAAGCTGCACCGCACAACACGATAACCATTGAATGGAAAGTACATTGTTGAATTCCTGCAATCAAGCCATGTCTGATTGCAATACGATATGCCAATGGGAGGTTCGAAGGCCATGACCTTGGAGGCCATTTGGCATTCATGATTCAAGTATTGCCCGGAAGAGTCTATGTGCAGGCTTGCCTAAGGCCCTGCCACAGAGCCATGGATTCCAGGGTGGTCAAACCATAATTACAGCTGCAAGAAAGTTTGCCGCATTTAGTATTCTGAAATGTCTACAGATTCTCCTACAAAATTGATGTTCAGAAGTCCTGTTTACTTCGTCTCATATATTGGAATCTCTCTTGATGTTTTAGTATGCATGCCTTCGTGGCAGATCTTGAAAGTCTTTTGACTGGGTTTGGTCTTGGTGCTCTTCAGTACGATGGGATGCCTCTTTTGCCAAGTGCTCAATCTTTTCAGAGGGTTTGCAATTTGCTGGAAAACTAAAGCCTAGAGGCAAGTCTGGAAATCCAGGGGGCAGCTCTGGAGAAAGCTGTGATGGAGTTTGTGAACCATGGCTAGCTATCTTGGGCCTTCATTCTAATGAGCGTTTTCCCTGTATCCAATGACAGTGCAGGCACCTGAACCAAGATCATTTCCAAAGACTGGTATTTCTATAATCCTGAGACCAGACACTGGACTTCGTGTAGTCCTTATATTGCACAAGTTAGCTCCAAAGTGATTGTTCAAAGGATCAGCCTTCAAGCAACCTTTTGGACCTGCATCACTGTCTTCCTTGGGTTGCCTTACAGAACACTCATTTGTGAATTTTAAGATATATATGGAGTTAATTCTCGAATGTTCTAATCCACAGGCGTGCTGAGAAGATCTGATTGTCTCCTGGCTCACTGGAGATCTAGATTCATACATTGCATTAGCATCATCAATGATATCTGGAACTGTGCTTTCTCTAGAAATATGACTGCCAGGATAAATTTCAGCAGATTTCACTTGAGGACTTCTGCTCAAAAGCACCTTCCTTAAGCATCTTCCATCACCGTCTTTGTCAGGCCTATTCCTTGATAGTTTGTTACAGCAGCAAGTAAATCTTAGATTTCTTCTTCAAAATCATGGGGTTTTCATCTATTCCACTCCTTGAGGTCTCTACTTATACCCTATGACCGACATTGAAGGACCTTTGAGCTTGAAGCTTTGTTAGGGCATGGCTATGAGGTTTCAAACTCTAGGATTGACAGTTTTGGTCAGCACTAAAATTGTTCAAAAATTTTGAAGAATTTCATGGGGCTTTTTCTCTTCAACACTTCCTGAATGTTCTTAGCATCAGTAGTGACCGACAACATTTGAAGGTTCTTCCCCAACATTGAAGATATTGAACCATTTCTTGAAGGCTCAGCAATGATCTATTTGAAGAATCTTGTGCCACTTGACTCCTCGTCATCAACCTATTGCCTATGGAAGACCGATGGAGCATTCTCAAGGGTATGATGCTTTGGGGATGCAATCTTGTAACGCCATATTCATGGAATGCTCTCTCCTACTCATTTGAGTGTATAGGTATTAGGTATTGACTCAAGTTGGATAAGAAGTGCTCAAAACACTTGGAACAGGGCCAAAACAGGGTGCAGTCCTAACAGGGACAGATTTGGGAAAGTTGCTACAGAAATTAGTGGCATCATTCTAACGACAAAGGAACAACTGGAATTAATACTAGACATCATAAGATTCGAGTGGAGCCATCTAATGTCTCATTTGGACACATATTTCTCAAGCTAGAGCCTATTTAGTACCGGCAGCTCACTAGCAATTCACTGTGGACTGTTCTGGAAATTCTTAAACAGAGAGGGGTATTGCTACTCCTAAATTCAAACCAGGATTTATACTTGATACTAGACATCCTAACTTTCGAGTCAAGCTATCACACACCTTATTTGGACTTATATATAGAACTTTCCAAAATGCTAATACGTAAGGCTCCTCAAAGGGGTGAAGTTTTCTATAGCTTTACGACTGCGACCATGTAGAGTATTAGTTGTGTTGCTGCCTATCCCAAATTTAGAAAGCATAGCTTTATCATCTAATTGCATTTTCTAGCCAAAAGTTAGGCATTTCAAAGCTTCATTATAGCTATCTAGAAAAAGTATGTTTGGCTATGGTGTTTGCCACCAAGAAGTTTAGACATTACATTCTTTATGAGAACGTATTGTTCTTCACCAGGTGTCGGGGCCTAAAACAGACTTGACACTGGCTCTAAGGATTTAGTCGGGTCTCTTTGCTAAGCCATAACACCCCCCACGGTCTCATGGCCCAAGAGCGTCTAGAGGTTATACATTGATCTAACCAAATAAGCATTTGTATGGCTTGTAGTCCAATGGATAACCCTTCCCAAAGAATACCCCTCGGCTAATTGCCGCGGCTCCTCTACATGCGGCTCTCCTATCTCAGGGGTTGGGGCCGAGAGATACACTGTGAACATATAAAGCATGTACAATATATAATTCTGTCTTTTAATTAGTTGTTCCAAGAGATAGAATATGATTCTCATTGCACACTCTCCAAAGGAAACGAATAACTAGCCCTATTGGCTTGGAATACCTCACTCTCAATATGGGTCAATGTTTATGAGGACAATTGCCATGTATCCAGGATGATACCATGTGTTGAATGCAATGTAAATGTGAATGATTCATAATAGTGCTCAACCATTTTTATTAATTTAAAACAACATTGTGACTGTACAAAACCATTTCTTTTCATGCTTTTGTTCTAGGGACGTAATTGGTATGTTGCATAGGGTCAGCAAGCATGCTCGTGCTGTTGAATCATTTTATTCTCAAAACACATGTATTCCATATGCCAAATATATTAGAAAAAAATCAGCTTCTACATATTATCAGCACTTATTAACCCCTCCTCTACCGTTTAAGGTTGTGCATTCGGCGGTAGGTTTAGAGAGCGTTTCAATGTATTTGTCTTTATTAAAAATAATAAATACTCACTTTAATATAAAGATAAGGCTAAACTAAGGCTAAACCTCATGCTTTAGTTATACCATACATCCATGGACACATATATTATTTTTTCTATTTTTAAAGTGTAAGAAATCTATTTTTTATTTTCTCTATTTTTCTCTATTTATTTATCAATAAATACTAATATTTTTTATTTTTTTATGTGACTTGATTAGACTTGCTAAAAATTACTTTCATCTCTCATTTTATCCCATGAGAACACAATTGACACATCAAACCCCCCAAAATCAATTATTTGTCTAAAAATCGCAATTTTATGGGTTTTACGTGTTTATAGAAAAATTAATAGATGGCCAATTCTTATTGATTTTCTTAATATTTCTCATAAGATAGATCATTGACAATCAATAACAACCATTTACAAAACTTAGATTTATTATAAAACGATGAAATTTATCACTTACTCATTAAACCGCGCTTTATTTTACATATATCTTGTATTTGGAAGTTCGTCAATGCTCACTAACAACCACTAATGCTCTTCCAAACATCGATCTATGCTCCATCATGTCTCAGCATCATCTCCCAATCGAAATATCTCAAAACAACCTACCTCATTCTCTCATACATTAAGACATAGAAACATGCATCAAGAGGAGAGAGAAATTTTGATTTCTAAAGTTTCTGTTCGGGTAGCTATTTCATGTGATGAAGCAGGTGATTAGAAGCAAAAAATTCATGGATTCCATTCCAATGATCAGTTTGGATGCTTCTTTGCAGCCCCTCACCACCCTCTCCAAGAAAAATGATGCCATAGGGGGGCATCATTTTTTATCAGCAGTCATGAAAAAAATGTCCCCCCCCCCCCCCCCCATAATTGATATATTTTAAAGTTGGTCCTTTTGGACTCCCCTCTAACACCACATCTAACTCAATTTTGGTCATTAAGTGACCCCTCTAATGTCCCCGCTCCATACTTTGTCCCCATTCGACAACCGATTTGCAATTCGAAAAATCATGTGCGTTCGATGTGAGGTCTTGAATGGCTGAGAAGTTTTCCTGCTTCAGTCCGATAGTCAAAAAATTTATGAAAAATCCACAACCACCACAAACATTGAAATTTGCACTCCCATCTTCCATGGTAAGCTTGTCTTCCACGAGCACTTAAAATCTGGGTCTTCCACTTCTGTCAGGCTTTAAATTCCATGTAAAATGAAAATCTTGCAACCACCGCAAAGATCAAAATTTGTACTCCCATCTTTCATGGTCACTTAAAATCGTTGAATCCGCATCTTCTATTTCCGTAACGTTAGGTTTTAAATTCCACATAAAATTTGCATCATTCCGCTCCTTTTTGGCATGTCTTGGGCATTTAAATTTTTCTCTCACCAAGGCTAAGGGATGATGCTTATTATTGAACAAGTTTCAACCCTCAGATCGCTCGGTCAAGTAGTTAACATCTTTACAAGAATTTGACTATGAGATTTGAAGTAAGCCACCAAAATTACAATGAAATATTGAACGTTTAGTGGATTTTGGTGAGAGTGGGATGACATCAGTGATTGCAAAGAGTTATGTAAGATTGGTGCAGCCTCAATCCCATCGTGGTCTACATCTATTACACATTATCTATCCACATGCAACCTAACTGAAGCTCTTTCTAAATCTAAGAAGAGGATGATTAAGCAATAAGCACTTCGCTTTTCTATTATAGCTGTGGTGTCTTGTACAGAAGGGGAGTGGATGACGTATATCGTCATTGCATGGTGCTTGATGAGGTACCATTCATTCTAGAGGAATTTCATGATTCAACATCATGTGGGGGTCATTTTGGTGGATGGCTTACCACCTAGAAGGCTTTAGGTGCTAGATATTATTGGCTAACGATTTTTCAGGATGCTTTTGAATATGTTAAGTATTGTGATATTTGTCATCACAGACATGATGTTAGGGAAAATCTTAAGAGGCCGATAAATCCCATTATGGTGACCTTGCCCTTTGAAAAGTGGGGCATTGATTTCGTTGGACTTGTGCATCCTTCGTCTACCATACGGAAGCATTATATCATTGTGGAGATAGACTACTTTACAAAGTGGTCCAAAGATCGGACTATGATAAAGGATAATGCCAAGGAGATGACATTTTTCATTTTGGAGCAAATTGTTTGTTGTTTTGGTCCACCTAAAGAGCTTGTGTATGACCATGGGGCAAATTTGTTGAATAAAGTGATTGAGGCTTTGATGAAAGCTCTAAAGATTAAAGACAATAAGACTACACCTTATCACCCCCAAGTGAATGGGCAAGTAGAAAGTACAAATAAGCAGCCTATGGGGATTTTATCCAAGACTGTATTCGACAGCAAGCATGATTGGGATAAAAAGTTGCATGTGGATGTTTGGGCTTATAACATGACATTTAAAAGAGCTAAAAGGCAAACTGTGTTCTACCTTTGGAGATTGAACTACTTACAGTCATGTTCACTCTAAATCATTATGGGTGACAAGGAAGCATTGCAAGAAAGGTTCACTTCCCTTGCATATTTCAATGATATCAGATTGTAAGCCTTATTACATTAGGAAGTAAGGAAGAAGTGGATGAAAGCACTTCATGACCTTTGTGCTAAGGGGTATAAATTTTCCAATGGTCAATTTGTCCTATATTATAATGCTCGTCTCATGAGCTATTCCTAGGAAATTTAGAACCCAAGTGGGATAGCCCTTATAAGATTGTTTGCATAGGAAATAATGGCTCTATAGCCCTTTTAGCAGATTTGCAGGGGGTAGAGTTCAAGACTAAAGTAAACTTCAATAAGATAAAGCCCTATTATGTGTATGGGTTGATGTTGGACTTGGTGCCTTTGTAGGCCTTCCACAATCCAGCTCAAACTTGCAGCACATACCAAGACTATTGGATGAGAAAAGTTGTTCCTTATCTTGAGCATTCGTATTTAGAGCAATGTTACCACCAAGGCAAAGTTGTTTGGAGAAGTAAAGATTATCACATTATTGAGTGGCAAGATGCATCTTTCATGTGGGACATTTGAGTCTATTGCCACCATTGCCATCGGGTTCTTACTAGCATTCCCATTGAGTTTAGTGCGAAAGGAGGGATTGTACCTATTTTATATCCCCTTTCTAGACTTTGATTATCATGAGTATGAGTATGTTGATTGTTATTGCAGATTATGAAACCTTTGTTTATACATTATATTTTGATGGAGCTTCTCAAGGATCTACTAAACATGCGAGTGTGGGAATTTTCATTAAAGACCCTCATTGTCGAGTGGTTTTGAAAATGGGAGTGTATTTAGTTACCACTTTTACTAATAATATGGTGGAATACGAGACCTTGCTTATGGGGCTAAATCTAGCTAGACATGGCAGTATTTGTCAATTATTGGTGAAAGGTAACTCGCAGTTGGTGATCGACCAGTTGAACGAAACCTATAGTATAAGGAATCCCATGATGTGGATGTACCATCATGCAGCCTTGAACATACTTGAGATATTTGAGATAGTGACTTGCTAGTTGAGTCCCTGTTAGTAGAATTGCTTTGCAAACTCCCTCCCTAATTATGCCTTTGTTGAAGATATCTTTCTCCGGAGGGGCTTTTACAAGTATTTGTTGATATTAGACTAGGGCTATTATGGGGATTGCTTACTAACATGTCCTATTTTGGCCATCGATGATTAGTGTGGGTTATGAGCTAGGTTGTGATTAATCATCTTCCTATTCTTTCAAGAACGCATTAAATTGTTCAACAACACATTTGTCGGACACTCCTTGCCATTTATATAGAGGGATTAGCCAACAATTTGATGCATTTAGTGTAGGTCTTGAGCGGCCCATCCCTTGGTTTAAGTTTTGTGCTTTAGGAATTATGTGGAAACTAAGGATTTGATTTTAGTAGTAGGTTGGCTTTATGGTTATTTCATTACGCCAAGAGGGCCATTTCCTTTCCTTTCTTGGTACGGTTATTTTAACATGTGGGTTGTTAGTTAGTGTTATTTTACAGGAAAGTTCATTTGTTGTTAAGAAATGTAGGTTGTGCATCAACATGGACACTTCTTTAATACTAGAAGTCTCTATTACCTTGTCCCTTGTTGGTCATTGATCTCTATTTTATGAGGCAAGGGTTGGGATTACTTGTGTATGTCTTTCCATGGATTTATGGCCAAGACTTGGGGTAGGATTTGAGTGTCCTTGCTAAGTGGGGTGCCTAGCTCACTAGATTCTTACTTGATTATACTCATAAAATGACTTTGGGTGTTAAGCCTATCAGCTTGATGGTCAATAGAGGGATATGTATCTTTGGTAGGGTAACAAGCCTAGTAGGAGTATTTACTTTGATTCTCCATCATGATAAAGTCCCCTAGTGAGTGAGAGGTTGGGCTATGAGTGTGGCCTATGGGATGATATTTATCCCAAGTCCAATTATATGGCAAAACAAAAGAGAAGGGCTTGGTAGGTTCCTGGGTTTGAGTCAAGGCTTGGGACAATGCCCTGTCCTCCTTCGGATGAGACCTAGTCATGGGGCTCTAAGCAAAAATAGAAAAAGAAAGAGAGATGAGAAAATGATAAATTTTGGGTGTTTCCTTTGCGAGGTTTTGGTAGGTTCTTGGGTTCGAGCCATGAGATCTAATACCTTGATTTCCTAGGGGCATTATAGTGCAAAATGGCAAATGTTCCATCCCCACTAAAGAAAATGGAAAAAAAAGAGAGAAAGAAAATATACGTACTATTGGACTAACGAACAAATTTCTTAAAGGATAAATGGGCTTAGTGTCTTATCTTTGTTATTAGTGTCTTTGCAAAACTTTACAAGATGGTCATAAATGTTATTTGAGTGCCATATCCCCATGTATTACATTTTCATGTATTCAATATTATATTAGTCTAAGTTACCAAAGCTTTCAAAGTTCGAATATTTTTCTTATATCAACCTCCCATGAATCCTCTTGCCATATGAAACATGCTTTCAAACTCCAATATGAAGCATCGAGCGAATATAGGCGCGAAACTTTGGGAGAATATATACAATTTTAGATAGGTGAGAACGGAGAGACTTGTGTGTTGTGTGACGAGCGAAAGGGGTGATAGAAGAATGAGACCTATGCATTAAGGATGGAAAGGGGCCGCTTGAGGTGGCAAAGGGGGGGGGGGGGGGGGTTTGATGGATTACAACAACTTGTTATAGCTACCACTTTCCCCCTTAATAAATTCACTTTCCTTTTTCTAAGGTCCTCTCCCCCCAATTCTAACTCTTTCTTTTTGAAACATTTCTTTTCAAATTAAGTACCTATGGACTTAGCTAACTCATTAACCTATACCACTATTTAAAAAGAACCCACTTAATTACTAACTTAAGCAACTACCATGGCCAACTCATTTTTTTTCTCTTTTTTCTTTAATCAACACTACATATGTATAAACGTTTACGCATAATGCATCCATTTGCACCTCAACATGTTACACACAATACTTTAATTAAAAAGGGACAAGTAATTTATAGTTAACATGCATCAAAGTTACTTGAATTATTTATGCATGATGCTAAGATATACTAATATATTTTTTTTGTGATAAACCAGTTAAGAATGCTATATAGACTCATTTTCAAATCAAAGAGTTGACATATTTTATTAGAGTATCAAGTTTTACCGTGAATGTTTGCAAACTCAATTAACAGTGTCTTGTAACTAATGTCGTTTGGCTACTGAATTTCTTAATCTAGATAAAGCAAAAACTCTCCATTCATTTGTACAATGTTAAAATATAAGAATCTAGATAAAGACTCTTCATTAATTCACTTGCCATGGCAAAAGTTAGTCTAAATAGGGCAAAAACTTTTGAGAGTATGCCTTGACCAAACTTGATGTATTCATGTTTATCATGTGGCTACCTTGTGTCTTTGTTACTATTAAGAATATCTCAAAAAGTTACATCTTACTACTATATTATTTTAGCTATAAGTTAGAAAAGCCCCGAACCTTCAAAGGGCTTCCCAATCCTACCTCCTTTTCCAAACCTCATTTCTTTAATCAAAACCCCCTCCCCTCCTCTCTTTTTCACGTATAATATCTCATTTTCTCTTCCCCTTCCATTTTTTCATTAAAGTCTCCCCTCCTCACCTCCCTTTTTAAAATTAAAACCCCATTCCCTTTTTAATTAAATTCCTCTCTCCCCCCCCTCTCTCTCATGTGTAGGGCCTAGGTTCTCTCTCTCTCTCTCTCTCTCTCTCTCTCTCTCTCTCTCTCTCTCTCACCTTTAATCAAATCAAACTTCTTTTTAAATCAAAAGTTTCTCTCTCTCTCTCTCTCTCTCTCTCTCTCTCTCTCTCTCTCTCTCTCTCTCTCTCAGATTAAACTTTTTAATTTAATTTTTTTAATTAAACATTTAAAAAATTTATTTAAAATTATTTGAACATAGTTTTTCACACAGTTTGAGAAGGAGATAAAATAAGAGAGAGAAAGAGAAGCAGAAGAAGAAGGATTTAAAAAAAAAAGACGAAGAGAGAAGGAGGAGAAAGAGGAAAGAGAATAGACTTTTTTTAATTAAACATTTCCTTCTCCCTCTCCCTCCTCTCTCTCATACGTAGGGCCTAGGTTCTCTCTCTCTCTCTCTCTCTCTCTCTCTCTCTCTCTCTCTCTCTCTCTCTCTCTCTCTCTCTCTCTCTCTCTCTCTCTCTCTCTCTCTCTCTCTCTCAGATTAAACTTTTTAATGTAAAATTTTTGTTTAATTAAAATAAGGATATATATATATATATATAAAAGAAAAAATTTGAACACAGTGAGAGAATTATAGAGAGATGAAAGATAAAATTTAAAAGAAAAAGAAAATTATAGAGAGGAAATATGAAATTTGAGAGAGAAAGAGAAAAAAAAGAGAGAGGGGGAAGAGAGAGAAAAAAATGAGAGAAAATAAGAAGAAGAGAAAATTTTATAGAGAAATGAAAGATAAAATTTAAAGGAAAAAAACTTTCTTTTTAATTAAAATAAGAGAGAGAGAGAGAGAGAGTGAGTGAGTGAGAGAGAGAGAGAGAGAAATATATACAAAGAGCAAAGAAGAAAAAAGAGAAGAGGGAGGAAATAGAGAGAAAGGAAATTATAGAGAGGAAATATAAAATTTAAAAGAGAGAGAGAGAGAGAGAAGAAAATGAGAGAAAATAATAAGAAGAAGAAAGAGAATTTGAACACAGAGAGAATATAGCGAGAAGAAAGATAAAATTTAAAAGAAAAAGAAAAGAAAAAAATTTAAAGAGAAGAAAAAAAAAGAGAAGAGAGAAGGAAATGAGAGGAGAGGGAAGAGAGAGAGAGAGAGAATAATAATAATAAGAGAGGAAAAGAGGAAGAGAGATGGAAAAAAAGGGAAAAGAGAAAAGTCTTCTTAAAATTTAAATATTTTTTGAGAGAGAGAGAAAGGGAGAGGAGAGAGAGAGAGAGCGAGAGAATATAAAATTTAAAAGAGAGGAGAGAATAAAAAGATAAAATTTAAAAGAGAGAGAAAGGGAAGAAAAAAAGGAAAATTAGGAGAAAGGGGAGAAGAAGAAAAGGGGACGGAGAGAGAGAGAGAGAGAAGAGAAAAGAGAGAATATAAACTTAAAAAGAGAATTATATATAAGAAAAATATAAAATTTAAAAAGAGAATTAAAAATAGAGGAGAAAGAGAGAAGGAAAAGAGAGAGAGAGAGAGAGAGAGAGAGAGAGAAGAAAAAATTTAAAAAGAGAATAAAGAGAGAATTTTTTTTAAAAAAAGGAGAGAGAGAAAGAAAAGAGAGGAGAGAGAGGGGAGAATAAAAGGAGAGAGAGAAGAAAAGCGGGGAGAGAAAAAAAGGAGAGAGAGAACTAGGAGAGGAAAAAAATAAACTAAAATAAAATGCAAAGAGAGAGAGAGAGAGAGAGAGAGAGAGAATTTGGGGGAAAATTACACACGAGAGAGAGAGAGAGAGAGAGAGGGGAGAGAGACGATGGCACGGAACGTGACGGGGAGCGCGATGTCGTCGCCTGGTCGCCTCGCGCGGTCGTCGGCTGCCTGACCCGCGCTCGTCCTGCGTGTCGGGGACCCTGCCGTCGCCATCTGACGTGGGAGCCGTTGCCTGTCCGCCGCCTTTCGACTTGCTACAGCGTCCGTGCCTGCGCCTCTGCCTTCTATTACCACTTGCGTCTACGCCTGGCACTCTCCAAATCGTCCTGCACCCCGCCTTCTTGCGACTGTGCTACGTGGCAGATTGGAGGTAACGACAGCACGGCCCTGTCCCCCGCTGACACCCTAGTCGTCCTGCAGTCGTGTGGGATCTGTGTTTCCACAGGCCTGCGGCAGTCACAGTTCAGGAGCGGCAGTGCCTGAGGAGGATCTTTGTCCTCCTTCCTTCCTGTGGCAGGTGACTGAACGACTGCGAGAGCCAGAAGCCAGTTCACAGCTACTGCACCTGTGCACAAAATTTTCATATAGGGCCTGAAGAACGGAGTCCAGCTCCTGTAAACCCTAAACCTGGCGGTTGTCAGAGAGGCGGCATCCTGAACAGCGTGCCCACTGATCTATATAAAGAAGGCGAGAGAGAGAGAGAGAGAGAGAGAGAGAGAGAGAGAGAGAGAGAGAGAGAGAGAGAGAGAGAGACAACGAGAGAGAGAGAGAGAGAGAGAGAGAGTTCGTCCTCTGTGTGAAGACAGCAGTATGGCTAGCCTGGATTTGGATTTTCTTGATCGGACGGTGGCAGCCCTTGGCCCTGATTCCGATGCAGAGGAGCCGGAAGATATGGTGCCATGCACGGAGGAGTTGCCGCCAAGTTCTGAACAGCCGCCTGCTGGCAAACGCTCCAAGCCTACGCCTGATGAGCCCATGAGTCCTCCGGAACGCTCCTATGCGCAAGTGGCCTCTGATCCGGTGGATTCGCAGGAAATCGACTGGGAGCATTTGCTGGACTTCGCCAATACTCTGCTTGGCGATTATGTCCAGCATAATACCGAATCTTTTTCTGTTGCGGGAACGGATGATGTGCTGGAAGCCACGGTGGACCCCAAATCCGTCTTGCGATCCTTCTCGGTGTTCTATGACCGTGCAGTTATTCTTTTCTTCACTGGCAGGATCCCAATGCTTTCGCATATTCGCCAGTGGCTGCACCATCTATTGCAAGGGGAGTCGGTTGAGGAGATTTTCCTTGGACCTCGCGGGTTTTATGAGGTCCTGCTAAAATCGGAAACGCATCGCGCTGAGCTCCTGTCCAAGTTGCCGCTATTCTTTGATCGCCGCCTGGTTCATGTTGTGCCATGGCGCCCCATGGCCGACTTCCAGCGTCTGCTTCAACGCGAATGCCCGGTGTGGGTAGAGGTGGAAAACTGTCCGGCGGTCTATTGGCCCATGTTGAAGGATGCGATGGCAGTTGTGGGAACAGTACTGGTTCCCCCAAGCCTTAGGGCGATGAACCGCAACCGTTTATGCATGCTATGGGACACGGCCAGGAAAAGGCCTGCTTGGCTTCGCCTCAATTGTTCGGGCATGCATCCTTTGTATTTTCGCTTAAAATGGGGCAACTTTGCGGGCCACTGCTTTTCATGTGGTAAATTGGGGCATTTCATGGCCGAATGCCCTGAAAAGCAATCGTCTTCGGATGATGCGCAGGTTGTGGTGCCCAAGGACGACATGCTGCTTGATGCCACGCCCCAGGAAGCCCTTCAGTCTCCTCATGTCATGGACAAAGGCAAACAACAGGTCCGAAGTGTGGATTCCCGTCGTACTGACTGGATTGAGGCACGTCCTCAAAAAGGTAAAAACTTGGATACAGGCCTGGCGGATCCTGGGCCTCCCGCTTCCCAGGATTCCGTGCGCACGTATACGCGCCGGAAAGAAATGGCCACTTCACAGCAGGCTCCGCGTCCTAGGGCCCCGTCGGGCCCCCGCAATCAGGCTCCAAGGAGAGCCTATACCGACGGCCCCAAAGGCCCACCTGCCAAGCTGGCGTTCGATGCCAAAGGAAATGTTATTACACCCTGGGATCGGCGTTATCCCCGCCCCTCTCCCAAGGCAGTGGATTGCCCTTCTACCTCCAACGCAGGTCGCCAGAATTCTTTTGCAGTATTGGCTGATTTTCTGGATGAGGGTGTCCTGGATGCTCTCGCGGAAAAGGTGAAATCGAGACAGCAGGTGCCTCATTCCTGACTTCCTTCTTTGAGGATACATGAAGATAGCCACGTGGAATGTGCGAGGCATTTGCTCTCGCCATAAGCAACATGCCATGTGGACCGTCTTGCATGAGAACCAGTGGGATGTATTGTGTGCAGTTGAGCACAAAAGTCACGGTGAAGCAGGAAAAGTGATGGATTGTCATGGATTCCGCCTGTTTTATGCAGGGACCCATGCTACGCACTATTCGGGCGTGCTGATGATTGTCCATGAGAAATATTAGCCTGTCCTTGTTAAAAATGATGTGCAAGGCCGCTTTCTGGTGATCGAAGTCTTATTTGAAGGCGAGATTTTATGGCTGTTGGGCCTCTATGCTCCGAATTATCCCGCATCCCGGCGGAATCTTTGGTCCACTTTGCAGGGCTCCATGTCACTCGGCCAAAGGGGATTCTTGATGGGAGATTTCAATATGTATGTCGACTCTTCTCAGTCCACTTCAGGGCATTCGGTAATGGATACGCCGGAAAGCCGGGTGTGGAGTTCTTTTGCTTTGCACGTGCTCAAGCAAGATCTTTGGTCGTGGCTTCACCCTTCTTTTTCAGGGTTTACGTTTCATTCCGCACAATATGCAACTACCTGGTCGCGGCTGGACAGAATGTATATCATGCAGGGCGATGACTTTCTTCCCGACATGCTGGAAATGAAGGTCTTGCGGCAATATGCGTTGTCGGACCATTTCCCCCTCCAGCTTGAGATGCGGGCACACTCTATTGCACCTTTTGTGCAATTCCTGGATAGGCTCCCTTTACGTTTCAACTCCTCTTATCTGAAGCATTCAGTTTTCCAGGGCTATATGCAGCAGTTGATTGAGAGGTTCTTATTGGACTTCGCCTCTGAGGGCTGGCCTTCATTTGCACGGCTGCTCTCTAATGTGCAGCGGGTTGCTCGCCAGTATGGGATCCATCATGCCTCGCTTTGCCGCCGACGTCGACATGCAGCCGAAGACTTACTGGCCTTGGTCCGTTCCTTGCTCCTGGATTCCCCTGATGATGATTTTCTGCTGTCTCTGGAGAGGCGGTTGGCCCATCTTATTCAAGTGTTTCAGTTGAAATCTTATCAACAGGCCAAGCTGCACAACTTGATGGACACAATGCAAGATAGCACCTGCCAGTCTCATAAGTTCTTTCGCGCCTTGTATGCATCTCCGCCCCGCGAAAATATGACCAGACTCCAGGATTCAGAAGGTCGCATGGTCACGGATCCGCAGACCATTGTCACTATGTGCAGAAACTATTTTATGGATCTTCTTGGTTCCTCTTCCTCGCCTTCTAGCCAGGTTACGCATGCCCGTGCGGTCTTCTATCATCTGGTCCGCCAGCAGGTTACAGTTGATATGCAAGCCGCTTTGGAGACGGATATTTGCGAGGACGAGGTTATGGATGTTTTGTTGCACCTGCCGAATGATAAAAGCCCTGGCTGGGATGGTCTCACTAATGAATTCTTTCAGACCTCGGCCACGCAGTTGGCGAAGCCATTGGTGGCCATGTTTCAGCAGGTGTGGGAAACGGGGGTCATGCCCTCCTCATGGAAAGAAGGCCTTATCAGACTAATTCCAAAGGTCCCTTCGCCATCAAAGTTGCAACACTGGCGACCAATCTCGTTGATGGGCTCCATGTATAAAATCTACTCCAAAGTGCTGGCGAATCGGCTCCACAAGCACCTTCCAGCTATTGTGCATCCTCTCCAATATGGTTTCATTAAGGGCCGCAACATTCTGCATAATATCTTAAATGTGCAAATGGCCATTGACTATGCGCGGCACTCCGGTCAGGAAGTGGTATTGATCCAATTGGACTTGGAAAAGGCATTTGATTATGTGGACTGGTCTTTCATTGCAGACCTCATGTCGGCTATGGGCTTTGGTACCCGAATGTCCCGATTGATCTACACCATTAGTACTGAGGCTTCCTCCAGAGTTATGCTTAATGGTGGAGTTACAGAGCCATTTGTCCTTGCACGCTCGGTCCGACAGGGTTGTCCTTTGAGCCCTCTCTTCTTTGCCCTGGCGACTCACCCGGTCCTTTCAATGTTATCCTCCATGGCAGCCTCTGCCCAGCTGGCCGGTCTGTCTCTTCCGTTGGGTCAGCACTTCGTTAGCCAATCTTTGGCGGATGACACCTTTATTATTTTGCAGGCGGACAGGGACAACATTCGAAGGGCATTAGATGTTTGGACACTCTTTGGTCAGGCCTCTGGGCTTCGCATCAATGCCCTTAAGTCAGCCATTCTCAGTTGTACGGAGCCTGATTTGCAGTCCTTAGGCTGGCAAGGCCGGGTGGTTTCCCGTGGCTCCATTGTCAGGCATCTTGGATACCCATTGGGGGTGGATGTACGGCCAAAAGCCCTGCTGGAGTGGATTTCACAAAAATTGGCAGCAAAGTTTATGTATTGGAAGTCGCAAGCGTGGCCATTCCATGTCCGCCTCAAAGTGGCCCAGACAATCATGCTTCCAATGCTAACGTATTTCCTGCCATTGTTGCCATGGACTCCTACTACTTTGAAGGCCCTCACTCAGCCCATCCGTTTCATGCTATGGAAGGAGGACTCACTGCAGGCCGGCATTTCCTGGATTTCTTGGTCACACGCATGTATCCCTAAGCGCATGGGTGGCGGAGCAATTTTGGATGCACACACTCATATGTTAGCTCTCCGTTGGTCCCTTTTTCGTGCCATGTGTGTGGATCACCACCCTTGGTCCATCATAGCCCGTTATTTTCTTGAGGACAGCGGGCTCCGCCATGGCAACACACGGCTTCGGGCTTCCTGGTGGCATGTCCTTAATGCTGACTCTCGTGTTTCCAGTCCCTCTTCCTCGTTGTTACTGCACTTGGTCGCCTCTTGGAAAGTAGTGCTCCAAAAGGCCCGCTAGCACCCAGCGGGGGACCGCTTGCAGACTTATTCCTTTCAGCTGGAATTGTTGGCAATATCGAGACTCCTTTCATGGGAAGATAAACATCAACTCAGACCAAGATTTAATCGCATGGCCCGTTTAGGTGTGATGTCGGTTGCGGATGCTACCCTTGCTACTCGCAATGTCCTCGTCTCATTTCGGACTGCTCGGCGACTCTTTAAGATCCCGCGTGGATACCGTGATTTGTGGGAGCTGCTTTCGTCGAAGCTTCAGGGTCGGCAACCCTTTCCTGCCTTGACGGTGGATCGCCCTTGGCAGGACTGGGATCTTGCAGGCCGCCTGAGTCTGGAAAAGGCCTCCACTAATCAGGTGTATCATCTTCTTGTTCAAGATCACCAATGGCTGGGAGAGAAAGCTAACACTGTTTGGGGACTGCGGAAATCGCTGTCATGGTGGCACAAAACGCTGATGGAGGGCTGGCAAAATAAGACACCTTTCAAATGCAAGGTTTTTCTTTGGCGGGTAATGATTGGTGGTCTTCCTCTGGCCTCGGCCCTTGCCAAGCGTCGCATCTCGAATGGCAATTGTTTCTTCTGTACCACACCGGCGGAATCGGCCCGACATCGTTTTCTCTCTTGCCCGCTCACCAAGAATATCTGGTCACTCTTGTCGCACATTTGGCGCGCGGTGGTGGGATCCTCGCTAACTCCTTTCGATTGGGTTTTTGTGCGCCCGATGTATTCCGCACCGCCACAGTTGCATGAGAAGATCTTATTTCACTTTTTCAGATATTGGGGATGCTGGCACATTTGGACAACGTGCAATGCTTTTCTCTTTGATTCGGCCTCTAATGTACCCCGACATATTGCCAGGCTTAAAGGGCTCTTGCATTGGCAGCTGGATATCATCCGACACTCCGACTTGCTCCCTCGAGAGGATTTGCATCCGTGGCATATGGCAATTGCCTCTGGGTCGTTGCTATGATTGGTGTAACTTTTTCAGTGCATTACTACGAGGCTTCCCCACACGTTGGCCTAGGGCCCTCGTGTATCTTGTAATCAGAAAAAAGAGAGAGAGAGAGAAAGAGAAAACCTCTTCACATGATGGCTTTGTGTCATCATGTATCTTGTAATCCAGTATTTTTTTCGTAATTAATATAATTACCTTTTACGAAAAAAAAAAAGAATTTGGGGGAAAGAGAGAAAAAAAGAGAGAAAGATGAGAAATGGATTGTTGAGCGAAGTTGCTTCGCTTGCCACTTCGAGGCAGCAAAGCTCTCGCAAAGCGGCCTAGCGAACGCTAGTGGACTATTATGATACTATTTTAAAGCCTAGTTTTACATTACCTTGTGTAGTTATCCAATCACACATAGGGTAAAGGGGCCAATAACATAATGGCCCCAAAAGCAAAATACACCACCACCCCAATTGAGTGACACTTTTATATTAAAAATAAATCTATTTTAATTGTTATTAGTTATGATGTAAATTCTTTTGTACTACATATAAGCTTAATATGAGTTAAATAATTGAGCCATGTAAAATTGTTTATATTTTGGATTTTGTAAAACTTATAAAGCAATGCATCCTCGAGTATCATTCTATTGGCCCTTGGTTGTCACTCTTTTGTGAACCCTTCATGTATAACTATGTCTACTTGATAAAAATATCGAAATACCCCAAACTTCTTTATTTGAGTACCATTTGATACATATTATTAGACTATTGAAAAATGTTTATGAAACTCATTCAAGAAAAAGAGAGATAATGTGGGAGAGTGATGCTTTTAGAAGAAGCCAACTATGAAGGAAGATTTTAAGAGATGTTATTATACCACAAATAGAGACACTTGGAGGAGAGGCGAGGTGTGAAGAAGCTAATCAAGAGAGAACCTATGCAGAATAATCTTTCGAGAAGCTTCTAAGATTACATGTTGAGGAGAGGTTAGGTGTGAAGAAGCTAATCTAGAGATAACCTATGCAAAATAATCTTTGAGAAGCTTCCAAGGTTAGTGCATGAATTTTTTTAATGCGATCTACTATCTTAGAGAGAGAGAGAGAGAGAGAAGGGCGGGGGGGGGGGGGGGGGGGGGGGGGGGGGGGGGGGCGGGATAACATAACTTGTAAGGATCCCCACTCCCTACAAAAATATAAAGGCCATGCCCGGCACACCCACAAATCATGAACTGTCAGTAGCTTCTAACAACCTATCATTTATCTCCTCTTCGTTGTTATTGGCAATAAACAAGATCTCTTCGATTCTCTCTCTGTTGCGTCGTATCTCATCTTGGCGAAAGCTATCATTGATCGCTTTGCGCATATCATCCTCAACATGCAGAGTATGATCCTCCTGAAACTCATTAGTTCAACAATATCAATCTGTAGTCCATGAGAAATCTTGCAAGAAATGGCAGTGGCCAGCAGGTTTGAAAAGAAATATTGCTTTACAGGATCAACTGCTTGAAGCATTCTAAACAACTCTACTGAGTTTTCAAAACTGGCATTTCTCATTGCTTGAGTTTTGAGCAAGCAGTACTCCAAGAACGTGCAATGTTGCAAGGGCTTGAGCAAACAAGTGATGCCAAAATGGTACAGACATTCAGTTAAGCTTGAAAACTAAATGATAGATTACCATTTGTTTCATTACTAAGATTCCATAAGAATGCACCCCATATCCTTTTAGTAGTGCACATGGAACATTCACAAGCAGTGGAGAAAAAAACCCCATCTAGTTTGTTAGTAGATGGGATTTTCTTTGTTATTAGGCAAAATGAAGCCACCATGTGTACATGCCAACTGCTAAGGTTTCTATGAGGACCAAGGTCTCTTCAGAGGATAAAGCTGCCCAGACAGATATTTGATGAGGAGAATCTTTGTCCCAACACACAGATTTTTCAATACGATTCAAGCTGGCCGTCAACTCGGATTTTAGTGCAACCGTTCAAAATATATCCTCCCCCCTAGGAAAGATCAACTCTGTCAATGGGAAAGATCATTGGTTCTCAATTGAGTTCTCTTAGCCTGGATTGAGTTCTATAAGGAATTTCCCAATGACTGTATCCATAATTCTTGCAGCCTATCCATACAAAAATTTTAGTAGCAGTTCCACTTGCAGTAGAAAACCCATGGAGGGGGTTCTTTTTAAAATCTGACATCACCATTATACCTAGGTGGAAAGAGGCCCCCTTGACCCCTTGCCTGGTTATGTCTTTCTCAAAACACCATCAGTGATAAGAAAACCAGGCAATCAAGACATCTTTATCTATGGTCATTTCGCCTAGTTTTTTGTTTATGAATGGCCATGATGCCTTCCCCCTTCAGAGTCAAATCAACGCTAATATGTACTATTTCCCTGCTTTGTTACGATTCAGGCAGAGCACCATAAACCACCTGCTTTGCCCTTGGTGTCCCCATGATAGATGCATGTACATACAAGATTCAGTGGTGGCTCCCTTTAGAAATGGCACACTTCTAGCATTCATGCACTTGAATAAAGTTTTTATGATGCATTGTAGTTACAAATATCATTCCAAAGATGTCTGCAAATAGAAAGTGAGAGTATGTACCGATACATCTATCTTTAGTGTATGAGAATCATGGGATGCTTGGATACAATTATTCATGAGATCCTTGTCTCGAACTAACTGAAAGAAGTTGTAAGCATAGGCACATTAGCAAAGCCCACAATAACAAACAAGGGGGGAGAGTAGAATTGCAACATCAACATACCAGATTTGCTTCTTCATTCTCAATCTCCTCATATGAGTCACTCATGGAAAAATGCTCCATAACTGCAACTGCTTTAGCTGCAACAGACTCAGAAAACTTGTTTTCTAGCATTCTCATAGTTGCAAAAGTATTCTCAAGTCAAGTTTCTCTCTAGAGATGTTTGGTTTCTAAATTCTCCAGCTCTTGAACTATCATATCTAAGTTGAAACAAGATTGCAGTTTTTACACAAAAATGATTTAAAAATAACAAAAAAATATGTGGGCTGGTAAGGATATTAATTTTGGTAATGTTGCCTGCAGTTCTCCACAAGCACGGCATAGTTATCGTCAAATGCTGACCATAGATCCTGAACAGCATTTTGAACTTCATCACTTTCCATGTAGTTCCGGAGTAAGAAACACTCTCATACATGTCAATGTAAGATTAAAACAAGAAATGAAAAACTTTCTCAGAACACAACTGTAAACCTAAAATGAGAAACAAAAAGCGCAACCTGTATCTCACCAACAGATTGGATTTCAAGCTCCAAAAGCTTCTCTTTCATTTTCATGTTCTCCTCTCTCAAAGCCAATAGCTTTTCATTACCAGTTGAAGGGTCTTGTTGTACCTCCAAGAATACCTTGAAATATGCTCAATATATTAGCGATGTATTGTATTGTGAAAAAACGTACATTTAGACTAATTTTAGCATTTCGTCTACAAGGTGTGCCATACCTTGGCAAACCCCTACACATGGTATTGTAAGATTTATTAAAAGCTTACTACAACCTGAAAGTTGCACACTTGTTTTATCCTTGGGACAGTCTCTATTTGTCTGCCCAAGTTAGCAAGAATTCACATAAGGGGAGAAAAACAATCTTTCGTAGGACAACACTCATTTTCTGAACATAGTGAAATAAGGAATGTTTACCCTACTATAACTTGTTGCCCCTGGTAACCTGCTGTACAGGATGGCCAATATCTTGAACGCAAGGCTATACAGATGGTGGAGAAAACTACTACTCTGGGTGCCTGCCGGAAACGGGGGGACTGAGGCTTCCAACAACTAGATGCCTGAGGCATGCTCAACTAGGAAAAGTCTTAGTATCCATATAGACAAGAAAGCTCTGCAACATCAATGGTGCAGTCTGAGGTACATTGCATGCTATCCCTGAGGAGTATGCATGAAGTCTGTCCAGATTGAGGACATGGTACATTCAGGATGATGAAAGAGTGTTAGGGACTTCCTTATGTATAGGCTGAAAATAATGAATACAACAATCAACCTGGTTGACAAGTCAATGATCAATCAGTTAACTGCCGATCTGCAGAATCATGGGCAAATCTGCACCCAGCCTTCATTCCTACTGTCCAACCCATTGCTTACCTAATGTGCCTGCTGGCCTCCAGTCCCTGCTGTCCTCCTTGCTGACAACACTATTTCATGTCCATAAAATGCATCCACTATTTGTGTATTGAGAAGATAAACCTCAATGCTCATCTGATAGATGAGTCACACTTTTCACCATGAAGCTGTGGTTGTCCGCCGTCTCCTGATGCATTCTTCTGAGGACTAGTTATCATCAAGCACTGCATCTGGAACAGGATCAGCCATGAAATTTTAACATGTACAGACAAGGTGCAAGCTTAGTGGAGACCTTGCTTTTAGATCTTCAAGGATTCTTGCATCCTTTTGCAAAAGATCACCTCCCAATAATGCTTACAAACTTGTCTACTTTTGCTAAGGATGCTGGATCTGATCCATGTCGAGAATGAATTGATAAGCCATATAGCCATAAACATGACCTCCTATCAACTCATCAACTGAGTCAAAGCTTGAACACCACTACTTGTGGGAAAGGGAGTCACAAGGAAAATCATCCTATCAACCTAGGGGGACACAAATAAGTCAGTTGGGGAGACTCATCATAACTTAGTCTTGCCTACTCTCTCACGCATGTCAAGGTGTTGACACAGGATTTTCCAATTTGTCAATAAAGTGTCATTTTGAGGGAATTGAATCTTGAATTGCCCAATGGTCTATGTGCATTTGATAAAGGCCTGCTTGGTGTGAGAAATTGCATCATCTTATAAGTTTTGAGAGGATTTCATCTGCAGCCAGACAGTGAACTGTAGCATTGACTACTTGTCTTTGAAATCACACTTGCTTTGGAAAGGAAAGCGAACAGCCCGATTCCTCCCCAGTGGGAAAAATAATGTCTGGCCCTGGCAGACAAGAAAATAATCCAACCAGAAAATTGGCTGACCTAGCACATGTGGAATCCAAACGATCTTTGCTCTTGTGTCTCTTCCCTACTATGTTGCCTGAAGTTCCCACTAGATACTCTAGTCTCTGCTGTCCTCAATGTTGCCCGTGCTATGTAAGTCCATAAAATACAGCCACTATTTATGTATGTGGAAAATGAAATCTACAGGCTGATCTGATGGGTGGGCTCATGTGGCAGCCAAGTCAGCACTAAGATGTGTATCTAGGAATCCACTAAAAGCCATCAGCTAGTGTGACGAAAATCTAAGGTGAGAATCCATGACCCAAGCTAGAGAATCTGTACAACCACAGGAGACCTGTTGCATATAGAACTAGTCAGAATTACCACAGCCTAAAGAGAAAGAGGTAAAATCTAAAGTCAAATACAGTCTGATAAATTCCCTATAATGGCACGAGTTTCCCAATATTGGCATACTCTCTCTAAGTGCCACAAGTCTATATAAGAATCAAATGCACCCGAAGTCACTTGCCTTCCAAGTTCTGAATGCCTACACAGTCAATGGCCCATTTCTCTCTCCACCAAACTACTTACTCGCACTTTTTTCACCTTTCTTGGATGAATCAGTCAATTTTTTCGGCCAATGAGTAATTTGTGCTCCTGTAGCCAATTTGAAAAGCTCTAGCAGGACTGAAATATCTGCAGTTTACCAAAATCACATTGAAGTAAATGCTGTTCCATTGGCAAATCCATGTCAAATAGTTTCTCAAATATGTGAATGTTGAGCTAAAAATGCATTATAAACTAGTTAACTCCTTATCGCAGCCCCAAAACTAAAATCAGCAAAATTTCACTAAAAAAGAAATGTGTTCCTAAAGAGCATCTATGTCCGATTAGCCAGACCATAATTTGGGAGGTCCCATCTATCTATAAATAGGACAAGTTTCCCACCACTCAGCCTAATCCTGTTTTGCAAATTGCTAGAGCCTATCTCTACTATCCACACCTCATTCACGGAGGATATCTCAGTTCGAGCTGCATGTCTATTGCTGTCCATCACTTGGTGCCTGCTGTCCATTTGCTGGTGACCTGTTTTCAGCTTGCTGTACAGCCAGAATTTGTTGCGTTTACTGCTGATATCATTATCTTGATCAGTGTTTTGTCAAGATCTGCTGTTGCCAGCTGCTGACATCATCATCCAGTTAACATTTTTCTGTTCCTACCATCACTTGCCTTGCCACATCAGCCAATGTCACGTCATCATTCAGCCTGCACTTTGCTGATTCTGCAGCTGGTTGCTCCATCCAACACTGATCCACCATCATAGAGTTGCGTTCGCTGCATGATTATTTCCAAAGGTTGTATGCAGTGATCATGGATCCATCAGATTATGGCACACTCTCCAACTCATACTCTCTGCCCTAGTCCTAAAGACATGAGAGTTCATGCGTGAGTATTCGCTTTGCATAGTGTGTTCACTACACTGAGCATTGTATTTATTCATTCAGTCATTATTCATCTTTAGTGTTCATCATCTCTGAGTACCCTAGCCCTAACTGTGTTCTTTATTAGTTTGTGTTTTGTTGTATGATTGTGTTTGTTATCTGTAAACGAGTATTTCTTTATAGTGGATAGGTGCCACATGGCCCAACTTATGTTTTCCTAACTAAAGCCTGACTATGAGCGGAGAAGCATAGAGTAGAACAACCTGCCATGAAGCCTTCAAAGAGTTCAAAAGTTTCTCAAAATCCAGTGGGAGCACTCTCAAGTTTAGTCTTGCTAAGAGGAATAAAGAGATTATCCAAATATGCCCGTTCCTGAGAGGAAACCTATCTAAGTGGTCCATGGGTAAAGGAATCTTTGATAAGAAGGGCTGAAAATGAATGCTAATAACCTTTGCTAAAATCTTATAATCAGTGTCCCAGAAAGTGACAGGTGCCAAATCTTAAGATATTGAAGATGGGATGATTTTATAACAGGTGTTGTGTGTGCTACCAATAAAACATTAGGAAGCATGAAAAGGTAATATCAGAAAAATCCATTGCAATTCTACTCTACAGTGTTCGCACAGCTCCTCTTTTCAGGTGTACAAAAGTAAACTTCAGTATTCACCTTCTTCTTCAGCTTGTTGAATGTGTCAACTATCATATTGCATTCTTTATCTTGCTTATCCAAATGCATCTGCATAGCTGATCTCCACGAATGAAGCTCCTCCTTTTTTTTGTTATGTTGCTCGAGTATCAAGCCAATCACTTCCTCATTATTGATATCACATTTCTGCCGATATCTTCAACCATTTGGTTAAAGGAAGTCTGTCTTAGATGTCGTTGCAAGCTAAAGTTTGAAAACTGTCCTTTACTTTTAACTTCTTATCTACATTTATCACAATGTTCTCCTTAAAAGATGTATAATAGATTTAAGCATGCAATGGCACAGAACCATACTGTTTTGATTCCAACAGTCCATATGTATATTCAAATTGGAGCAGAGACTTTATTCCGATGAGAATTTAGTGGTCAATTTTCTGACATGCATTAATAGCTGTATAATATCTTGGATACTCGTCAAGAGCTTCAAGAAGTCCAGGGACTTCTTTCATCTTCAAGTACTCTTCATCCTCTGCCAGCATAGAATCAAATAGCGTATCCACAATGGACAAGTTCGATTCCTGCACTTACCAAGTAATACATCACATAAAAAGACAATCTGGTTTTGCAATAAGTAAAATAATGCTTGTAGGGACCCCCATATTTGTGTAATCTCGGCAACCTGCAGACCTGATAGAAATCTAAGAAATGAAATTACCTTTTCACGACAAAGAGAACACCAGAAGATTTGGAAAATAACTGAATGTTCAGTAAGTGGTTTTGACATGTGATTTACTGAGAGTAAGCTGAAGGCATATCGTTGTTCCCATAGGCATCTCACTATACTGCAAGGCACACTAAGTATCCAGAACATGCCAGGTCCTTACATGCAAAAGATATGGTCAAAAATTGCAATCACCTTACTGCTGATAGATTAAGGTATTCCCATTCTTGTCAAATGACTAGGATGAAGCACTGGTTGGGATCTGACGATTGGAAAGGAAAATGAAAGCTGCAAAGCAAGAATGTGCGAGGGGTGATCAAAGGATGGGACAAGAAGCAACTGAAGCAAGCTGACGCCCTATACAACAGTTTTTGACGACTTCTCAGTCACTGTATATTTATGTAAGTACTGGTCTTACAAGAAAAAGTGACATTATTATGATTTTGTGGAACCTTAGTATGAATGGGCCAGATTGAATAGAGGAGTTGCAATCATGAGCAAGAGATTTGTAAAAGCAGGTAATGATGAATGTATCTGATCAGCAAAATACCGTTTCATGCCATGTTTTCCTTCTAAGAAAATCACATAATAAATCTTAACGTATCTCTTCTCTTGCTGAATGCAACAACTTCTTTTCAAAGTATGTTGAAGCGAGATGGTTACAAATGGAGTACCTACTTTGTAAAGCTCTTGCCTAACAGCCTTGGCTTGAGCTGCCTTATATACCACCTCCTCATCTTCCTCTTTCTGTTTAATTTCCAGCATCTCATCCTGATATTGCTCCCGTGCTGTCATCAACTAGCATCACCCAACACATAATGGATTCACATCTTCTGACCACCCATTTCATTAACCTAGAATAAGAAGACACAACACTCTAAAAGAAACCTCAAAATTGTTAGATACAAAACAAAAAAAAACCCACTGATGCTTCGTCAACAAATCTATGATCAAGGAACTCCAGGTCTCTTAGATGTCCAATCACATATGTCCTATAATCTTGCTCCTACAGCACATCAACAGATTTGTGATTGACAAATATTTGTAATCATATTGTCCTTTTGCATTTACATGTCGTATGTAAGAAAAATAGCTCACTGGAAAAAAACCAAGGTAATCCCCTGGTGGAAAACAGTTTGCAAAACCAGCCAGAAACACTTAAAATTGCATCTTGGATAGACATGAATTTGTTTTACCAAATGAAATGAAAGTTGTCTTGAGCTGAGTAATATATGAGCATCAGATACTACCAATCTTGTGTGCGGATATTTTGTATGAGCAAGAAGCAGGAAATTGTCACAGACTAATGCAACTACAGTCCAGATATTCCAGGTGATCAGACTAGACACCATTTCCCATCTCAAAGAAGGAGCCATGGTGATCTGCATCAGAGCATGAGCAATCTTCTGAGAAGATAAGTACCACCAGCACCAACGAATAGAACCCTGAAAATGTGTAGCAAGACCTGTAAAACCTGCAGTCTATCCAAAAGTCAATGATGGACAACCTCTAGAGGAGCCAAAACAACATTTTAAGGGTGGAGGTGGATGGAAAACTTTGGAGAGAGGATTTGGGTCAGTTAGGGTTCATGGGTGCTCTCATTGGAGGATCAGAGTGGTGATTCATTGTGATAGGAGATCACAAAGAAACAGGTGTGGCTAATTATATTACTCAGAAGATCATTAGAAAGAAGTGCAAGTGCTCAACAGGAGCTTTCTATAAATCAGAAATCAATCATGCATACAAGCCTCTCAAGGTGGTCTGGGGGCAATGGAGGAAAGTGTTATTAGCCATACAGACAAGGACATTAAGATAGTGGAATCAGGTGCCAGCTGATGGAGAGTGATAATCTGCAAAACAGGATGACTAATGGATATGCAGCCCACCTATTTATAGATGAGGAAAAAACCAATGTTTGTTTGTTTGCCTACCATGGTGGCCAATCACCCTCCATCCATCATACAAGTCACCAAATCTGGGTCTAATACCAAAATCAACTCAAATGTAAACCAGAAAAAAATTATGTTTATCCAAACATTTAATCACATGAGCACTTTAAATAAAACAGCTTAAATACAAAAATTCTCTAACAATTGGTTTCTTATCTCCAAATAAAAACTGCAAAAACTCAAAGATTTTCCAAGTTAGATAGACAATTCATTTCTGCTACCAAATTATGATTCAACTGCAAGAAGATACATGTGAAAACAGTAAAGTATCACTCCAGAGCATAACTACCTTGCAAAAAGGGTTTCCATCTAGTGTCAACAAATGCAAATTTCTCAAACGCCGGAGATACAAAATCTAGAGATCAGGTTGCACCAAAATAAGTTATACAGCATGCAACTTTCAGCACTAAATTAGATGAATGAAACTTAAGATAACTTGCAAACAAGTTATACAGCATGCAACTTTCAGCACTAAATTAGATGAAGGAAACTTAAGATAACTTGCAAACAGGAAACTTAAGATAAGTTGCAAACCTCATCCAAGTTTTGGAGAAAATTTTTCCCAAGCGATAAAGATGTAAGATTGATAAGTGCATCAAGACCTTCTATATGCTTAATTTGATTAGAGTACAAGGACAGATCGTCCAACTTCGTTAATGATTCAAGTCCTCCTATTTTTTCTATCTTGTTGAAAGACAAATCTGTGAATGATGGAAGCATCAAGAAAATTTAGCTTCAAAATACAATAGATTAATATCTTACTAGTTCTCACATTGTCAGAAGTGGTGCAACAATGGAAGCATAAACAACATGCTGAAATAAACTGCTGAAACACAAGACAAGAGAAAGAATGAATGAATGAACACAAATACAGATGAAAACTCAGATGTATGCTCGGGAAACAGAATCCATATCGAACACGAGACAGCAGCATACAGCAGTGAGTCACTGGCTGTGTGGGCACCCTTGCACCAACTTCTCTCTCCCCAGAAGAATCCAGAAATGATGGCTGAAGTACACCAGAGAAAGAGGAGCTCCAGCAATATATAGGCATAAAATGGGGGGAGCAATAAATGCATTCAGCCAGCATTTAATGCTGGTCGGCCAGCATTAAATGCTCCCGATCCCTAAAAAGGGCACCAAAAAATGCTAGAAAAAATACTACAAAAAAAGCCACAGCCTTTGCAGCACAGACTCACACCTGAGCTGACTAATCTGCTAACACCCTCTCTCAGATCAGGGGTGATCTGATACAATACAATAGTACAATGATGGGGAATCGTAAACTATACAACATAGAACCACCAAAAGAACCATGGATATCCAAGCCGTGAGTGGCCAGCCCACCACCAAGATGCCTCGGAGAGTATCTGATGTCGATGTCGATCATAGCAGCACCACTGGAAAATAGAGAAGAATCATAGCAGCTCTCTGTGGTATGGCACCTATGTCACTCAAGACATAGAAGACCAATCTGCCAAACATGTCTCTAAACATGTGACCATGGAATCCCCGCCTTCGGCCAGAACCGCCAAAGTGTCCCCTCGTATAGGCTCCAGATGAAAGCCTCCCGCTCTCTGTCAAGTAACCAGCCCATCATGAACCTAGAAATCAATCCTAGCTCCAGGATTTGTACCTGCCAGACTTCAGTCAATGCATCAGGGATGTCCCTCTTTGGATCATATGCATCTGTATAGACATATAGATGAGGCATGCCTGCCCCATCTCACCACCCTCTCATACTCCATCTCTGGCACTGGAGAGTCCTGAGGGATGTTTGCATCACCACCACTAGAAAGCAGCTGAGAAAGGAGCCACTAAGCCCTTCCCACGATCCAAAGAAGAGGATCCCTTCCACGCCTTGGACTTCGCCTTGGCTGGAGGATCGGAGTCGGAATCTCAGGCAGATGATGACTTGTCGGAGGAGTCCGCATCCCGCTTCGTCTTCTACTTCTTTTTCTTCCTGGAAGCCGCTAACTCTTTGCAGTCCTTCCTTAAATGACCTTTCTTGCCACAGTGGTAACACTGGGCCTTCGACTTCTTCATCTTTGAACCCCTCTCTGAAGCTGCAAGAGCCTCACCTGAACCTCCATAATGTGACGGAAGCCTCCCCTGTAGTCGCAAAGTAGCCTCATGCTCAAGTAGCATCGAGGACATGTGAAGAAAACTGACAGGAGTCGTAGATGTCTGCGCCCATAAAGCATTCACAACTCCATTAAACTCCCGAGGAAGCTTGTAGAGTACTGTACCAACAAGATGTGCCTCTGTTAGGGAAGACTACATAGTTAGTCCTAGACTTGGGTAACATGAAGTAGGAAGGATTGAATCGTATCTTTGCATTCAAACTTCAGTTGTTGGAGCTGGCCATAGAGATTAACGGCCCTCATGGTGGAAGGGGTCTCGTACATCAACTGTAACTTCGACCATACGTCTCAAGTTGTTGTACAGGAGGTGTCCACCGGTATAACTTCTTTGAAAATACACTGAAGTAATGCCGAATGAGCACCGGCATCATCCGAATCCCATGACAGCACTACCTCCTCATGGTTGTCTTCATCAAAATCACATGGAACAAGAGAAGGTTGTCGAGGACGTGCCATATCTTCGCCAACCACATACCATAACCGCTTTTGAATAAACCAAGCCTTCATCACCGCACTCCACGTGTAATGAAGGAGCCATCTGGATGAAGGATTTAGAAAAGAAGTAGAGAAAAAAAGGGATTGGGAGAGGGAACACAGCTAAATCACGAGCACAGACTGCAAAAAGCAAGAGTTCACATGCAGTCTAACCCAAAATCTGATCAAAATAAGACAAACACTGCTGTGAGAATTCAAGAAATCAGTCAAAAACTGTCAAAAACAGCAAAAACGGCCTGATGATGTAAGCACCCAGCCAGGAGGAGATGCAGAAACACCAAAACACAGGCTGAAATGGAAGTGCAGGCTATACGGATGCTGACGTCAACAAAAAACGCAAGCAAAACTGGTTGCCTGATCGGAGCAGCAGCTGCCTGATCAGCAAGAGGAAAAACAATCTTGAAATCAACAAGAAAACACAACAGAAACACAAATCCTAAAATCTGATACCATGTCAAAAGTGGTGCAGCAATGAAAGCATAAACAACATGCTGAAATAAACTGCTGAAACACAAGACAAGAGAAAGAATGAATGAATGAACACAAATACAGATGAGAACTCAGATGTGTGGGAGCTCTCGCTCGACCGCCAAGACCCACGGACCACTTATTGTTGAGGACCAAAGATGTTTGGGCCTTTTCTTATTGGAGTTCCAAAGACGTAGAGCATTATTGTTACGAGATAGGAGGCGACCCCAGTGTCATGATTCATCCACCTCTCCAGAGAGCAGTTACAGACTATTTCAGCGTAGCTGAACCCCCAACCGCTACCACCCCAGACACTACATCTCCTACTGATAGGCATTGTCGAGATACAGCATCAGGTGGCATCACAAGTGATAGAGCTACAACGTTACGCAAAGCACAACGCCCTAATGCACCTACTCAGCAACATAGAAGTGCCCATATGCACCACATTTGTATCACCATTGCTCGTTACAGAGGCATATTGGCGCAATGACTCAGTCAGAGGTATTTTGCAAAGTCTTGATGGATTCCGTAGATTAAGGGGAAGATACTCTATACTCTGTTTTATCTTTTTAAACTTAGTTTTTTCCAAGTTTTTCAATTTCCATACTTCTCATTCCAATCTACCATGTAGACCTACACATAAATTTTATCCCTTCTTATCGGATGAGAGATCATGATACCAGTTGTTTTCGTTATGGTCTCATAGGCCACTCTGGCCTTTTAGAGACGTTAATAGATCTTTATTTCTTTCTCTCTTTTTTTTTTCGTAAAAGGTAATTGTATTAATTACGAAAAAAATACAAGATTACTTCATTACAAGATACATGATGACACTAAGCCATCATGTGAAGAGGTTCTCTCACTCTTTCTCTCTCTCTCTCTCTCTCTCTCTCTCTCTCTCTCTCTCTCTCTCTCTCTCTCTCTCTCTCTCTCTCTCTCTCTCATGATACTGAACATGAGATGTTTAAAGAGTTGGCATTGGACTTGACAGGACATCTCACGATAAGGAGATAAATGGATCCCATTTGCTAGCATTAGGAAGTGCTCATGGATTAGCTATGTTCAATGGCTTATCAAGATGGCCAAGAGCGGATGCTTTCACTCGTTGAGATAGCAAAAAGGAAGCCAGCATTGTGGACCATGTAATGGGTTCACCAAGGTTGATTCCAGATATTAAGCATTCTAAGATATCTAACAAGCCGATCGGTCTAGCAGCCGACCATGCAATCCTATAATTCACCCTAGCATGTGGTCAAATATAGGAAACATGCACATAGGTACACCCATTTCCACACTATGAGTTTCTAGAGAAAACTTTGCATATCTATAGTGATGCAGTACGAGATGGCTTAAGCCAGCTAGACTAGCATGAACCACTCCACGATATCATTAAATCCCTAGTGAAGGTTTTACATATAATAGCTATAGAGGCGTTTCCATGTAAGATGGGCTCTACCACACCACGCAGATGCACTGCCCCTCAAAATGCTTGGTATGATGATGAGTACAAACAGACTAGGACCTGCCTATAGAGGGATATTATACTAAGGACATGCACACATAAGCATGCATGGAATGTCTTCCATCGTCTTGTGTGGAAAAAGAAGAGGAATTATCTAGCCAAACTAGAGTTTGAGATGTATCAACTCTTTTTGAGCAGGGACAGCAAGAAGGCATGGAGGAAATTTCATGACAACCCCCTATTCAATTGACATCACCTATGGTATGGCATGAATGTGCTAGTGCACTATATGATGTTCCATCACAAGAGCAGATTCCTTGTCCATCAAACTCTAGGCTAATACAGTGTGGATTCTTGACAAAAAAAATGGTGAGGTATGCCGTTTGGAGGTTAAAGAATGGGAGAGCACATGATCAAATGGCCTTGTGGCAAAACATTTCGCACATGCATGTTATGCATTGGCCCCTATCTTGTCAAATATCTTCAATACAGTTGTATATGAGGGGTTTCTAGCAAGTTGGTGTGACCAAACAACAGTGCATATTTTTAAGAGCGGAGATCCATTGGTTGTTGAAAACTACCACACTATTATGATTGGCAATATGCTAGCTAAGATATATGGCTCTATTGTGAAGTATGAAATGATTTGGTGGCCTAAAACAAAGGGATACAGTCTACAGGACAAGCTGGCTTCCGCCAATGATACAATACATTAGACCATATATTCACACTAAGGACCTTGATTGAGGGACGATCACGAAGGCCAAAAATCTATTGTTGTTTCATGGATTTCTGCAAAGCTTTTGATATGGTACCACGTGCAAGACTCATGCAGAGGTTGCGAGTCATTGGGGTCCCAGAGGATATGCAGTGGTGTATTTATACATTGTATGAGATAGTGACAGGTAGAGTACGAGTGCCTGGAGGTATAACAGACTCAGTGTCTAGCACGGTTGGTGTAAAGCAAGGCTGTCCACTCCCTCCTTTGCTGTTTGGATTGTACATTGACGAGATTTCAGATTATATACAAAGATGGGGTGGTATGGGAGCCAGCTTGGTTAGGGTATTGATACCAATTATGTTATATGCAAATGATATTGTGCTTGTCTCTAATTCACCCAAGAGGCTACAACGACATTTGGATGCATTGCATGTGTTTTGTGTAGAGAAAGGCCTCAAGGTTAATCTTGAAAAGACTAAAATTATGGACTTTAGCACCACAGCAACTTGGGTGACATGTTCAGAACATCACTTTGTGTATCACGGCCAGTTTGTGGAAATGATTAGACAATATGTATACCTTGGCGTCACTTTCAAAGGGCCATAGTTTTCATGGAAGGAGACTTCAGAGGCTAGGCTTGCACAGGCATATGTAGCATTGGGCACTCTAGAGCGACGGTGTGCACACAAACAGTTCCAAGAGCCCCGTACCAAATTGTGGCTCTTTGATACTTTAGTTATGCCCACACTACTCTATGGAGCAGCCATTTGGGGCCCAAGCCTTTATCATACTAGACGAGCACCTCTCATGGACTATAAGAGACTTGAAGCACAACATTATGATGGCTGGGAACATATGGAGAGACCACTGGTCATGATGATAGCACATACGATAAGGGTGAAAGCCTCAGTACCACAAGAGATCATCCAAGCAAAATTGGGTGCAACACCCATGGTATTGGAGGCACTATTCCAGCAATCACCTTCCTCCATAGGATATGGCAGCTCCCTAAAGACCAATACCCTAGGCTAGCTCTCAAGTCTTCAAGATAGCTTGCAGCAAAGGGAGATAGACAATGTTGGTATGTACACATGAGCATGTGGCTGAACTTGCATGGCATGAGTATAGACAAATTGCCAATGTTCGATTATACAGTCTTGATTGTCCCACTTTGAGTCTCAGCCGTTCAAAGTTGAATAGAGTGATTAGAGCAGACATCACTAAAGTGGAGACAGAGAGGACTTGGTCCAAGCCCCTTCCCATTAGGCACGAAGATGGCACAATACCAATGTCAGTTCTTGCAACTTTCCCATGACGGTTTCATAGTGAGGCCAAGATATATGGATGCTCAACTTTCTCACGAGCTTTGAGTTGCTATTGGACACATCCGCACCTCATCACATCAGCTGACGATTGAGACGGGTCGATGGAGCCATGTTGCAACAAACAAGAGGATGTGCCAGCCTTGTGGGTGGGAGGCAAAGACGAAGGAACACTACATTTGTAGATGCACTATATACTATGATATCCGAGGCTACTACCATTGCCTCTTTAAGAATGGCTTTGGACCATTGAGACGGGTGATGGACTATGAGGACTAGAGATGTCTGGGCCTTTTCTTATTGGAGCTCCAATGGTGCAGAGCAGTATTGTTACAAGGTCACCAGTCACATCCACCCCTCTAGAGAACAGTTTATTACAAACTTTTTCAGTATAGCTGACCCCCCAACCACTACCATATTAGACACTACATTTCCTACTACTGACAAGCGCCATGGAGGGACATCATTAGGTGGCATCATAGTAGACAGAGCTATAGCGTTATGCAGAGCATGATGCCCTAGGGGGTACTTGCTCGGAAACGTAGGCATGCTCATATGCGACACATTCGCATCATGATTGCTCGTTACAGATGAAGATTACCACATCGAGTCAGTCGAGGGTAGCTTGCAAAGTCTTGGTGGATTCCATACACTGAGAGGGAGATATTCTATACTCTTTTCAATTTCTCAATTTTCCATATTCTTCGTTTTCCATATTCTTTATTTTCCATTTTGATTTATCATATAGACCTAGATATAATTCTGTTTTCTTCTCTGATGAGAGATGATGATGCCAGTTGTATTAGTTATGGTCTCGTAGGCCAATCTAGCCTTCTAGAGATGTTAATATTTCTTTCTTTCTTTCTTTCTTTGTTTCTCTCTTTCTCAATTGGAGAGCATAATGACAAGCATTACCTCAGAATCATTATCCTCTAAGGCTATTGAAACTTTTCTTGATTCTTGCAGCATGGTCAAATCAACGTTGAGAGAGAGAGAGAGAGAGAGAGAAGAGAGAGAGAGAGAGGAAGCGCGATGTCATCGCCTGAGAGCCTCGCGCTGCCGTCGGCCGCCTAACCTGCGTCCGCCCTGCGTGTCGAGGTCCTTGCCGTCGCCATCCGACTTGGGAGCCGTCGCCTGTCTGCCGCTTGTCAACTCGCCACAGCGTTCGTGCCTGCGCCCCTGGCTTCTGTTACCTGCGTTTGCACCTGGCACTCTCCCAATCGTCCTGCGCCCAGCCTTCTTGCGATTGTGCTGCGTGGCAGATTGGAGGTAACGGCAGCACGGCCCTGTCCCCGCTGACACCCTAGTCGTCCTGGAATCGTGTGGGATCTGCGTTTCCACAGGGCTGCGGCAGTCACAGATCAGGAGCGACAGTGCCTGAGGAGGGTCGTGCGCAGTCTTCCTTCCTCCTTTCAGTCCTGCGGAGGGTCACACCTGCCCTGCCTGTAAAACGAGACCTACCCCTGCCGTCCTTGAATATACTACTGGTCGACTTGCAGATTGTCCTCCTTCCTTCCTGTGGCGTCTGACTGAACGACTGCGAGAGCCAGAAGACGGTTCACAGCTACTGCACCTGTGCAGAGAGTTTCCACATAGGGCCTGAAGAATGGCGTCCAGCTCCTGTAAACCCTAAATCTGACCGTTGTTAGAGAGGCAGCATCCCGGACAGCGTGCCCACTGATCTGTATATATATATATATATATATATATATATATATATATATATATATATATAGATAGAGAGAGAGAGAGAGAGAGAGAACAACAGTATGGCTGGCTTGGATATGGATTTTATAGGCCGGACGGTGGCAGCCCTTGGCCCTAATTCTGATACAGAGGAGCCGGAGGATATGGTGCCGTGCACGGAGGAGCTGCCTTCTGGTTCTGACTGGCCGCCTGCGGGCAAACGCTCCAAGCATACTTCTGATGAGACAATGGGCCCTCAGGAACGTTCCTATGCGCAGGTGGCCTCTGATCATGTGGATTCGCAAGAGATTGATTGGGAGCATTTGCTGGACTTTGCCAATACTCTGCTTGGCGATTATGTCCAGCATAATCATCAAACTTTTTCTGACTCGGGAACTGATGAAGTGCTGGAAGCCACGGTGGATCCGAAATCAGTCTTGCGGTCTTTTTCGGTGTTTTATGAACGTGCCGTTATACTTTTCTTCACTGGCAGGATCCCAGTGCTTTCCCATATTCGCCAGTGGCTGCACCATTTATTGCAAGGGGAGTGCGTTGAGGAGATCTTTCTTGGACCCCGCGGCTTTTATGAGGTGTTGCTGAAATCAAAGACACATCGGGCTGAGCTCCTGTCCAAGTTGCCATTATTCTTTGATCGCCGCTTGGTCCATGCTGTGCCATGGCGCCCTATGGCAGACTTCCAGCGCCTGCTTCAACGAGAATGCCCGGTGTGGGTGGAAGTGGAAAATTGTCTGGCGGTCTATTGGCCATTGTTAAAGGATGGGATGGCAGTTGTGGGAACGGTGCTGGTTCCCCCAAGCCTAAGGGCTATGAATCGAAACCGTTTATGCATGTTATGGGACACGGCCAAGAAAAGGCCGCGTGGCTTCACCTCAATTGCTTTGGCATGCATCCTTTGCACTTTCGCTTGAAATGGGGCAACTTTGCAGGACACTACTTTTCATGTGTAAATTGGGGCATTTTATGGCCGAATGCCCAGAGAGACAACTGTCTTCCGATGATGCGCATGTTGTGCTGCCTAAGGATGACATGGTGCTTGATGCCCCGGCGCAGGAGGCCCCCCAGCCACCTAATGTTGTGGACAAAGGTAAACAACAGGTCCTGGGTTTGGATTCCCGTAGCAATGATTGGATCGAGGCACGTTCAAAAAAAGGTAAAAAGTTGGATGCAGGCCTAAGATTCTGGGCCTAATGCTTCACAGGATTCCGTGCGCACGTACATGCGTGGGAAAGAAATGTTCTCTTCACAGCATGCTGCGCGTACTATGGCTCCTTCAGCCCCCCGTAATCAGTCTACAAGGAAAGTCTATACAGACGGTTCAAAGGGCCCACCTGCTAAGCTGGCGTTTGATACTAGAGGTAATGTGATTACTCCCTGGGATTGTCGTTATCCCCGTTCCACTCCCAAGGCAGTGGATATTCCATCTACCTCTAAAGCGGTCCGCCAGAATTCTTTTGCAGTGTTAGCTGATTTTCTGGATGAGGGTGTCCTGGACGCTCTCGCGGAAAAGGTGAAATCGAGGCAACAGGTGTCTCGTTTCTGATTCTCTTTTTTTGAAGATATATGAAGATAGCCACGTGGAATGTGCGAGGCATTTACTCTCGTCATAAGCAACATACCATGTGGACTGTCTTACATGAGAACCAGTGGGATGTCTTGTGTGCGGTTGAGCACAAGAGTCACGGTGAAGCAGGAAAAGTTGTGGATTGCCATGGATTCCGCCTGTTTTATGCAGGGACACATGCTATGCACTATTCAGGCATGCTTATGATTGTCCATGAGAAATACCAGCCTGTTCTTATTAAAAATGATGTACAGGGCCGCTTTCTGGTAATTGAAGTCTTATTTGAAGGAGAGATTTTATGGTTGCTGGGCCTCTATGCTCCGAATGATCCCGCATCCCGACCGGATCTTTGGACGACTTTGTAGAGCTCCATGTCACTTAGTAGAAGGGGTTTTGTGATGGGAGATTTCAATATGTGCGTTGACTCTTCTTAGTCCACTTTAGGGCATTCGGTAATGGATACTCCGGAAAGCCGGGTGTGGAATGCCTTTGCTCTTCACGTACTTAAGCAAGATCTTTGGTCTTGGCTTCACCCTTCTTCTTCAGGGTTTACTTTTCATTCCGCACAATATACAGCTACTTGGTCGCGGTTGGACCGAATGTATATCATGCAAGGGGATGATTTTCTTCCCGAGATGCTGGAAATGAAAGTCTTGCAGCAATATGCTTTGTCGGACCATTTCCCCCTCCAGCTTGAGATTCTTGCACAACCTTTTGCACCTTTTATGCAGTTGCTGGATAGACTCCCTTTACGTTTCAACTCGTCTTATTTGAAGCATCCCATCTTTCAAGGCTATATGCAGCAATTGATTGAGAGGTTCTTATTGGATTTCGCCTCTGAGGGCTTGGCTTCCTTTGCACGGCTACTCTCTAATGTGCGGCGGGTTGCTCGGCAGTATGGGATCCATCATGCCTCTATTTGTCGGTGGTGTCGACATGCAGCGGAGGACTTACTAGCTTTGGTCCGTTCGCTGCTGGTGGACACCCCAGATGATGAATTTCTGCTGTCACTGACGATGCGTTTGGCTCATCTTATTCAAGTATTTCAGTTGAAATCTTATCAGCAGGCCAAGCTGCACAACTTGACTGACACATTGCAAGATAGTGCCTGTCAGTCTCATAAGTTCTTTCGCGCCTTGCATGCTTCTCCTACTCGAGAAAATATGACTGGACTCCAGGATTCAGAAGGTCGCATGGTCACTGATCCATAGACCATTGTCAATATGTGCAGAAATTATTTTATGGATCTTCTTGGTTCTTCTCCGTCGCCTTCTAGCCAGGTTACGCATGCACGCTCGGTCTTCTATGATCTGGTTCGCCAATAGGTTCCACTTGATATGCAAGCTACTTTGGAGGCAGATATTTGCGAGGAGGAGGTTATGGATGTTTTGTTACACCTGCCTAAGGACAAAAGTCCTGGTTGGGATGGTCTCACCAATGAATTCTTTGAGAACTCGGCCACCCAGCTGGTGAAGCCATTGGCGGCTATGTTTCAGCAAGTTTGGGAAACACGGGTCATGCCTTCCTCATGGAAAGAAGGCCTTATCAAACTGCTTCCAAAGGTCCCTTCGTCGTCAATGCTGCAACATTGGCGACCAATTTCTTTGATGGGTTCGATGTATAAAATCTTCTCCAAAGTGCTGGCGAATCGGCTTCACAAGCACCTTCCAGCTATTGTGCATCCTCTCCAATATGGTTTCATTAAGGGCCGCAACATTCTGCATAATATCTTAAATGTGCAAATGGCTATTAACTATGCGAGGCACTCCAGTCAGGAAGTGGTATTGATTCAATTGGATTTGGAAAAGGCTTTTGACTATCTAGACTGGTCTTTCATTGCAGAACTCATGTCTGCTATGGGTTTTGGTACTCAGATGTCCCGATTGATCTACACCATTAGTGCTGCAGCTTCTTCACGAGTTATGCTCAATGGTGGGGTTACAGAGCCATTTGTCCTTGCACGCTCGGTGAGACAGGGTTGCCCTTTGAGTCCTCTCTTCTTTGCCCTGGCGACTCATTCGGTTCTTTCAATGTTATCTTCAATGGCAGCTTCTGCTCAGCTGGCCGGTTTGTCTCTTCCTTTGGGACAGCACTTCATTAGCCAATCTCTGGCTGATGATAGCCTTATGATTTTGCGGGCGGACAAGGACAACATTCGAAAGGCATTAGATGTTTAGACGCTCTTTGGTCATGCTTCTGGTCTTCGCATCAATGCCTTTAAATCAGCCATACTCAGTTGCACGGAGCCTGATTTACAGTCATTAGGCTGCAGGGCCAGGTTGTTTCCCGCGGTTCCATTGTCAGGCATCTTGGATATCCATTGGGAGTGGATGTTCGGCCAAAGGAACTACTGGAGTGGATTTCACAAAAACTGGCAGCGAAGTTTATGTATTGGAAGTCACAAGCATGGCCATTCCATGTCCGCCTCAAAGTGGCTCAGACAATTATGCTGCCAATGCTAACGTATTTCTTGCCATTCCTTCCGTGGACTCCTACTACTTTGAAGTCTCTCACTCGCCCCATTCGTTTCATGTTATGGAAGAAGGATTCATTGCAAGCAGGTATTTCGTGGATTTCATGGTCACATACATGTACCCCTAAACGCATGGGTGGTGGAGCTATTTTGGATGCTGAAACTCATATGTTGGCTCTTCGTTGGTCTCTTTTTTGCACCATCTGTGTGGATCATCACCCGTGGACCATTATAGCCCGTTATTTTCTTGAGGACAGAGGGCTACGCCATGGTAATACGACTTCGGGGCTCCTGGTGGCATGTCCTTAATGCAGACTCTCGATTTTCCAGTCCCTCTTCCTCTCTGTTACTGCATTTGGTCGGCTCCTAGAAAGTGGTGCTCCAAAAGACTCGTTGGCATCTAGTGGGGGACCGCTTGCATACCAACTCCTTTCAACTGGAATTGTTGGCAGTCTCGAGATTACTTTCATGGGAAGACAAACATCAGCTCAGACCAAGATTTAACCGCATGGCCCATTTGGGTGTGACTTCGGTTGCGAATGCTACCCTTGCCACTCGCAATGTCCTCGCCTCATTTCGTACTGCCAGGAGACTTTTCAGGATCCCGCGCGGATACCGTGATTTATGGGAATAGCTTTTGTCCGTGCTTCGGGGTAGACAACCCTTTCTTGCCCTGGCTGTGGATCGTCCTTGGCAGGACTAGGACCTTGCAGGCCGGTTGAGTCTGGAAAAAGCCTCTGCTAATCAGGTGTATCATCTTCTCATTAAAGATCATCAATGGCTGGCTGTGAAAGCTAATACTGTATGGGGATTGCGGAAATCGTAATCATGGTGGAAGGCAACTGTAATGGAGGGCTGGTTAAATAAGACACCTTTCAAATGCAAGGTCTTTCTTTGGCGGGTAATGATTGGTCTTCCTCTTGCCTCGGCCCTTTCCAAGCATAGAATCTCGAATGGCAATTGTTTCTTCTATACGACTACTGTGGAATCGGCCCGACATCGATTTCTTTCTTGCCCGCTCGCCAAGAATATCTGGTCTCTCTTGTCACAAGTTTGGCGCGCAGTGGTGGAGTCCTCACTAACTCCTTTCGATTGGGTTTTTGTGCGCCCAAACTACCCCACATTGCCACAGTTACATGTGAAGATCTTATTTCACTTTTTCAGATACTGGGGATGCTGGCACATTTGGACCACGCGGAATGCCTTTCTCTTTGATTCGGCCTCTAATGTACCGAGACACATTGCCCGGCTTAAAGGTCTCTTGCATTGGCAGATAGATCTCATTCAGCACTCGGACTTGCTCCCTTGGGAGGACTTGCTTCCCTGGCATATGGCAATTGCCTCTAGGTCTTTGCCATGATCTGTGCAACCTTTTTCCTGGATTGGTACTGGGATTTTACACATGTTGGCCTAGGGCCCTCGTATATTTTGTAATCATGTAATCATGTAAACTTGTACCTTTTTTTCGTAATTAATACAATTACCTTTTACGAAAAAGGGAGAGAGAGAGAGAGAGAGAGAGAGAGAGAGAGAGAGAGAGAGAAGCCTTTGATTTACGAAAAAAAAAAGAGAGAAGCCTTTGTCTTAAGGATTATATAGCCTACGTTAATCTTTGTGATTAATGTTCTCTCCTCGACCTGATTTGTTCAACTCCATTGCCATCTATGAAGGGAAGGTGAGTGTGATGTTTACAATATGCATGGTGGTTAGAGCTCTTTAGAAGGATGTCAAACAGTCCAAAAGTAAACTGGCAGATGGCAGCACAATGATAATTAGTTCATTTGAACTAGCATGGCGGCAATGTTGCTGGTGCATTTGATGATGGAGAGCTAGCATGGAGGCGGTGTTGCAAAGAAGACGAGATGGGTTCATGTGATGGTGATGAGTCTGATGATGCATGCAATATAGCCAGTGCGAGACTGATCGATATATTATGACAATGTCAAGTTGAAGCAATCAGTGATGGCGATATGCTCAAGAAAAACAGCTGAAATACTATAATTTTTTATTTAACCTTAATCTCATTCGCCTCCTCCACTAGCCTCTGTTCATACACGGAGAATGAGGGATACTACACCCAATCGTAGATCACCTAGCAAACCACCACATGACAAACAGACAAAGGTCAAACCCTAGAGGGACTGGCATGCAGCTTATATCCTGCTCATAGGGTCTCCAGGTGGCGTTAGCAGTAAGATTTGGCCTCAGTTTTGAAGCCTCAAGAACTATCATTCCACATCACCAATTCATACCCAACTAATGCGTGTAAAATGATATCCCAAGGTGGAGAGTCCAAGAGCAAGGAGGTCTCTCCCAGAACCCCAATGGCCCACATTAAAGGTTTTCCTTAACTTTCTCATCCTCTAGGCACTGCGCAATAATAATGGCTGCCCATTGCTGATGCCCACTAGATGCATGGCGCCTGGTCACATAGGGTAGGGATGTACTACTATAGAACCTTCTTTTCAAGAGTAATCAATTGACAATATCTACAAATATTAAGCTGTTCCGATGTCTTGAAAACTGTGTCGAACTATTTCTCTAAGGATTTTACTAGATTGCAACATACCGAGTAGAGTCAAATTCTTCAGGTGTGACAGGTTCTCTATTATGCATAGTTCGTTGTTATCCAAGCGAAGTTTGGTAAGAAATTCAAGTCCATCCAAATGGTTTATGTTCCTGAGACCTGATTCATTCAAAGCAAACAAAAAAAGTCAGTAATCACATAAAAGTTAAATCAACTGAAAGCACTAAGCACACTCACAAAAACAAGAATGTGTGAAAGGTATGTTTACACAATGTCTATAGAGAGGGGGCATGCAAGGGCATGTGCCTGCATGTGAAGGGAATTCAATATGCTAGCAATGGTGAGGAAGTGTGTGTCTCTGTCTTTCAAGCCTCTATCAGATTACCTCACTGTACTAGTCTGCAATTAGATAATATTGCTTGGAGTATGCAGTACTAACAAGCAGCAGACATCTGTTTTCTTGTGGTGAGGAACATGCCTTAAGGAGGTGATAGGGCTGGCCACCAAACTCTACCAGAGGCTCTCTCAATAGGAGCAGGTTTCCTTGCATGTCCTTCAGTGCAAAGAATAGTCTTTTGGGACTGCATCTAAGGATCTTTTTTTTTGCAAGTAAAATGTGGCTGATTGTATTACTCAAAAAGCTGATTACAACAGAGTGCTCATGCTCAACAGACTAGCTGGAGCTGAAGCAGAGTCGCCAGTACATCATGTATACAAACCTCTCAAGGCGGTCTAGGGGGGATGGGGGCAAGAAGCCATTGGGGGTGGGTATATCGCCAAATGGGGCTGCTTGCCTGTGTCACATAGAACAGACCTTGGCCGCCCCAGGTACGCGTGAAGTGACCACGGAGCTCCTGACGAGCCCTGGACTCGCCCTGCACCTAATCCCATCGGCCGCGGAGGGAATGGATGATGGAGGTCCATAGCTCTGCTAAGGTCGCAAGTGCTGAAAGCCTCTCTCCGCCGAAAGCCACCTGGCATCGCGCCTTCCAAATATGCCATCCAGTAAGACTCCCTATGATCTCCCATACCTCCGAGCGGTCTGCTGTGGACTCCAGTACCTGGCGGATGGGTAGAGCCTCCAAACCGACCATTGCGCATGACCCTGCCTGGATCATGAATATCATGTCCTGCATCCCGGCCTCATACAAAAGGTGACAGCCCTGGCTTACTGCCTGCCAACAGAAAGCTCCCCATGAGATACACCCAAGGCTGGGCGCTATACGTCGAAGGATACGGCATGCTCCTCTCCACACGAGCTGCGTCTCCTCACAAGACCAAAGGCAGTGCTTTGGGGTTTCCAGAGGCTGTTGTGTGCAACGCTTACAACCTCCCTCCTTCTGCATCTGGGCAAGCCAGCTTCCCACCGCCAAGCCTCCATGTGCCACCAGACATAAAAAATACGACACCCTCCTCGGCCTCCAACTATCCCATAGGTGGCACTAGAAGGTCCGTCAAAAGGGCTCCGTGATGCTGTGCTCCGCCCAGTGGCTGCTACGTGACGGCGCCCAGTCCATATCCTCCTGCATCAGTACATGTCTGCCAATCCTGGCAATATACTCTAGGAACCTGGGTGGCTTTTTGGCGACCACAGAGGCCGGCCATAGCCACTCTCCTAGATCCCACTCTAGCTCATCAAGTGGTCTGCCCTTCCAGATCCAAAGGCGCCACTCCTTGAGCTCCTTCCAGAAAACATAAGGGTCCAGTCGCCAAGTCTTCCCCTAAAGACCCACCACCCGAATCCTTCTCTATAAAAGGGTGGCGATCCCCTCATCCTGATGCCCTCTGTCAAGGGCCAGACGTCCTCCCTCCTGAACGGCAAAGAAGGTCCCCTGGGGGGAGCCACCTACTCTACCTCCCACCTGAAGGGGGATGCTTGCTGGAGAGAACCTAGCTGCCCATACCTCCCCGGGCTCTATCGGCTCTCGTATCGGGGGGGCAAGCCACTCCGGAGGTATTGCTGCATCTATCTCTCTTCTCCTCAACTCCACTTCTCTCATGCAACCTGATACTTGCTGCAACACCTCGTCTGCCATCCTATACACCTCTTGTCATGTCCTGATGGAACGAGCCGGGCCGGCCTCCCACCCAACCCACTGGATGTGGGGGCGCTCACCTATTTGTGCCCCTTCCCGATCTTTGACCTGGAGGTTCCAGATCACCGACTGACAGTCTATTTCCTCCTGGCAACCTGGGGGGCTCTGGACTAGGGCCTTACAGAGGCCTTGCCACATGCGGAGTAGGCTCTAAAGGAGGTGATCTGGGGGGGGGGGGGGGGGGGGGGGGTGATCTAGGCTGACGTGAAGATCCATCTCAGGGACGGCCTCCACTCACTGCCAAGCCTCGGTGTACAATCCTGAAGGCCCTCCTGCAGTAAGACCTTCCAGGTCTTCCCGCCTGGTGTGAGACCGCCGACAACTAGCTTGCCCAAGAGGGCCATACTCTGATACTCTGGGCCTATGATCCCGAGCCCTCCCTCTAATCGATGTCGTATGATGGTCGCCCACGCCACCTTGGCCCTGGAGTCCCTGGAGCCATCAGACCCAAACCAAAGGAAATTCCGCACTAGGCGGCGAAGCTGCCCTACACATGATGAGGAGAAGCACCAACACGAGGCGATGTACCAGGCCGTCGCTAGGAGGACCTGGTTAACCACCAGGGCTCGACTGGCTAGTGAGAGGAGAACCGTGCTCCAGTAGGTCAGTTTCCTCCGAATAAAATCAAGGACAAGAAGAAACTGCTCGGCAGGAGTGATGTTGAGTCCCACCTGGAACCCTAGGTATCGGACGGTCTGCCCTCTGCTCACCTATCTAAATCCCAGGTGGACGCCCTACTCCGTGTTGGAGTCCGGGTCTGTGAGGAAACCAACCGACTTTCGCCAGTTGATTTTCACTCCCGCTGCAACGCAGAACACATCAAGAGCCAGCCTCATTCTCTCCAGCATCACCTCATCGTCCTCTATGTAGAGGCTGTGTCATCTGCGTACTCTGAGTCTAACAACTCAGTCTCCTCTCTCACTGGAAGTCGGAGGCCGTGTAATCCGCTCACACGTGACCTGAGGAAGTAAGACATCACCTCTGCAAAGAGTAGGAACAGGTATGGGGCCAGGGGACAGCCCTGTCGGACCGATCTCTCCAGCTGAAACTTCTCCCCTCGCCTTCCGCCTCTGAGAACCCTGCTGGTGGCCGATCTGTACAGGCTGGAGACCCCGCGAATCCAAGCGTGGGGGAATCCCAACTTCACCATGGTGCCCTCTAGGAAATCCCAATCCACCCTGTCATAAGCTTTCTCGAAATCCAAGAGTAATACTGCCAGTCTCTGCCCACTGTGTTGAGCCCACTCTGTCACCTCAAAGAATGTAAATACATTGTCTAGGATGCTCCTATCTTGGACAAAGCCTGTCTGTGTGCCATGAATGATATCTGGAAGCACGGGGCGTAATCACCTACCAATCATCTTTGCCAGTGCCTTATAGGCCACTGACAATAAGGTGATTGGTCTGGGAGAGCTCCAACCGGTCTCCCCCTTTGGGGAGAAGACTAATAAGGCCTGCCGAGAGACTCCCTGGCATCTATCTTGTGGTGAAGATCTCCTAGAAAGCCCTCAGTAGGGGATCCTTCACCACTTCCTAGTAGGTAGTGAAGAAAGCCTTAGAGAGGCCATCCTCCCCCGGGCATTTTTGCCCATCCTATGTATGGAAAGCCTCCTCTAGTTCCTTCTCTGTGAATGGGGCTAGGAGGGAGTGTCCTATCTCCTCTGTGACGAGGGACGGGATGTGATCTCATACCTACTGTTTGCATCTCTGTCCTCTAGCTAAAGCTATCTCCTACTGGAAAAGGAGCGTGTAATAGTCGGTGGCAATCTCCATCACCTCATCAGGGCTAGAACGGGTCCTCCCATACTGATCCCGAAAGCTGCGTATCTGCTCTCCCGCGGTGCGGGGCTGGTGCACCTGGAAGAACTCCCTGCACATTGTGTCCCTCTTCCACGCCCAAAAGGCTGCTGAAGTGTGGAAAGAGAACTCCGAGCGCCTGTCCTCTAGGCCAGCAATGGCTGCACGTGCGTGCACCTCCTGTGCGTGGAGGGTGGGGTCCCCTGGTGCATCTTGCAATAATCTCTGTGTGGCTGCAAGATCCTGCCAGAGTGCTCTCTCCTCCTCCCAGCACTGTTGCCTAGCCTGTATGGCTACCTCTTTGCAGATTCTGCTTGCCTCGGCTAGGACCTCTGCAACCTCCTCTGCTATCCGGTCCCTCCTGTCCCACTCTCTGGTCGAAATCTTCTCTATCTGTCTCGACACCTCCTCCCTTTTATAGATCGAGTCAGGGATCCGACAGGATCGTGTATCTAGGGCGGATGCTGGGGGGTCAAGTGTTAGGAGAACCGAGCAGTGATTGGATAACGTGGTGCCTGCCAACTGCTCAATCTGGCCTCCACGAGAGCCTCCCCACTCTCCCACATAAAACCTGTCCAACCGCTCCAACAGGGCTCCACCTAGCCGCCTGTATCCCCAGGAGAAGTCCAACGACCTCTCCCTCCTATGGAAGGCAGGGTCTTTCCAGGCATCACGTGCTCCTGTGGAAGGCCAACGACCTCTCCCTCCTGTGGAAGGCAGGGTGTTTCCAGGCATCACGTGCTCTGACTGCAAGCAAAAAGACTCCCATGCCTCCTGCTCCTCCCCAGCCATGCCCTGGTAGTTTCTTCCTCTGCCCTACTGGTCCTCCAAAGCCTCCAGGCTGTTGAAGTCTCCTCCAACAATCCAGGAGTCCACCTCTGGGAGTCCGGTTGCAATCTCCACCTGGAACCTTCTGCGTGCCCTAACCTCCGTAGGGGCATAGACATTGAGGACTCCAATACACGAGTCCCCAATATCCAGTCCGATCCATAGAACCCTTCCTGCCACTATCATCCCGTGGTCTCATACACAAGTGGTGAGACTCGAGCCAATAGAGGTGCATACGCCTCCACTCTTGCTGTGGGCACCTATGGTGTGCTCCCAGTAAGTGTGCGAGCTGCCCGGAAGTACCTTTCCAACGGGCTGAGCCTGGGCGAGGGTGACCTTGTGCTCCTGCAGAAGCAAGATGTCGATCCGTCCAGCAAGGGCAGACTACAACTCCTGCCAAACAATCAGCTTCGTAGAGCCACGTGCCCCACTGTAGTGGAGACTGTTCACATTTCAGGATGTAAGATGTAAGCTCATGGGGAAACCTGTGACTAAATGAAGAGGCATCTGTTTGGTGTGGATGTTGCTGATGAGGAGCAGAGACTATGAGGCATACAAGTGTGCTTTGCCACCGATCTGGATGGTGAATGTGGGGGGCTGCGGTCTTGCTGGGTGGAGCGGACAAGGGGGGCCTGTGGAGTGCTCTGCCGAGAGGGGGTCGCTCGCCCACCAACACCCTGCTGACGAGGCTGGGTCTGAGGAGCTGACTGCGCCCCCCCTTGCCGTCTCCCTCTCTGTCGTCTCTGGACCCATGTGAAACCGTCAGCGTCCACCTGCGGACCTGTGGGCAGAGCCGCCTTGGCTCCGAAACGCGTACAAAAACTGTTGCCTGATGCCCAAAGTCGTGGCAACGTAGGCATTGCCTTGGTTGCCCAGTCACAATGACCTGCTGCCTAAAGGAGTGCCCACCTGCCTCAATCTCTAGGAATTGTGGGATATTCTTGATCTCTTTCACTGCCACCCGTACCTTTGGGACTCCTGCAGCTGTCGCTGCATCCGCGAAGGACACGGGAAGGACAGTGCCGAAGAGCCGTCCAAAGTCTTCCACCAACTGGCGATACTCAATCGCCAGGCCGGGGAAAAGAAGGGTGACCGAGTGCCGAAGAAACCTATTGTGGAGTGCAAACACCTCCACAATAAAGCCACTGTACCAAAGGACCATATATATGACCCCCTTCGTGGACGCATATGGTGAACTGGCGAGTAGCTCGCGAGCTGCGTCTGCCGAGCTAAGGCGGACCATGAAGATCCCTTGGCCCAATAGGACCGCCTCCATGATCTGCGTTGTGCCGATGCGCAGTGTGAAGTGAAGCCAGTCCCGAAGCAGGGCCCTGGCTGGGGAATGTCCTACTACCTGACCATAAATCGTTGTTTCCATTAGCTCCAGCTCTTTAGCTCGGACGACTAAGAGCTGCTCCTCAGAGAGGACTACACGCAAGGTGTTTAACTGGGGGGCACTCGCTGAATGCGCCGGCGTCTGACCATAGGTTTCCATTGTGCGTCCCTTCTGGGAGAACCTACCTATCACGTTGTTGTGCTACTGGATGGGGAGTTGCTGCAGGGGGAGGGAGCAACTGGCGGGGGGAGGGGGGGTGTCGATGGCGAAGGGGGGATTTCTGTTTTCGATGGCGGTGGTGTGGCAGCTTGACAAAGGGCCAAGCCTCCCGACAAGACAGCACACGGGGGGCGGGGGGTTGGAGGGGAGGAAAAAGATAGGGGGGGGTAGGTGGGCATAGGCGAAGGGGGCAGGGCGGGCGCAGGGGGGGCACAGGCGGCGCGTAGGGAGCTGGCGATGGGGGCGGCGAGAGGGATGGGGCGCAGGTGATGACGAGGAGAGTGGTGTTGTTCCTGTCGATGGCGAGGGGGGGTGTCGCTAGCGATGGCACTGTACCGGCAGGGCAGGACGAACAAACGGGGCAGGGTGGGGCGGGACACGACGATCAGACGGGCAGGGCACGACGATCGGACGGGGCGATGTGACGGGCAGGAGCTGCATCTAAGGATCTATTACTACTACATGCCTAAACACCTAACAGAGATGAAAAGGTATCAACACAGTTCTATGATAAGCATAGAACGTGAATCCCTTCTAGCGTGAAATTCCCTTTACTGTGTCACAGTTCCAGGTATACCAAGTGTGAGATAATGCAATTAACAAACGCAGAACTAAAAAATCTTATTGAATGACCACTAACACATACAACTAGATCTACTGATGAGTCACTAGAACCCTGAAATGCCTGTGACCTAGTCAAGCAAACACCACCAATCAAGGATGCATTGCTCCTCAGATACGTACCACACCACCTTGTGTATGCGACACCAAAATAAAATCAACACTATGAGGTAGCTGAAAACAACAAGAGAAATAAAGAGTATATTAACGTTTCTAAAAGGCCAATGTGGCCTATGAGACCAAAACAATAAATATAATGATGGTGTGTTTCTCATCTGCAACGAGAAAAGATGAAAAACATGCCTATAAGACTGAAAAGTGAAATAGTGTCGTAAAAAAGAAAACATGTCGATGATCTAAAAGTAAAAGAAGAAAAAGGAAACTTTGTATCAATGAGATGTCTGTCCTCAAGGGAGATGCATATTTGCATGGCCGAGGCATCTTAGCATCTATCTCCTGTGGTGCTCAATGATGGCTCTAATTTGTCAATGGTGTGGATGTCTAGGTCTTCCTCCAAGTGAACATGGGTGCCTAGACCGCCGGTTGAGTGCCACTACTCTATCCAAAGGGACACCTACAGAAGATGAGGTCCAATGATGATGGACTCCTATACGCTGTGTGATAGTAGTAGTGGTATGTGCCATACTCAGTCATGTAGCAATGAAAAAGTCAGTGATCACTTTCTCTCTATGTGAGCCGAGCTATGGGGGCCTCCTACTTTGTAGAATAGCTTCTCTACGCCTCTATAGCTCCAAAAGGAAGAAACCCAAGCATCTCTGATCCTCAAACTACATGATCTATCTCAAGGGTCCAAAACCCTCTTGAAACAGACACTTATTTCTGCCTTGTATATTATAATATACCGTGCATCGGCAAATGTAGTATTCCTCTATCTTTGGCTCTCTGTCGCACACTGGGCATATGCATTCCTCTATCTATATGCCCTTCCATCTACCTGTCTCAATCCTTAGGTGGTGGGATGAGATGCAGACCTGACCAATAATTGTGCGCAATCCATGAGGCAATTGTGTATCCATGTAACTAGGTCTGGTGTGTCAAAAGATGACGTACCAACGAGACAGTAGGATTTGCGGGGAGAAACATAGAGTGAACTCGGCAAACATTGAGAAGAGAAGAGAAGAGAAAAGAAAATCTGATGAGTGGAAGGATGAAGATCTGAATCATGGAGTGAATGTGATACAAGGAAACAAGGGTGTCGTAGCACAAGGAAGATGATGAAGATAGCCACGAACCACGAACCACAATGTTGACAGACTGAATGAATTAGCCGTGAAGAATGAGTGACAAAGGGAGCCTATAAATTGGCAAGAGATTGTCTAGGGTGGCACCCGGAGGGAGGGCGTCAGCAATCTAGGGTGGCGCCACACTCTGGGCGCCTAGCCCCTTTTTGAGGCTATCCACTATGAAACCCTAAATGCAAAATGCAAAACACAAAACTATGGGTGAAGGGTTTCTCAACACCCCCTCTCAAGCCCAAAAGGGGAAGAATAGAAGAGTGAGGTGGAGATAGAATGCTACATGTTGAAGAATGATCATGCAGTAGGTGCCACTTGGACAGTGTCCCTCGTGGGGAAATTGTTCACTTGCCCAAGCACCCTAGTACAAAGATGATGAAAACATGCAATGCATAGGAGGAATGTCAGACTTTGTGTGGTGCTGAGAACCATAAGGATATGCCCGTACCTCAAACTCGAGAGTTGGCTCCAGGCTAACCAAGAGACCAAGGCAAGAAGAAGAGAAGGAAGAAGATGTAGAGGATCCCTAAGATCCAAGATTTCCACCTGAAAGGTAAGTTGCAGTAAAGAACAATAGACAGAGTGAACTAGAGAACACGAAACTCAACCTCGAGAGAGAAGCCACTAGCTCTGTGCATCCATGCAAGAAGGAATACGAAGGCCTCGTCACCAAGTCACGGCTAAACCTCCAAGGCCCTAATCTAGGTAGATCCTCAAGATCTTGGGAATCAATAGGTGAGATGACCGCTGGAAGGAAGCCACACCATCCAAGGGTAGAAGAAGAAGGTAAAAGGCCTCCACCAAGGTGTGCGAAGGATTAAGCAGTGGGTGGGGACCCCCTTTGAAATTGGAGGAATAGGAGCCCCCTTTGAAGTCATAGTAGATGTAGATGCCCCCTCAGAGGGCAAAGAAAGATCATTCCCCTCTAAATCCCCCTCTAAGGTAGATAGGAAATCCAAAAACTCATGGATCACAAACTCCGAAATGTCTGAGGATAAAGGAAGTGCCATCAGTCGTGCTGAAGAAGGTATTTGGGGTGATGAAGAATCCCCAGAAGTAGCCTCTCGAACCTGAGTAGGCGAGGGTGAAGGGGGCGGCTCAGACTGAGCAATGAGTGGGCAATAGTCGCACCTTCTCAATGGAGCAGACTAGGAAGCCGAAGAAGAGGAAGGAGTCGAGCAGCCACTGTCTCTTGAAGGAGTGGACTGACGAGGAGACGGTATCAAACAAGCACTATCTCTTGATGGAGCGGACTGCAGAACCGTGATGGTAGCCATTGTACCCGAAAATAGGTGGGAGAAGAGTGCCGCTAGCATTGCGACTATCTCCAAGAGGTCGTAGCGCCAATCGATCCTCCATGTGCTCAAAAGGACTTAGTGCAAATCGGATGCATCTTATTGCCTTGAGCATAGTACTTTGATAACTAATGCAGAATGTTCTTTGTGGCCTAGAAAGGAGAGGTGGCAAAGGTAGTGTCAGGTGAGAGACGTATGTACTCCGAGGGGGTGGGGAGCCAAGGTTGAAGTTGGCAATCATCAGTGGAACGACCGTTATTGCCGCAGTAGGAACGCCCAGTAGACTGGTTATCTATTGGGGAAGAAGCCATGGATACCAGTGTGCCTTGTTGAAGAAGAAAGAGATCAGCCACGAACCACGAACCGTAATGTCCGTCTCAAGGGGTGTGAGGGCAGTGTGAAGCACAAACCGCAATGTCCACCGCAAGGGGTGGGAGGGCAATGGAAGGGCTCAAAGTGAGCTGTCAGTGGGAGGACGATGCTACCAGCAGTAAGAGGTTAGCTGCCAGGTGCATAAAGTGCCATCAACTGTCAGGAAAGAGCCGCCAATAGTCTGTCTAGCTGAGCCGCCAAGTTGCAAAGAACACCTGCTAGCAACAAGGGAGGAGCCGCTAGTAGTCTGGCTGAGTCGCCAGCAGCAGAGAGCCAACAGTAGGGGGGAGCAGCCAGCAAACTGGGAGGTGGAGGCAGCAGCAGCAGCCCTGAACGCAGGCTGGAAAACAACAAATGCAGGAGGGAGCAGCTGCCAGTTAGGATGTTGATGCAACAGAAGAAGAAGAGAAGTGGATGCCGAACCTGCCACCAGTCTTTGCCTTCACTAGAGAGGAGGATCTTTTCCATTGTTTGAGTAGATCCAACTCTAATACCATGTCAAAAGACGACGTACTAGCGAGACAGTAGGGTTTGCGGGGAGGAACATAGAGTGAACTCGGCAAACACTGAGAAGAGAAGAGAAGAGAGAAGAAACTCTGATGAATGGAACGATGAAGATCTGAATCATGGAGTGAATGTGATACAAGGGAACAAGGGTGCTATAGCACAAGTAAGATGATGAAGACAACCATGAACCACGAACTGCAATGTCCTCCTGAAGGGGTGTGAGGGTAGTGGAGAAGTTGGAGAGAAGAGGTAACAGACTGAATGAATCAACCGTGAAGAATGAGTGACAAAGGCAGCCTATAAATTGGCAAGAGACTGTCTAGGGTGGCGCCCGGAGGGAGGGCGTCAACAGTCTAGGGTGGCGCCACACTGTGGGCGCCCAGCCCCTTTTTGGGGCTGTCCACTCTAAAACCCTAAACGCAAAATGCAGAACGCAAAACTACAAGTGAAGGGTTTCTCAACAAGGTGATGAAACCATCCTCAAATACTTGAAGGAAGTGGATAGTGTGCCATCCTTGTGCCATGGGAGGAGGGGGGTCTGATCCAAGTCTTCTCCGTATTTAACCTCAATATGTCTGCTCTGATCACATGGTTCAACTCTGATCGGCTTAGGTCAAGTGTAGGGCAGTCCAGGCCATAGTCAAAGGGGGCAGTCTATCAATCTGCAACCCATGTAAAATCATCCATGTACTCTTCTAAGTATACCAACAATGTATATCACCATCTGCTGCTAGTTGTCTAGAAGCGGCTAGGGCTAGCCATGGGTATCTATCTTGGGAGAGCTCCCATAGTCTATGTATGAAAGTCACTGCCTAGACCAAGGTCTCAACCACCATGGGTGATGCCCCCAACTTAGCTTTGATTAGGACCGAGCTCTTTGCTCATATCATAAGTGAGATCATCATGACCACTGGTCTTTCCATATGCTCCCACCTGTCATAGTATTCCTTCTCTAGTTCATCCTGGTCTCCCGAAGGCTGTCTCCTCATGTGAAAGAGACTTGGACCCCAAATAGCTGCCCCATATAGAAGTGTGGGTGTAACCAAGGTGTCAAAAAGCCATAGTTTGGTGCACAGTTCATGAGATTGTATGTGAGCACATTGTCTCTCCAATGCACCTAAGGTTGCATATGCTTTTGCCAAATGAGCCTTTTATTGGGTATTTCAATTACGCCTCACTTATGCCTACGCTCACAAAGGAGTGTCGGTGATCAGTAGGACACTGGGGCAGTTTTTACTCTCGGTAGGAGAGGTTTTTTCCCCCAAACTTATGGTCTTATTTCATATGTGCTTATATCACACACTTACGGGCACTTATCGTGTTCGAGTGTGAACACCCCCTACAACCCTAAGGTTTAAGGGTCATACCTTGTACTTTCACGATACACTCTTTTAGTCTATTGCATTGGGTGTCGTGCTTCACTCTCACACTATCTACTGTTTTCTGTGCTGAGCTTCGATCCTGACTTCATCTCACATTTGGTAGCAAAGCATTGGCTCTGTTCAGTTGCAGCTCAGCTCCGCTCAGCCTTTGGGAGCTCCTCGCTCAGTCAAGACTTGCCCCCGCCATTACCCAGCAGGTCCACTACCTGCATCACTAGGTCGACTACAGGAGTGCCTTGACCAGCCCGCAGCTCCTGCAGTCAACTCTACTTGGTTCCTTGCTATGCCACCTAGCGCTAGCATTCTGCCCAGCGCTCCTGTCAGTCAGGTTGCCTCTGGCCACATGTGCCACGCTTGAGAACCGCCCCTCTGTGCCCGCCCGACGTCAAAGTGTTGCCCGCTTGCTGAGCGCTGCCCGCCCATCTGTCTAAAGTGCTACCTCTGCAACTCGCTGCCTGCTCAGGCCGCTCGTCTACCATAGCGAGCCACCGTCTAGCCACTGCGCCGCCCGTCAACACCACGCTGACCACCCCTCTGACCTAACACCATCCGCCTGTGGTCAGTGACGTCTCCGCAACCCGCCACCAATTCATCATTTCTAAGGTTTTTTTTTTTTAATTACCTTTTTTATTCTAGAATTAATTTCTGGAAAAGGGGGTTTCTACCCACACAAACACAGAATTGTGGATACATGTCCCGAACACGGTCAATGCAAATGTATGGGCAAATTTATCATACATTTTAGGGCTTTTGTGTTTTTTGAGGACAGTGACACATGTATTGCAGTTTCAATTCACTGATAGACTGTTTTGAACAAATCTGGGGCAAGAAATTTTGGGGATTTTGCTGATACAACGTTGTTGAACACTGAATGCACCTTGGACTGCATGCATTAGAGACAGTTTTGACAGAGTGCACGTCAGTGTACTAATTGCAGAAAGTTATTTTCTGCAATTTCTGGAAATTTTCAGATTTCCAGTTTGGTCCCGCTTGAACATTGCTCTTTTGGTTCTTTTGGCAATTGATTATCACTGCAAATTAGGGAAAAGATGTCTTTACCTATGTATCCAAAGAGGATAGATTAGATGGAAACAACTATTCACTTTGGTCCTTCATGATGAAGAATGCGATTGTGGCGAAAAATCTTTGGGATTATGTCAGTGGAGAAGAAGCTAGACCTGGAGTTGTGGCTCTAGCTGCTACTCCTCTAGGAGGATGTGCTCCACTTCAGCCACTTCCCCAAAGATCAGCAGCTCAAAAAGCATGGAATACACGGGATGCACAAGCTTTGTCGCTGATTGCATTGGCGATTCAGCGGTCCATCATCGCCCATATTCGTTCAACAGCTTCTTCATGAGAAGCTTGGCTAACTTTGGAGCAGATGTTTGCAAGAAAGAATGAGACTCGCATCTCTTTCATAAAGAAAGAGCTAGAGATATTGAAAATGGATGAGGGTGATTCTATTCAAGATCACTTGAACAAAATTCATGACTTGTGTGAGCAACTCATGAATGTTGATGAGCACTATTCGGATGCACAAATGATATCTACTACATTGAACTCATTACCTCCTTCATACTTAGCTTTTCATACAACCTTAAACCTCACCATGAGGATTGCCGCACAACCAATCACTTTTCTTCACTTAGTCAATTTTCTTCTAGAGGAGGAGCAAACAAGAAGAAATAGTGGTGTGGATGCTATAACCTCTTAGCAGGCTTTTATGGCTAGGCAGAAGGGCAAAGGTAGTCAAGTAAAGAATGCTCCGCAGAGCTCTAGGACTTTTGGTATATCACAGGCAAGTAAAAAACAAGGGGGAATGCAAGCCAAAAAGAGCAAATTCCATTATTGCAAGAAGCTAGGCCACTACATCACTGAGTGCAAAAAGCGAATTGCCAAGGAGTCAAGAATGTCTGTTTCTAATGCTCCTTCAACTGCTACTGAGTCTGCGTCCTTTGTTGCAAACAGGGGGACTATTGCTTTTACACATGCAGTTATGACACTTCTTGGGCTGATCGAGCATTTAGCTCTACTAAGGATGCTTTGTTTGTGCCACGCATAAAGAAGAATGTGCTCTCTATTTCTTCTTTAGCACATTGTGGATTGCAGGTCACATTTGATGATGACAGATGCATGGTAAGAGACAAAGAACACATGACTTTGGTTTTGACAGGCACTTTATGTCATGGGCTATAAGAGTTGGATGCTCTTTTAGTTGATCAATTAGCGTACTTGCGTACTTGGCATTCACTCTTACTCCTGCTATAATACAAGCAGAGTTATGGCATGCTAGGATGGGGCATGTGAACTTTGGTAGCTTCATGTTCTTACAGCGTACATAGATGCTAGATGGATTACCTCTACTAGAGAGACCTTCTGAGCACTTGTGCTAAGGATGTGTTTTGGGAAAAATGCATCGGTTTTCGTTTCCCCGTGATGTTGCTTTTACAGCCACAGCCAGGTTGCAATTAGTGCATTCAGATGTATGTGGGCCTATGCAGGCAAAGTCATTGGGAGGATGTTACTATTTTGTGCCTTTTATTGATGACTTTACTCAATTTTGTTGGGTCTACTCTTTGGTCAAAAAGTCAAAAGTGTATGCATTCTTGGCTTTTGTTGTGTTGGGTATTTCACTCACGCCTCACTTACACCTACGCTCACATAGAAGTGTCAGTGATCAGTAGGACACTGGGGCACTTTTTACTCTCGGTAGGAGAGGTTTTTTCCCTAGACTTATGGTATTATTTCGTATGTGCTTATGACACACACTTATGGGCACTTACCGTGTTCGGGTGTGAACACCCCCTACAACCCTAAGGTTTAAGGGTTGTACCTTGTACTTTCAACTTACACTTTTTCAGTCTATTGCATTGGGTGTCGTGCTTCACTCTCATATTTTCTACTGTTTTCTGTGCTAAGCTTCAATCTTGCCTTCTTCTCTCACATTTGGTATCAAAGCAGCATTGGCTCTGCTTAGCTCAGCTCTGTTCAGCTCAGTTTCATCAGTTTCAACATGACCTGCAGTAGCTTGACCAGCACCTTGTCCTTCAGCATTTCTTCCTGCACTCGCCAGGCCTGTGTTGTGCCATGTCAATCTGCTGTACACGCCAGACTGAACACCCACCAGACAGCTCACGCCCCGCCAGTGCTTGTCTCCAGCAGTCACCAGCGTTCTGCTCGTCAGCTTCTGCCACCTGGACCTCAAGCATCTGACGCCTCCTGTCCGCCCTGTGTCATGTCCCCAGCGCCGCCCGTCTCTGGAATCACCGCCTCTACAGCTCGTAGCCTGCTCAGACCGTCCAATCGCCCTTCCAGGTCAAGCAGTCCACTTGCCTGTGGCATTACTCGCCACATCAGTCGTCAGCCTTCTATGCCTGCAGCCTGTAGTCGCCACGTCCACCTGTAGACACGACAGCCTTCAGTCACCACTTGACTGCCAGCTGATGAATCTGCACCATCTCACCACAACCTTACGCCCGCCAATTGACGAATCTGCGCCAGTCAACTCATCATTTCTGAGGTAAATTTTTTTAAAAATATTTAATTCCAGCATAAATTTCTAGAAGAGGGGGTTCCTACGCAACAGGCACAGCATTCAGGATACGTGTCTGGGACACATTGGATGCAAATTTCTAGACACATCCATCAAAAATTTTTGGGCTTTTATGTTTTTTTAGGACATTGGCATATGTACTACAGTTACAATCATTGATAGACTGTTTTGAACAAATCTGGGGCAAGAAATTTTGGGGATTTTGCTGATACAGTGTTGCTGAACACTGATTCCACCTTGAATTGCGTGCATTAAAGACAGTTTTGACAGAGTGTACCTCTATATACTAATTGTAGAAAGTTATTTCCTGCAATTTCTGGAAATTTTCAGATTTCTAGTTTAGTCCCGCTTCAACATTGCTCTTTTGCCTCTTTTGGTAATTGATTATCATGGCAAATCAAGGAGGAGATGTCTTCACCTATGTATCCAAGGAGAACAGATTGGCTGGAAATAACTATTCACTTTGGTACTTCATGATTAACAATGTACTTATGGCCAAAAATCTTTGGGATTATATCAATGGAGAAGGAGCTAGACCTGGAGTTGTGGCTCCAGCTACTCCTCCTCCAGGGGGACATGCACAAAGGGCACCTCAACCTGCTTCACTTCAGCCACTTCCCCAAAGAACAACAACTCAAAAAGCATGGGATACACGAGATACACAAGCTTTGTCGCTGATTGCATTGGCAGTTCAGTGGGATCAATCATCCCCCACATTCGTTCAGCAGCTTCTTCACAAGAAGCTTGGCTAACTTTGGAGCAAATGTTTGCAGACAAGAATGAGACTCACATCTCTTTCTTAAAGAAAGAGCTAGAGACATTGAAAATGAATGAAGGTGATTCTATTCAGGATCGCTTGAACAAAATTCAGGACTTGCGAGAGCAACTCATGAATATTAATGAGTACTATTCGGATGCACAGATGATATCTACCACTTTGGACTCATTACCTCCTTCGTACTTGGCTTTTTATACAGCCTTAAACCTCATGATGAGGATTGCCACGCAACTAATCAATTTTCTTTAGTTAGTCAATTTGCTTCTAGAGGAGGAACAAACAAGAAGAAATAGTGGTGTGGATGCTATCGCTTCTGAGCAGGCTTTTATGACTACACAGAAGGGCAAAGGCAGCCAAGTGAAAAATGCTCCGCAGAGCTCTAGGACTTCTGGCACATCACAGGCAAATTAAAAACAAGGAGGCATGCAAGCCTGAAAGGGTAAATGCCATTATTGCAAGAAGCCAGGCCACTACATAACTGAGTGTAGAAAGTGCATTGCCAAGGAGAAGAAAAAGAAGTCAGGAATGTCTGTTTCTGATGCTCCATCCATTGCTACTAAGTCCGCATCCTTTGTTGCAAACATGGATTATTGCTTTTATATATACAATTATGACACTTCTTGGACTGATCGAGCATTTAGCTCTACTGAGGATGTAGGCACTTGGTTTTTTGACAGTGGTGCTTCTAGGCATATTACATCTCGCAGAGATTTATTTGCTTCTGTTAGTGCAGCTCCAGTTGGCAAGTCTGTACAGTGTGCCAACAATGCATCATACCCTGTTAGAGGTATTGGGGAGATTGTGCTCACAGCCATTGATGGCTCTATTCTCCGTCTACATGATGCTTTATTTGTGTTAGGCATAAAGAAGAATTTTCTCTCTATTTCTTCTTTGGCACGTTATGGATTGCAGGTTACCTTTGATGATGACATATGCATGGTGAGAGACAAAGAACACATGACTTTGGTTTTGATAGGCACTTTATGTCATGGGTTATACGAGTTGGATGCTCTTTCAGTTGATCAGTCAACATATTTGGCATCCACTCTTACTCCTGCTACGATACAGGCAGAGTTATCGCATGCTAGGATGCGGCATGTGAACTTTGGCAGCTTGATGCTCTTGCAGCGTATGCTAGATGGATTACCTCTACTGGAGAAACCTCCTGAGCACTTGTGCGAAGGATGTATTTTGGGAAAAATGCATCATTTTTTCTTTTCCCGTGATGTTGCTTTTAGAGCAACAGCCAGGTTGCAGTTAGTGCATTCAGATGTATGTGGGCCTATGCAGACAAAGTCATTGGGAGGATGTTACTATTTTGTGACTTTTCTTGATGACTTTACTCGATTTTGTTGGGTCTACTCTTTGGTCAAAAATTCAAAAGTGTATGATGCATTTTTGGCTTTTATTGCACTTGTTGAAAACCAGTCTGGTTGTAAAATTAAAACTCTCTGTTCGGACCGAGGGGGGGAATAGATGTCCTCTATGCTTTTGGGCTTTGGAGATGGGAACTTATGAACTCCCCTTCTTTTCGTAGAAGTTCCGGGAATACAATTGATCTTCACGGAAAGGGGGCTTTAAAAAAACCCCGGGGTAAAATGGCTTGTGGGAGTTGAAATGGGAAAGGGGTTAAAACCCGGCTAATATGGTTGTGAGTCCACGGGAAGGGCTTTAAAAGAAAGCCGAGGGATTAAGGAGATTCAGTGGGAAAAGAGGGATTAAAACCGGCTAGTGTGGGAATCCACGGAAAGGGGTAAAATAGCTTTGTGGAATGCAAGGGGGGAAAGGGTGCTTAAATCCCGGGGGATAAAAACCCCTTGTGTAAGAGTGCAATGGAAGAGGGTTTTTTAAATAAACCCAGGGGTAATAAAAAACTGCTTGAGAAGGCAATAGGAAAGGGGGCTTAGAGAGCCTCCCCCTTAGAAGCTTCCAAGAAGCTTCTTGGAAGCTTCTGGACTGCGAACGCGGCATGGAGATAGGAGTTTGCTAGCGGCTCTAGGCGATTGGATGGCGACAGCAGCTGGCAGCTCTTCTGCAGAAGCAGCTCTTCCACACGGCGCGGCACACGGCGACATTGCTCTCCTCTCTCTCTCTCTCTCTCGACATGGCGGCATCACGTCCCTTCCTCCTCTTACTCCCCCCCCCCCACAGGGGGTTTTTATAGAATAGGGAGAGGAGACCTCTCCCTCCCACACGGCTAATTGCATGGCCATTCTTCCCCCATGACCTCCAGCAAGAGAACTTAGTCATCCACGCCTACTCCCTCTCCTCCAACACAGCCTTCCGCTGGGGAAAAGAAGGGTTAAATTTTTTATTTTTTTAAATTGCCATAAATCAATCGATTTCCTCTTGACCTCCTCCCAAGAGGAGGTTCACATGAAGATATGCGGTTTCTTTTACTTTGGTCTCGTTTCTGCCAATCATGATACGTCCGTCGTGTACAATCGCACCGTCCGTATTTTCAATGCCGGCATTGTCATTGCATGAGACTCACGCATGCACGTAATAATTTTCAGCGGAAATATTACAGATCCTGTCTCTAAAAAGGTGTTTGTCAATAGGGATGTATTATTTGATGGAAAATCAGAATTTTCCCTTTCTGGTTTAGATACATATCAGGCTGCCCATGATGTATTTGAAGGGTTTCTACCCATTACATTTGATGACTCAGCTGGAGTTTCAGCGAGTGAACTCAATGTTCAGCCAACTGCTCCATTGGAAAGTGCAGAAAATCAGCCATTGGCTGATCTGAATATTCAGCAAAGTGCTGAAACGGAAATTCAGCAAGAGCTTATGCGCATGCAGGAGGCACGACAAATGCCTAAATGGTATTTACAGACTATGAAAGATAGTCATCTAGATGCACCCATGGTTGGTCGTACTAGAAGGCTAGCTAGTATGCATGATACTGCACATACCATGGAGTTTGTTTTGGCAGCAAGCACACTTGATGATGAGGAGCCTGAATGTTTTGAGGATGCACAACGGAGTGTGCATTGGATGGCAGCAATGCAAGCTGAATTGGATTCTATAACTAAGAATCAAACATGGGATTTAGTGTCTTTGCCCGTTGGGAAGAAAGCCATTGGAACAAAATGGGTCTACAAGATGAAAGAAAATGCAGATGGATCCATTGACAAATATAAGGCAAGGCTTGTAGCTAAAGGTTATGCACAGAAGAAATGCATTGACTATGAGGAGACATTTGCTCCTACTTCCCGCATGACAACCATCAGGTCTATGGTTGCTTTGGCTGCCCATTATGGATGGACTGTGCATCAGTTGGATATTAAAACTGAATTTTTACATGGGGAACTTCATGAGGAAGTATATCTACAGCAGCCCATTGGTTTTGTAGTTGAGGGATCGAATACTTAGTTTGCAAGCTGAAAAAAGCTTTATATGATTTGAAACAAGCTCCTAGAGCTCGGTATGCAAAGATAGATGCTTTCTTGCTTAGCCAAGGGTTTATAAACAGCTCATCTGAGTCTACCCTTTACGTATGTAAAGAGGGGGGATCCATGCTTATCATTTGTCTATATGTTGATAATCTCTTGCTTACAGAGACACATGCTGATCAGATTTCAGCATTTAAACACAATTTGCAGCAAACTTTTGACATGTCAGACTTGGGGTCTTTGCATTATTACTTGGGCATTCAGTTCATACATGATGCTAGAGGTATTGGTTTATCACAGTCAAGATACATTGGTAAACTTCTTGAGAAGTTTGGCTTACAAGATTGCAAGCCAACCTGTACACCAATGGAACTTGCACTATAGCTGTCATTACATGATGATAGTGATTTGTTTGATATACACACATATGCTCCAGTAGTTGGATGTCTTATTTACCGATGCATCACTAGGCCGGACATATAGTTTGCAGTTTCAGCCCTGAGCACATATATGCATCAACCACACATGTCACATTGGCAAGCTATTAAGCATGTCTTCCGTTACTTGCAGGGTACTAGATCTCTTTGATTGCTTTATGCCAAGGGGGGACCACTACAGTTACATGCTTACAGTGATTCTGATTGGGCTGGTGATTATGATTCACGTCACTCCACTAGTGGCAATTATTTCTTTCTTGGCTCGTCTTGCATATCTTGGCTTAGCAAGAAACAGTCCACTATTGCCACATCGTCATGTGAGGCTAAATAAAAGGCAACTTTCACTACCATAGTTGAATGTATATGGATTAGACGCTTGCTAGCTGATCTAGATGTATCTGTTACAGAGCCTACTCCTTTGTTCACTAACAGTCAGAGTGCCATTGCAGTGGCACGGAACCCAGTGTTTCATGCACGCATGAAACACATTGAGATACACTATCACTTTGTTAGAGAGAGGCTACATGCAGGTGATATTAGCCTTGTCTATTGTCCTACCACAAGTAATGTGACAGACATCTTTACCAAAGCTCTTCCTCGTGACAAATTTGAAGCATTTTGCAGTGCTTTAAATTTAATCTCCTCTGGTGGTGGATGATCCTTGTACTCTTGATCACTCTTCACTCCAGGGGGGTTTGTTGGGTATTTCACTTGCGCCTCACTTACACCTATGCTCATAGAGGAGTATCAGTGATCAGTAGGACACTAGGGCAGTTTTTACTGCCGGTAGGAGAGATTTTTTCCCCGAGACTTATGGTCTTATTTCATATGTGCTTATGTCACACACTTATGGGCACTTATCGTGTTCGGGTGTGAAAACCCCCAACAACACTAAGGTTTAAGGGTTGTACCTTGTACTTTCACGATACACTCTTTCAAGCTATTGCATTGGGTGTCATGCTTCACTCTCACAGTGTCTATTGTTTTCTGTGCTGAGATTCAATCCTAACTTTATCTCACACCTTTGATGTCTCTCTCCAAGATAATTGTGGTTCCTTCAATGTGACCCCCAAATAAACATATTGCCTGACCATCTCCATTGGCTCTCCATTAAAAGTAAACTGTTACTCAGCTCTTCTCACTCAAGCAGCTGAAGTGTTAAATATCATAACTTTAGTTTTCTGAAGGTTCAACTTAAGATCTCTATCCCTGCAAAAAGCTGATAATGCATCCAAGTGCCTATTTAGTCTCTCAGGTGAGTCAGATATAAGTACAATATTTTCTGCATAAAGCAGTAATGATATCAGCACTCCAACTAGGTTGGCTCCGGCCCCACCAATTCTGTCCACATATTCTGAAATTTCATCTATGTGCAGCCCAAATAGTATCAGTGAAAGTGGACAGCCCTGTTTCACCCCAATGGTACTATTGACTATAACTGAGATGCCCTCAAGTGTTCGTACTTTGCCTATCACTGTCTCATATAAGGCATAGATACTCCACTGTATCTCTATGGGCACATCAATGTCTTGCATTCTTCTCACGAGTCTAGCATATGGCATTGTGTCAAAGGCCTTGCGAAAGTCCACAAAACTGAAGTAGACCTTTTTCTTGAATGCCTTGCCTTCTTCAATGATTGCCCTCAATGTAAAGATATGGTCTAGAGTTGTGTATCCCCTCCTAAAGCCAACCTAGCCTTTTGATCTCAGGCCATGCATCTTGGCCCATTCACTCAATGCTTGTTCCACAATAGAGCCATACAGTTTGGCCAACCAATCATGATGGTTCAATAGTTACTATGTAGCGCAGGGTCTCCACTCTTAAAGAGCGGCACAATAGTATGGTCTGACCAACTAGTTGGAAATCCCTCACAGCCAAGATATCATAGGCACATGTGAAGTGTTCTGCTACTGAACCATCATGATCTTGGGCTTTCCCATTTTTAAATTTCCATATGACATTTCTCAAATTTTTTTCTATGAAAAATCTGCAATTTGTTGGTCTTGGGGTTGAGGGGAGTGGCATAGACTCTTGGCCATGAACATCATAAAGTGTGCAAGCATATTGATGCCAATCATCTAGTCTAGTAATTTGTATAGGTGGCTGGCTCTCATGCATTCCTTTCCATGTTCTCTTGCTATCTTGTCCCAAGAACATGGAATACATTTCTGTCTCTAGTCTACTCAAGTATTCCGGCTTCTTTTTGCATACCAATCATCTCAAGAGTGTCCGAGCATGCTTGTGTGTACATATGCCAAGTGCCATCTCTCGCTGAAAACGTGCTCGTGTCATACCAGCCATTCTGTGGGGCATTACCTCGTGGAGGCTTATTTGACAATTCAGTGTGTGGGAAAGCATAGGCTGCTGAAGTATGTATCATCTTGGCCAGTTTTGCTATAAACTCATCTAGAGAGGATTGTGTATCTAGCTCCTCCAATGCATCTCACACAGCAATGTTGTATATGTGTAAGGTCGCTTCCACAAAATCATAGCATGGTAATTTTGGTATGTGTGATTGTGCCTCATGTATATGCCCATATTACATTGTGAAAGCTAGAATAGCATGGTTTGCTACTAATCCAATTGGTATGTCTGAGATTTCAAAGCTTTTTATGTCAGGTAGCAAGTTGGGTGATCCAATCGAGTAGTCCACTGTGCTTGACCCTTTCTTGTTATTCCAACATGTGAAACCATTAGATCATGGCCACTGTGGCAGCCCATCAAGGATGGCCAAACCATGTGCACCTCCCAATGCCAATAGGTGTGTTCCATATTCTGTTCTCTCGCTATCTTGGGCTGATTTGACTAATCCCACTTCATCTAGTGCAATATCTCTGAACATCTCATTGCTAGTATCAAATAAAGCAGATTGGTTGCTTCCTATGCATGCATTAATCTCCTGCTAATAAAACATCCCCAATGCTCATAAATCTCATTATGTCCCCATATAGTGGTGTATACGAGATGCCTCTTTAGGGCCAAACTTAGAGTATGCAAGGGGAAAGTAGCATATGGCAATGTATATGTCTCAAGTTCTATTTGTATGTAACCTAATCCACATGTATTTTGCCTCTGCATCTCTATGTACCACTTGGACTATATCTCTATGTACCACTTGGACTATATCTCGAAGCTCTTCTCTAAATAGAATTGCCACACCTCTTGATCCCCTTGTCCCTTCAAGCCTCCTAGGCTAAGGGCGATATGCACTTTCCCATCTATATCCATATACATCAAGAAGATAGCTATCATTATAGTGGTGTGTCTCAGTATACATAGCAATGTCTATCCCTTTGAAAGTATCCTCAAAATAACTTGCATTTGTCTTAAGGGAGCCATTGCAGTTCCATAATGTGAACTTCAAGTCCCATAGGCCACGCACCATCATGTTGTCCTTGACTCTTCCATCTCTATAGACAGCCCATTTACCTGCTTTTCATGCCTCTAGAACACATGGCATGTTTTCCCTCCTGTGGGCTATCTAGGCTAGGGTAAGTTCTTCATCTAGGTAGATCTTTTCTCCTTTGAGAGCGATCCTCTTGGGGAGGAAGGCTCTCTTCTTTTCCAAGTCTCCAAACTTTAGGATGAGGGCTTTCGTTTTTGTGTCGTCTTTCCCAGCTCACTAGGCCCCAATGATGGGTACATCTATAGCCCCAATTTTGGTGGCAAGAGCTGTAGCATCTTCAATTGGGAAGCTTTTCTCATCTAGTCCAACCACTCTTACGTGGAGTGCACATGCCTGTCTTTTTCCCTCTTCTTCCAAGGTTGCATTCCTTTGTTCTTTTTGCCATGCATTCCTTTTTTCTTTTTTGCCACATCTATCCATTCTGCACTTTCTTTGACACCATTCCCAACATTCTCCATTTTCTGTTGGGTTCCTTCCACCACACTTGCATGGGTGTGCATATCCTTTTATAAAACATCCATTTCTTTTTGCAACTCTGGTGTGATTTGTGATACCTTTTGTGCGTTCAATTTCTGTTTGCATTCCTCTAGTTCTTCTTTTAGGTTAGAGATTATTGAGTCTTTCTCTACTATGTGTGCGTCCAGTGTTTGTTCTCTTTTTTTAGTTCCTCCATCATTTCAACTCAAACCCGCTCTTGTATATCACTTTCCATTTCCTTCCTCATGAAACGCATTTCAACATGGAGCATGGTCAGCATCTCCTCATATAGTGTTTCATTGATTTTGCAGGATATCTTCCCATATCTACTTGACCCTGGAGAGACATTCCAATCTCGGGTTTTATGCCCATAGGTTTTGTATCTCGGGTTCTTTGGCGGTGTATGAAACATTGTTTTCATTGTTGGTTTTGTGATTCCTTCATCGTCAGTTTCTTCCATCATGATTATAGCATATGCTGTAGCATAAACTGTTTACAGTCTGACTAGAGCAGTAAACCAGTAACATAAACTGTCACTGTAACATAAACTGTCAGTGTATCATAAACTGTCGATGTGACTTCACCATAAAATGTGACTGTAGCATAAAACTGTCAATTATATTAATGTCTACAAAAGAAAGAGAAAGAGAGAGACGAGAGACAGAGAGAAAGAAAGAAAGAAAGAAAGTTATATTAATGTCTACAAAAGGTCAAATCGGCCTATGAAACCAAAATGTTACATCAGATGGCTAACATGTCTAATGCAGCCCATCTAAAATTCTGCATTTTCCCTGCAAATAGCTCTTGAAGGGCCAAAACTCCTAGGATAGGAAGGAATTTCATAGGAAGTCAGTAAATGAGATAGCAGCCAGTAACCAGTAAACCGGCAGCAAAATGAATAAAACTAGGTGCCAATACCACCACAGCTAAAACAATACTAACAAATTTCAGTGCAATGCACACAGTGGAGCCAAGGATGGCCACAAAAACTGCAAGATGCAGCTGTTCTTGTCCACCTGCAGCAGGTTGAAACTGTTAGAGAAAGTAGATGAGTGGTGGCAATTTTAGACAAGCAGCAGTAGTGATTATCACCACTAATGTCTAAATAGATACAAAATCCTGCTACATACAATAAAGAGAAACATATAGAGGGAATGCTCTCTCTGAGATTCTGCTCAGGGATGGTGTCAAGTACAGATAGAAGGCTGATAAAACAGCCAGTTTGGTGGTCAAAAATGGCACACCTTGTGGGTGATACCTACATCCAAGAATGTGGCATGTATCCAACAAGACCTCTCTCTCATTTTGATTGCCATGAAATACCAATCTGAGAACTCTGCTCAAATTTGAGTACCATGAAATACCAATCTGAGGGCTCTCCCGCAAACCTCCTCAGCCCCAAGAAAGTCCCAAATGCATCGGTCCTTTGTCTCATCTGCTGCACCACATCTCAAGCATACAATTGGGGCTTTGCCAATTCCCAAGCAACTGCCTACTATCACTTCCAAGCAAGGTAACCGCCAAACGTTTCACCCTTGAAATGTTTCATGCCTGAAACGTTGCATTTCAGCACAAAACATTTCACCCTTGGGTAGGTCCTAAGTGAAACGCCACATGAAATGGCAAAAAAACACATCCAAAGTACATATATTTAGCAAGTTTTTGATAGAAATTACTTTTTTCCCTTGGAATGAAACAGATATGTGAAACGTTGCACACCGAAACATTTCATTAGTGAAACATGTTTCGCATTTCATGCCTACTGAAACGCGTTTCATGGTTACCATGCTTCCAAGTGCCAACATCCAAAAGAAGAGTGAGATCTTCCTAAGTCTGAAATGACCTCCAATCCCCTCCACAATTCTGAAGTACCATGCCTGAACCAATGCTGAGTTGCAGCAAGGATTGTTCTGATCTTGCACATCTAACTCCTCCTCCCCAACCTGGTCATGTACTAGGAAAAGAGTGATGTCTAGAGCTTTGTCCAAGAAGGGACCTCCCTAGACCAACTCCCTTGGATCCACTGCAGTCTTTATGAGGGTATCCTTTGACATCGCTGGTTTACTGCACCTCGGATCCATTCATGGAGGATGACACTCTCACACTCCCTTGGCCTGCTCCCACCAAAGGGGGTGGCTGTTGGACAGCCTCCGCTCCTTAAGGACACAGCTGTATCTCTACCTTCATTATTCATTTCAGCTGTAGTCTACTCCTCCAGTCTCCAAATCTGTAAGACACTAAATCCTATTTGCACGACATCTTTTTCTCAAGAAAACCCGATAGGAAAAAGAGATCCAAAAATATTAAGCTACAACAATGTAGTTTGTGCAAGGTGCATGCTACCAACACCCAAGCACAAACCAACACTCTTCAAGTTGAATCCTCGAAGCAGCCTCACTGTTCTATCTGGGACAGGTCTTCTATGCCAGCCATGATCTGCCACAAACCAGCCTGCAACTGTCTTCAACCATGATCAAGCCATGAATGCTCCGATCTGCCTAGATCTACAAACACTCTGGCTCGCTAATAAGAATCTTTGCTACTTTGCTACAATGCATGATAACTGATGAAGAAGATGATATTTCCAAAGGTTGATTACTGCTGATCATGATCACCATGATGCACAAACCACAATCGTGACCATCCAAAACAAGCCTCCGATCATGTCATTGTTGCACTTGAGTGCTGACCAAAATGCGAGCTTGGAGTGAGCAAAGATAGAGCACATAGCTTAGAGAATCGTGTTAGAGTGTACCAGTTTGTTGCCCAATACACAAGAATAAAAATGTATTTATATGTTAGGGTACATGTAAAGGGTGTGTTCACACCCGTAAGTTTATACACGCAGGAGTTTACATCCAAAGGGGCTTTACACCCAACAACCTCCCACTTAAAGGCCCAAAGTGGTACCTGCAAACTATCCAACTCCCACTAGTCGAATGCAATGCTCATGCTAAGCCTTTGCAAGACTTTTAGTGAGAACTTCTACAGGGTTATCTTGGTTTTTGACCTTAGTTAGTGTGACAAGCCATCATCCAAGACCTATCGAATGAAATGATACCGAACATCTATGTGTTTGGTACGGGCATGAAACATGGCCTTTTTAGCCAAACATACTACACTCTAGCTATCACAACCAAGCACTGGAGTACGGGAAGAAAGACCAAAATCCTTGACCAAATGACCAAGCCGAATAGCTTCCTTAGAAGCTTCTGTGGCTGAAATATATTCAGCCTCTGTACTCAGTGCTACAATTTTTTGCAACCTTGAACACCAAGAAATAGCTCCACCAGCCAAAGTAAATACATACCCACTATTAGACTTTCTAGTGTCAAGATCTCCTGCCATGTCCGAACCACAAAACCCCTGCAGCTTTAGTGTACCCTTTCCATAGTATATACATTTGTCTTGTGTACCTTTTAAGTATCTAAGGATACATTTCACTGCTTCCCAATGTGGTTTTCCAAGGTTATAGACATGAATCTACTAACAACTCCCACTGCATGGGAAATGTCTGGACGAGTTGCAACCATGGCATATATCAAAGAGCCACAAGCTGATGCATAAGGTATGCCTTTCATTGCAGTAGCAAATGCGTCATCTTTTGGGCAATCAGCTTTGCTAAGCTTTGTATATGGTGGTAAAGATACACTAAGAGACTTAGCATCAGCCATATTAAATCTGTCAAGTACTTTACTGATGTACTTGTCTTGTGAGAGAAACAACAAGTGTTGTTCTCTATCTCTTTTAATGCACATGCCCAAAATGTGTTCAGCTAGTCCCACATCTTTCATTGAGAAGGCTGAACTCAACTGCCTTTTAAGTGCATGTAAAGTACTCTTATGCTTTCCCGCAATCAACATGTCATCCACATATAAAACCAGCACAACAAGGCTTCCACCATCAACCTTTTTAGTATAAGTAGTGATCTGCATGATTGCATTTGAATCCATGGCTAAGCATAAAGGTATCAAATTTTTTTATATAATAGTCTAGGAGCCTATTTCAGCCCATATAAGCTGTGTTTCAGCTTACAGACTAAATGCTCTTTCCTTGGAATAACAAAACCTTCGAGCTGTTTCATGTACAACTCTTCATCCAGGTCAACGTAAAGAAAAGCAGCCTTCACATCCATCTGATCCAACTCTAAATCTAAGGATGCAGTGAGAGCAAACAAAACACAGAGTGTAGTCATCTTCACCACTGGTGAGAAAACCTCCTGGAAGTCTATGCCTTCCTTCTATTTATAGCCCTTAGCAACCAAACATGCCTTGTATTTGGGCTTCCCATCAATAGATTTCACCTTATAAACCCATTTGTTAGGAGTAGCCTTCCTATCATTGGGCAAAGGTACAAGCTTCCATGTGTTGTTCGCATATAGAGATTTCATCTCTTCCTGCATAGCAAGCTCCCACTTTCTCTTGTTTTCACATGACTGTGCCTCTTTAAATGTCAAAGGCTCACCTTCATCAGTCAATAAAATGCAATCCAAAGATGGCTGAAACCTCTGCGGCTGCCTTTTGAACTGTGTAGACCTTCTTACCCAATGATCCGTGTTGATAGGCAATGGGCCTACATCCTCAAGTATGTGCACACCATCAACTGGTGGCTGATTTTCAGCATTTTCTTGCTGCTATAACCTGTTTTCAGCATGTTCTTCTTGTTGTCCTATTCCATCATGTGCATCAATTTGCTGTCCATTGTCTTCTGGCTGTAGCACAATAGATTGCTGCTCATTTTCAGCATCAAAAGGGACAGTATCTTCAGCTAATGGTTGCTGAATGGTTGGTTGTTCATGCTGAAACTTGACCTTCTTTTTGTCAAGGCCACCATCTGTAGTATTTTTCAGCAACTTTGCCTCATTGAATACTATGTCTCGGCTGCATACTATCTTCCTATCCTGAGGAAGCCAAACTCTATATCCCATCTCTCCCTCATCTCTATATCCCATGAAGATTCCCTTGATGGATTTCATGTTTATTTTAGTCCTCTGATTTACAGGAATATGCACAAAAGCATCACAACCAAAAACACACAAATGGTCATATGAAGCAGGTTTACCAAACCAAACCTCTTCAGGAATGCCATTTTTCAACGCACGATTGGGAGAGCGATTACACACATGAACTGTAGTTTTAAGAGCCTCTCCCCAAAACTGCTGCGGGAGATTAGCTGTGGACAACATGCATCTAACTCTCTCACAAAGTGTGCGATTATATCTTTCAGCCACGCCATTTGATGTAGGGTTGTAAGGGGCTGTCAACTCCCTCTTAATGCCATGCATCTCACAAAATCTTTTAAACTCATTAGAGATATACTCCCCCCCATTATCCGTTCTCATAGCTTTTAACTTAAGCCCTTTTTGTGTAGTAACAAAGGCATGAAACCTTTTAAAAGCATCAAACACTTCCTTTTTGCTCTTTAGTACATACACCCATGACTTTCTACTGAAATCATCAATAAAAGTGACAAAGTATCGTGCATCCCCATGTGAATTAATAGGCATAGTGCACACATCTAAATATACTAAGTCAAGAGCATTGGACTTCTTAACAACACCAAAGTAATAAGGAGACTTCACATGTTTTCCATTTATGCAATCATTACAAAAGTCAAGTCCAAAGCCTTTTACATCAAATCTCCCTGAAGAGGAGAGAACTTAAAGGCCTTTCTGGCTCAATGACCAAGTCTTTTGTACCAAAGTTCCATCTATGAATGAATTTTAGCCACAGCCCAAAAACTTGCCAAGCAATGCTTTACAATGCAAATAGTACAAAGTCCCCTTTTCGTTGCCTTTAACAATCAGCATAGAGCCCCTGTGGACCTTCCAAGATCCACCACCAAAGGTAGTAAAATACCCTCTTGCATCAAGCTACCCCAACTGATAGTAGACTTTTCTTTATGCTAGGTACATATCTGACATCATGCAAAATCAGCTCTTGACCATTTTCAAGGGCCAAGTGAATGGTACCTACATCCTCTATTTCAAATGCATAATTGTTGCCCAAGTAAACTTTGCCTAGACAACCTAAAATGTATTCAAAAAATGACTCCAAAGAGGGAGTGACATGAAAGGAGGCACCATGTCCACTATCCCTGACTGAGACAGCCCATCATGGGCTAAAAGTAAGGCATCAATCACCTCCTTTTTAGTGATGTGCATATCACCTGCTGCTGCCATAATATCTGCATCATTACATGAGGCTGCAACAAGTATCTCTCCAGTGTCAAAAGAGTTCTTTAATAACCACACTAGATGCAGCATTTACTTTTGCAACTTCTTTTGAGAAAGAGTTGTCATCATCTTTCTTGTCATCCTTCTTTTTCTTTCCTTGCTATTTCTTTCTTTCTTGCTCTTTCTTGTTGAGAAATGTGCAATCACATCCACCATAGCCTCTATGTAAGGAACAAACAAGGCAAAGAAACACATTGCAAATAAAGCCTTAGACTAGGTCATGTATGCATGGTTTATTAAAACCACAGTTGGTGAATACCATGGTCACTTTTCACCTTTCTCCAACTACCAATACCACCTACTATAAGCCTATAAAAGGCACTCATCCCCACACTCATTCCATCAATCATACTCATCAGTTGTACTTGCATTATGCTTGGATAATATCAGTTGTTCTTCTTTGTCAATGTTTATGTCTCATTATGATTGTCTATTTGCTCATCAGTGATCCTCCTTAGTATGTATCCTCAATATTTTAACATGGTATCAGAGCAGGTCTCAAGTTAATGAGTCATTAGGCCACTGATTGGGTCATTCCAATTTGAATTTCTGGCTCCCTCCACCTTCCCATGAATCTCTCACCTACCTCCATCGCCACCCACCCTCAGTGGAGGGCTTGAATCTCTCAAACCAGGCCGTTTCAACTCGTACTTTCTTCTGGGGAACTCTTCCTCTGCTCCAGACGCTCCTCCCTATCACTTCAAAGCTCGACATTATCACATCCTTGCTCCAGCATTCCGCCTGCATCAGTTCGCTGTCCAGAATGCACCTACAACTGTCGTACTGCTGACGCCGCGCTTGCAGTCCATGATTCCTGATGAGCACCATGGGGCTTTGAAAGCCCATGAGATAGGCTCTCTATCCATATAAAAAGTTTTGAAAATGATCAAGTCTATGTGCTGCAATCAGCAAAAAATCAGATGCGTCCTATAACCCTAACAGAGAAGCCATAGCTCCTTCAACATCAAGGTTCTATTTTCCTTCATTTTCTCATTTTTTTCAGTCAATTGGAGTTTTTGCCACTTGGGTTAGAGTTATTACTCAATTTCCAGTAACATTTGAAGCATCAAACTAGCAAGAAGGGGATATTTTGAAAGATTCAAGTTCAATCCAAAAAGATACAAGAACAGTGTCCATTGTGTTGAAAAATAGACAAATGATGTATGCTCCAGGAAGAGCTGTCCTGAATCCCATATGCACAGTGAGGAAAGTGGAACAACCCAAACTCTATAAAGCATTGTACTTGACTATCACTTTTATATGAAATGAATGCAATGTCATGATGCTTTGTACTTTCAGTTAAGTATCTTGTCATTGTCAATCCTACAGAAGATTGTGTTTATGAGTCCAAGTTTCCATCTTGGAACCTAATTCACTTGTGTAACAGTTTGTCTCTACTTGTCCATGTCATTATGAGTTTGGTCTTTATCTTTCATCCACCATAGCTTGTGTCATGCTCTAGATCCGCATCTTGTAACATGGTATCAGAGCCCAGTCGGGCATGGCTTAGCTCATCTCCATCTCTTCCCAGCTCAGGTTGAGTGTTGGATCTCATCTCCAACTTGATTTGCAATTCTACCTTCAATAAAGCTTCCATGGCAGCCATAGCCAACAATACCCTATCAGCTTGAAGCCTTTATATGTTTCTCCATAAGCCAAATTTCTCTGGACTTTCTTCTAGAGAAGTGTTTCCTGCTTCTAGAGTTCCTCTCTTGCACCTCAATCATTGACATTGAGCAACTATTGCCTCAGCATTGCCTGTTTTCAAAGTTGCTGCCATATCTGTGTCTGTCGACAGCAACACCCACCTGACTTGGAGGAGTTGTATCTCCACATAGAGGCCATATCTTTCCAAGGTCTCTTCTAGGAAAACATTCGTGAACTCTAGGCGCTCCTACCTGGCACACTACAATGAGACATTGGCCCCCTAGCTGCTCAGCATTGCGAAAATTGGAAGACGTTGGCTGATCTACGCCTGGCTTCGTTTGAACAATCAATTCTTTCTCTGCGTAGTGTGATTCCTACCGAGATTATAGGGCTTCTGTAGATCTTGAAGAGAGCTACATTTCCATTAAAAAACTTTTGGAAATGATCCACTATAGCTCATGAAATCAAAAAAAAACCAGACCTTTGTCTAAACCCTAATCCAGGAAGCCATAGCCAAAGCTTCAAAATTTGACATTCTTCACAGTTTCTTCTCATTGAAGTCATCAACAATGATTTCAATCACTGAGCAATACTCTCTGAAGTTCACTACTATTCTGGAAGTGCCCAAGGAAGCTCAAAAGTTATCCACGAAGTTCATGAGAGAAAGCAAATCAAGTACTTACTAGTATCCATTAACACTCAACTAGTGTCAATTTGACACTCATTCTCTTGTGTCTCTTGACACATTAAAATACAATCTTTTACTGGTTAACTGAAGTTTAGCAACATGGCAAAGCTTGAGCAAATAGCTAAATTCAATGGTGAAGGATTTCATGCCTGGAAGAAAAAGACCATGTATCACCTGATGTGAAAGGACTTGTGAGACTTGTTTGAAGATGATGCAAATAGCAAGGGGAAAGATAATGAAGACGGATTCATTGAAAAAGACCAACTCAAAACCAAAGAATGGAAGAAAATAAATAGCAAGGCACTAGGCATCATTGCCTGGGGACTAAGTGATGATGTACTACATCATATATTTGGCATTAGAAATACTAGAACCGCTTGGGAGGAACTTGACTGAATGTTTGGTACCCAAGCAAAGAACTCAAAGGTGAAATCACTCATGCAGTTTTATAAACTAGATATCAAAGACAGTGCTTCTATGACCACACACATTAACAAGTTCAAGAGCCTAAAAACCTAGCTTGCAACTCTTAAGAAGAATATTGATAAAGATGAAGCAATAGCCGTACTACTTGCAAGTGTAAACAAGGATCCATATGAGAATCGTGTCCACTCTAAGTAATGTTCCCAGTCTCTCACTCAAAGATATTGAGCACTTACTGCTTAATGGAGAAAGAAAATTTAAAAACAAAGATGTAAAAGAGACCGGCTCAAGAGATTATCTCCTATACACCAAAGGAGCTACTGGACCCAAAGGAAAAGGTCGAGGATTCAACACCGACAACAGTAGTCAGATGCAATGTCATTATTGTGGTAAGACTGGCAATATTACCAGTGAGTGCTTTCATTAAAAAAGAGCACAACATATGCAAAATGACCACCACCAAGGTCAATTCATGAATGAAGAAGAAGAAAAAGATACTTCCGCTACCATCAACAACTCTAAAACAAATTGTTCTAAGGAATTTGGTTCCCATAGTGGATGTAAAAACCCTACCAAGATGTAAAGTTTCAAGCCTTAACTTGACTAGGCTGCCAAAGAGCTAGTCTCCTGGTCCATGTACACATGCAGGGGGGGCAAAAGCCAGCAAGGGTAGAGATTCATCATTTGAGGGGGGGTGTTGAAAAATAGACAAATGATGTATGCTCTAGGAAGAGCTGTCCTGAATCCCATATGCACATGAGGAAAGTGGAACACCCAAACTCTATAAAGCATTGTACTTGACTATCACTTTTATATGAAATGAATACAATGTCATGATGCTTTGTACTTTCAATTAAGTGTCTTATCATTGTTGATCCTACACAAGATTGTGTTTATAAGTCCAAGTTTCCATCTTGGAACCTAATTCACTTGTGTAACAATTTGTCTCTACTTGTCCATGTCACTATAGGTTTGGTCTTTATCTTTCATTCACCATAGCTTGTGGCATGCTCTAGATCCGCATCTTGTAACACATTGACACTCATCTAGTGCTTTTAGCACTTATGTCATCTAACACAATCAGCTTTGCCTTTGATCAAATTTGATTTTTTTTTGCTACTCCAGCATCAAATCAAGGAGGGGAAGACTCGGACCACGGACTTAAAAGACCTTGAAGATCCCAAGTTCAAAGGACGTACTGGTCACCTAGTCACCTAGTATCTCTTGATACTAATCACCTAGTGCTTCTTGGCACTTGTGCTCAACTCTTGTGCTGCTGAAATCTAAAACTTTTGGAGCTGATTTGTTGCTGATCGTGCAACCTCAACATGGGCAAGGACTCATTGACAACTCGATTCAACGGTGTCAGATTCCATACATGGCAAACTAGGATCAAACTGATCTTGATGAAGAAAAGCTTGTGGTCAATCAAAAGTGGTCAAAAGAAGAAACCAAGGGAAGCTGCATTTTCAGTCATATGGGATAAAAATGATGATAAGGCTCAAGCTATTATCAAGCTCGACTTGATGACAGCTACATTCACCATGTTGATGATTGTGAAACCTCTCACACAACATGGGATTGATTAGAAACCATGTTTGGAGCTCATTCAAAATCCTCCAAATATGGCTTACTGATTGAATTTTTTAGGCTTGGCATGAAAAGTAGTACCTCACTTGCAACTCATTTGAATTATATGGAAAGCTTGTTGACACAACTTGCAGGAATCAACTTGAAGATGGATGAAGACAGTGCTTCTTAAGAGTCTTTCACCCGAGTTTGATAATGTGTCTACCACATTAATCAACATGCCAAAGCCGAAGCTTGTGGATATCAAAGCCGAAGCTCCTGGAAGAGGAAAAGAAGATCAAGAGCAAGGGAGAAACAAGCATCCCAAGAGGAGACTAACAACTCCTCTATGTGAAAGGAAAGAAGAGCATAGTCTGAGACTTTTGTAAGAAAACTAGGCATATTTAGAAATTTTTCTATGCTAAGAAAAGGTCTCAAAGAGCATATCTTGCTACAGTCAAAGAAGATGAAGACAACAATGAAGAAGAAGAAGAAGAAGAACCCCAAGAACAAAAGGATAGGACACACCAGTCCCTCTTTTGTAGCTCATTTTCTGATAGATTTTTTTAAGTTTAAAATGTAGACTTGCCTAACCTCATATAACCTCTGCACACTACAACCTCTACACACTTAGTGAGGCCTTTCCATGTCTACACTTAGCAAGGTTCTACTCATGACAGCCTCTGTATACTCATTGTCTTTCTTGGTTGTAATTGAGGAGGGGTGTTGAGAAATGTGCAATCATATCCACCATAGCCTTTGTGTAAGGAACAAACAAGGCAAAGAAACACATTGCAAATAAAGCCTTAGACTAGGTTATATATGCATGGTTTATTAAAACCACAGTTGGTGAATACCATGATCACTTTCCACCTTTCTCCACCTACTATAAGCCTATAAAAGGCACTCATCCCCACGCTCGTTCCATCAATCATACTCATCAGTTGTACTTGCATTATGCTTGGATAATATCAGTTGTTCTTCTTTGTCAATGTTTGTCTCATTATGATTGTCTATTTGCTCATCAGTGATCCTCCTTAGTATACATCCTCAATATTTTAACATTTCTTGTAATAGCGACAATCAAGCTATTTATGCCCTTTACATCCACATTGATAGCAAGTGATATCGTGTTGTTTGCCCTTGCTTTTACTCCTGCTTTTGCCTTTATTTCTTGCATTAGCCCTCTTTTCTGACCTACCTCTCAAATGATAAGCTGAACCACTGCTTTCTCCACTGGACTTTCTTCTAATCTCCTCATTGAGAATAGAGCCCCTAACACCATCAAAGGTTAAAGCAGGATTGTTGCTCAATGAAACAACCAAAGACTCCCAGCTATCAGGCAATGTCATCAACAAGAAAATGGCCTTCAATTTATCATTGAAGGGCTGCAAACCAAAGTCCTGTAACTGGCTCAAAATCCATGTGAAAGCACTCAGATGCTCCAATGCGGGCTTAGACTCATCCAACTCCATGTTTACAATCTTGCGCATAAGGTGAACTTGATTTACTGGAGTTGTATTTTCATAAGTGTCCATCAAATTTTTCCATATTGCATAAGCTGTATCAAGATACTTAATGTCCATAAGTACATCATCAAATACATCCATTTTAATATATGCAATGGCCTTCCTATTGAGTCTAGCCCAATCCTCATCTATCATGGTTGCAAGCTTGACTTCCAAAAGAGCATCATCACAATCTTTTAGAAACAAAATACCTTGCATTCTGTCCTTCCACAAGTCAAAACCAATGCCATCAAATCTCTTGATTTCAAGAAGGGATTTTGTGACACTGCTGCTTGAAGCATTTACAGCCATTGCTCAGCAATGTACCCCAATAGTGAACCACTTGTCTCCAACTTGAATTCTGCTTGCATAAGCATGTCACTTCTTGTGTGAGTGATATACTTTCATCCATTGGCTGTGTGCTTGGAATGGTATCTGGTTTAGGAGTGATATTGGAGTCTACATTCCATGCATAAGCACATGCACTGTTACAAAACCACACAATTTGAGGTAAACAAACGTGGTGCCAAACCCATACTTATGAAGTCATATTTTAGAATGGCTGCTCCAACATGTTAAACATCTGGATAGTTCTTCATATACGTCCAATCTTATTTAACTATGTCCTAGAAGGAAGGGATACATAGCCTTTTCTAACAAGAATCTTGAATCTATGATGTGTATCACTTTAATTATCTTTTTAATAATAAGCATGAAATAGTACATACATGGGAGTGGAAAGGGACAGTTATGATTACCAATAGCCTCAAAATGATTTATCATTGATGTATGCAGTAGAGAACAACTTGCATCCTTCCTTAAAATAAAAAGGATTTGAATTGACAAGATTAGTCAACTTTTTGACAAATAAAGGTTACCTTTGAAAGAAAAAACAATGTGAGTTACAGATTTCAAAGGCATCACACGTTTCCGCTCTTCATGCCTTTCCATTGATCCGACATCCAACTGTATACCAACATAGCACAAAATAAAAGAGAGAAAATTATGAGCATCATTTTATTTTTCAACATCTAAATCTGGCATAATAAAGCACATTGCAATAACAAAGATACTTAAGCACTTCTTAAAATATTCAATTATTTAGCTTTAACATTGACAGATACAACAAAACTTGTCCCAATAATGCCTTCTAACAATTGACTTGGCAAAAATTAGGGTTTGATAGCCACCTCAAGAAGTATGCTCAAAATTCGGGGCCTAGGACTAGAATTTCAGCAGTTGACATTGGAGAATTTCAAGAAAATTAAAGAGGCCAACCAATTAACATCGAATTTGGGGCTAAATGTGTCATCCAAGGAGCAAGGTGAAGGCCAATCCCTTGTTAGATCAAGGGGAAAATTAGATTGAAGGCTTGCTGGCCATTTATGATAGCAAGTGGCATTTGGATTGCGAAGGGATTGAAAAAATCTCAATGTGTTTCTTCCAAGTTGCAATGTAAGTTAAAGAAATTCCACAAGAGGCACCAATTTTTGGGGCAAACAAGGTGTCCAATATCCAAAATTGATTGGTAACATTTCAATTTAACTTTTATGTGAATTTATTACTTACTGTCATTAGTGTTAAATCAGGTCATTACCACCCTTTCTCAAAAGGAAGGCTAGTTCCAAGCACCTCCAAAAGGATTGCAAGAAACTAGAGGCATTGTGGAAGGAGGAGGAGGAGGAGGAGGAGGAGAAGGTGGTGGTGGTGGTGGTGGTGGTGGTGGTGGTGGTGGTAAGGACTTCTCTGATGAGTCATCATCATCCTGAGACTCGAACTTCAACTCTAACTAAGTGGTGAAGGCCACACTATCCTTAGTAACTTTCTAGCCCTAGTGGTGCTATCATTCCTCATGACTCTTGAGTGCCAAAGAGAGAGGATGATGCAAAGAAATACTCATCTACAAATAACAAACACAATCATATAACAAAACACAAACCAATAAAGAACACAATTAGGATACCTCAGAGACAATGAGCGCTAAAGAAGATAATGAATGAATGATAAGTGAATATACGTATGATGCTCAATGTAACAAACACACTATGCTCTCGTGTCTCAACGACCAAGGTAGAGAGTAGGAGCACGAGAGTGTGCCATACTTTGACATCCCAAAAGGTAGCAGACAGCCCCCAAAGATGTCAAGCAACAACAAACATAGCTTAGAAGAGGCTGGATTATTGTCAGAAGGAGCAGTCGGGGGCAGAATCAGCAAAACACTGATCAGATGATGACAGACAGCTGGCCAGTAGGCTGCAACAGAAAAACGCTGATCCAGTTGAGTCATGGCAGTGAATGCAAGGTTTGCTAATGACGTTAGCAGCTGGCGACAATGAAGGGAGGCTAAACACACGCTAGAACACGATCTACAGCTGTGAACACAGCTGTTCTGGTGATGACAACAGGCTGAAAACAGTCATCAACAACAACAGGGGGTTGGATAGCAAGCGCCTGATAGACAACAGTGAGTAGCAACTTGAACTAAGATATCCTTTATAAATGACATGTGGACAGTAGAGAGAAGGCACCTACAAAGTGAAAAAACAAGATTGAGGATGAGTGGTGGGTGGTGGATATCCTCTCTATTTATAGATGGATGGGTCCTCCCAAATTAGGGTTTAGCTTATGGGACACATACACTCTCTAGGAACACATTTCTTTTTAATGAAATTTGGTAAATTTGAGTTTTGGGGCTGTTATTAAGAGCTAATTAAGTTACAATGCATTTTTAGCTCAATAGCCCTTCTTAGGCCCAAAACCGAAGCCAAGAAGGGATAGTTAAGATAGCTTAAGCCCAATTTTTCTTTTACCCTAAGACATCCCATCCCAAAGCAACAGGGGCATTGGGCAAAAGGAGAACATTGGCTACCCAATGACCTACCAAGACTATACAGGCGATGGTTATCTTACCAAGGGAGCCCATGTGATCACCCCAGATAGTCCAAGACAAAGGGTGCTTGTCAATTGCCCAATGACCGAACAAGACCTACAAATGTAGATGAAATCACGATGGACTCTGCTTTTCTTTTCTTTTGGTGGGCGGGCAAGGGGGAGAGGTTTGAATGATGATTTTTCTCCTATTGAGTAATCTATGCCCCAAGGGGAGAATAAAAGGAATAATCACACCCAGTATGAGAGCTAAGTAGTAGGAAAAGCAAGTAAGACTACCCTAGGAGACTGCATGCGAGCTGCCGCAAATATGGTGGACCAAAAGCCAACCATTCTCTGACTGAAAAGGGATAAATGCGCACAAATAGCACCCCCTCTCTTCCCAAGATGTTGATGTCAATGGGGAAAAGGAGGAGTGAATTGTATGTCCAATTGAAAACCTTTGAAATGAATGGCCTCTAAGGGCACCTCAAGAAATGCAAGAACACAGCCTCAAGAGGAAAAGGCTCCTTATGAAACCCCATAAACCAAGAAGTGCCGGACGATCCAAGTCTTCATTTCCATCAACCAATAGGTCCTATAAGGGTCAGTGCCAACTAAAAGACAAGTTAGAAGCAAAAACACTACACAATACCATAAAATACACATATCTCAACTTCAATGAAAAGTGTTTGCGAAAGCAATGGGATGGGTTTTTAGATGGCCCCACTACCAAAAGGTAGACATGCTAAAGAGATAAGAAAGTACGAGTAGGAATGTGCAGCGATATACTAAAGTGAGACTAGAGCATGCCCTACACAAGAATCAATAGATATGCAAGTGCAAGATGAGGTAAGTCTATTGTTAATGTTGCCAATATCTGAACTCATAGAAGGCTCCACAATCTGCTAGACTGGAGGATCTCTAGGAAAAGTGCGCTCAACTCCTTATTGTGCATTGGATGTAGAAAGCAACTCAAAAATAGAAAGGGATTCATCAAGTCTATCCTCAAAGGAGACAAGGAGTGCCTAAGGACTGAAGTTCAAAATAGTGGCATTGGTGGACTAATCAAGTAACACTTCGGATGAAGTGGAGACAAATGGTCCTACCACCATGTGACTAACAGATCTACCCTAATGGGGTGTAGGATGACCCCCTCCCGATTGTGGAGGTGGGGCTAACGAGCCCTATCCTAATGTGCTCAACTTCAAGTGCAAAAAAGGGTCTAGACTTGGGAGGATTGCCCTTGGCCTTTGAGCAACACTCCTCGTCAAAATGGCCGGCCTTTTGGCAAGGCCTTTTGGCAATGCTAACAATACCTATTCTTTTTGGGGACATTTTTCCTACTTCGCTCCCTACTATCAGAATCGGTCTTTGTATTCTTTCCACCCCCTTACTTCACCTTTTGGGAAGTTAAAGCCCCCTCTTAATATTGAGGTTTCTTATGAAATTGATCGAACAATCAAGCATAACACAGTAGTTGACACTCAAATTCATAGCAGATGGGAAACTAGAAATGTGAGATGACTTGTTGGATAAAATGGAAATATCTTTGTGGTAATTTATTCATGAACAAAGTGGCTTGATCGTCAACTGACTTAGGTGATCCAATGGTGGTGAATTTAGCGAGCAATCATCAATACTCAACCAGCTCAACGATCAAATCATTCCCCTCAATGATTCTGAACTCTTGGAGTGCATGGTCCATTTCAAGCTAGCAAGAGACCCTACGGGGTGTGGTGACATGCCCTAAAGAGACTACAGCAATAGGTGGCAGCAGTTTGAGGGCTATTTCAGCCAAACAAACATCATATTTGGTGTGTTCCATCAATGGAGACACCTTTCATGGCTATCTAGACCTTTCAGCATTCTTTACCCATTTCCTAGCCTTGCTTTGAAGATCTCAGCATTCTAATCCCTCGAGGCTGAAATTTTGTCTTTTTCTTTGTTGTAAACCCTAATTTACAGCAGAAATTAGCGTTTGATAGCAATCTCAAGAAGCATACTTTAGGAGATTGAAGCCTCAAGGCTTGAATTTTTAGGGTGAAGAATTAATTCTCATTAAGATTCAAGTGAGGCACTAGACAACATTCGAATTTGGGGCAAATTTCATTTTCTAAGGAGTCGATGAAGGCCAATTGTTCGAGCAAATTAAGGGGCAAAATCGATTTGAAGACTTACTTGTCATTATTGATCTTAGAATTTGCCAATTGTATGGGCAGGATCCAATGCTTTAGTCAGTTGGTTTGTAGTGTGAACACAGCTACATTAATAAAGTTGTGTCACCACTTCTAGAGTTAGTTCTAGATTTAAATTAACTCTAGTTGAGTTAGGGATAGATCTAACTTACTTAAGACCTATTGTACTTTCATTCTATCAATCTAGCACTTGCATCTTTTGAATGTGGAACTATTGCCCACTCTTGCTCATTGTCTTGTGTTCACACACCATCTATCTTCCTCCATTTCCAACATTTGGTATCAAAGCAGCTTCTACGCACGGATTCCAAATAGCCACCGTCAGCCGTGCCACTCCACTAAGGTCCTACTGCAACAAGCCAATGTTCAGTCCAAGGAAAAGAAGTTGTTGTTTTGGAGGAGGTACTACTATTGTTTTCAGCCTGCACGCAATCTCATACACAATTTTGTATTTAACTGTGCACACATAGCCTCTCTCAACCTTGTTCGTAATATTCTCAAACTTGCCCACCACTTTCTCAACCTTGCTCACCATTTTCTCAACCTTGCCCTCCATTTTTTGCAAATCTAAGAAAAAACGCAAAAACCCTAATTTTCCAAATTTGAATATTTTCGAAAATTTCTACAATTTCCCATTTGTCTTGCTCATCTCATATGTAATTTTAAAGAAGTTTTCAATTTTTCACACTCCGCACCAAGAAATTTAGGGATTTTTTATCAACTTTCCCAATTTCTAAAATTTCTCGAAATTTCTTCAAGGAAAGTTAGGACTTTTGCCCGATTCAAGTTCTCGTGCATGAATCTCCACCGAAATTGCCAACATTTCACAATTTCTTCAACATTGGTGTGAGAAATCTGGGACTTTTCAGTTTTTGGCTTTGACATGCATCACAAGGCAGATTCCAACTACTAGTTATTGTTGGCACACATCCCAAGGCAACATTTCTACAAAAATTCAAACGGTAACATAAAAATTTCTTCAATTTCCTTGAAATTTTAGAAAGAAATTTGGGGCTTTTGCCTTGGACACATCCCAAGGCAAAAAAAATTAGTTGTACGACAGCATTTAATTCCTGTGACAATCAAATTGAACAGTAAATTTGGGGAAATTTCAGAAATTTTGGTGAGAATCGACATAAAATTGCTAGAATTTGTAATTTTAGAACACTTTGGCATTTGTGTGACAGTTTGGCACTTGCTTAGTAATCTTGAGGGATTTTTAGTACTCTAACGAGTACACACACTATACTTCAACTTTAAAGTATTTGGCTATAGACTTTTGCTCATTTATGATAACATGTCACGCCACGGCAACAATGATCAAAGGAGCATCCTTAGTGTCCTCACTAAGGAGGACACGCTTGATGGCTCCAACTACCCATTATGGAGTTTTATGGTCCACAACCTTCTTGTTGCGAAGGATTTGTGGGACTATGTTACAAGTGACTTGCAACAACTAGGAGGTCTCGCACCTCAGACACCTCAACATCGTGCTTGAGGACCGGTTGCTAGTGTTGGTGCTGCTACTCCTTCCCCTCCTACGAAGGATCAAAGGAAATGGGATTCGAAGGATGCTCATGAAATTTCCTTGATAGCATTGTCAGTGAAAATGGCTATCATTCCACACATTCAGTCTTGCAAGACCTCAAAATCAGCATGGGACATACTTGAGTGTATGTTTGCTGCCCACAGTGAGACCAAGATCTCCTACCTTCATAGAGAGTTGGCAAACGTAAACATGGGTGAGTATGATAGCATGACAAATCACCTTACTCATTAACAGGATTTATGTGAGCAACTGCTCAATGTTGATGAGATTATTCAAGATGCTGAACTAGTTTACATCACCCTGAACTCTCTTCCAAAGTCATATCTTAGTTTCCACATCTCTTTGATGTTGTCTTTGGGGAGCAAGGAGGTAGCAGCCTCTTACTTTTGTGGAGTTGGAAGGTCTCTTGTTGCAAGAGGAGCAGAATAGAAAGAATGTTGCATTGCGTTCAAGTGATATGGCTATGCTTTCCAAGCTTAAAGGCAAGAGTAAAGCTTGGCAAAATGCACAACCAACAAAAGGGTGATGTTGAACAGCCATCAAACAAGGTTGTCCAAGACTCAAATAAGTTTAAAAAGAAAAAAAAAAGCCACAATAGTGCTTCAAAGACACATCACTTCCAAGAAGTGCTTGTTTACTTCTTTGCATTTAGCTCCTATTGGGAAGCGTGTCACATGTGGGAACAACAGTAATTATGATGTTTGTGGCATTGGGACAATCACTATTGCTGTTGCAGATGGTTTAGACTTCATGCTTCTAAATGTATTGTTTGTACCTAGCATTACAAATAACTTGTTATCTATTCTTGCCTTCAATAAGCATGGCTTTCAGGTCATCTTTGAGAATCACAAATGTATTGTCAGAGATAGAGAGATGGGCTATGCACTCAAGCTATCCAGCACCCTATACAAGGGTTTATTCTTGTTAGACATTTGTGACAAATAGTCTCATGATACTCTGGCAATCACTAGTCTTATGCCCACTATGCAAAATGCAGAGCTTTGGTATGCCCGCTATTGACTTACGAGCTTTGGGAATTTGATGACCCTTCAAAGGTATCATATAGTAGATACATTGCCTCCAGTGGAGACACCACCTCCTCATGCATGCAAGAAATGTATTTTGGGCAAGATGCACAGATTTACCTTCAAAAAGGATGATACAGTGCATGTTGTCCAAAAAATGTGGCTGATTCACTCTGATGTTTGTGGTCCCATGAGGACATGTGCACTTGGGGGTCACCTTAATTTTGTTACATTTGAGTTATATACGGGTGTATAGACCAAAGGCTGCTAAGTCTAATGTATTCATGCATTTTAAACATCTTGTGGCAAAGCTTGAGGCTGAAACTAGCTTAAAATTGCACACACTTCACACAGATAGAGGGAGGGAGTACATGTCTTATGTATTTGAGACACATTTATTGGATCGTAGCATTATACATCAAGGCATTGTTAGAATGACTCAACAAAATGGAGTTGCTGAAAGGAAGAATTGCACTCTCATGGAAATGGCTCATTCTATGTTAAAAAGCAAGGGACTACCGCATAAAATTTGGTTAGAAGGCTTTAGTGTGCCAATCATGTATTAAATAGGACACCTACAAAGGGTTTGAAGACAATCACTCCATTTGAGGCTTGGCATGAAAAGTGTAACTAGCCTTCCTTCCGTGGATGGGTAGTAAATCCCTGATTACAACTTAATTACAGAAGAAAACAACTAACGCAAATCTGAAAATACAAATTTACCTACTGATCTTGGACAATGCACACCCGATTGGCCCCAAAATTAGTGCCCCTTTTGGTATTTCTACTTTCTTGATAAAGAAGTTGATTTACAATGGGATTCTCCTGACCCTCTTCGCAATCCAAACTCCCCTTACTGTCCAAAGTGACCAGCAAGTCTTCAATCTATTTTGCCCCTTGATTCGGGCACTTAATTGGCCTTCACCCACTTCATAGACGATGGAAATGCCCCAAATTCAATGGCTAGCTAGTCCTCCACCTGAATTCAGCTGAAATTCACCTTCAACCCTATTGAATCCAAGTCTTGGAGCTTCCAATTTCTAGTACACTTCCCAAGGCTGCTGCTAAACCCTAATTTTTGCTATAAATTAGGGTTTACAACAGAGAAATTTGGAATTTCTCAACCTCCAAGGGTCCAAATGCTAAGATCTCCGGAGCAAGGCTGTGAAATGGCTGGGAGATGAGAGAGAAAGCTGTAGAGAGAAAATTCAGAGTTTTGTTACGAAGAATGACTGAAAATCAGTCAAATGCAGCTGCTGCCCTGCCACAAGAGCTTGTAGATGCAAAGAATTAAAGAAAATCAGTCATTTACTGTTGCTGCCCTGTCTCAACAGCCTATAGATGCTATCACTTGCTGTTGATTGATCTTCTCCTATCCGTGGCTGCCTCAGAAGGTCCTCCAATGGCTGCAAATCAGACCAGCAACATCTCCTCCCTCTCTCTTGTAGGCTGAATACACTAAAAATGCCTCTCTCCAACCTCTAAAGACGTTTTTCAAGCTTGCATGGGCATTTTTGACAAGTGGCAGCCTTCCCAAATGGTTTTTCCAGCATTATCCATAATTAAATATTAATTCTCAGTCTTTAAATACTGAACAGTAATCTAATAATTATTTCGATGCCCTGAAAAATAATCTGACTGGCCAATAATTAAATTGGCTAGGCATCTTCCACTCCCGAGTCTCTCTATGCCATCTTTGACCATTAGATCGGTGTTAGGTACCATTAAACGCCAAATCTCTAGTATCACCAACTGACACTTATGGCCAAATGAATGACCTAGGCCAACAACTTGCATCAGATACCACCAAGTACCTATGCGGCATAACTTATAGCAACTTTTGCCTTTGACATCCCGTGATTTCCTCGAATCCTGGGCTTGTAAATTTACTCTAACCCCAATTACACCTCACATGTGCAACATTTACTTAACCATGTGATTAAAAATTAATCCACATGTTAAGTGAGGTTTCAAAAATACATGTCCTCATGACAAAAAGAAACCCAAAGTTGACTACTTTTGGGTGTTTGGTTGCATAGCATACGCACATGTACCAAAAGAGCTTCATAGAAAGCTTGATGATAAGGCTATAAAATTTATTTTTATTGGCTATAGTTCTGAAAGCAAAGGCGCATGTATGACCCACGCATTTTCTCATGACCAGTTTAAATGCTAGCCACACATGACATTGGTGATGTTTTTGAAGGCCTTTTACCACTTTCTTTGGAGTCTGTGCCTGCTATAAATGGCAGGACATACCTATTACAGCAAGCTGTTGTTTGCTGCTCCATATGCTCCTAAATAGTAGGGTATTGATGAGTGTTTGCCACATGCATGGACGTAGCAGTTTACGATGAAAGGAATGCTGTAAATACAACAAAAACAGTCCCGAGATGGTTGTTACAAACTCTCCAGGAGAGTAAAATGGATGCCCCATTACCTCACCACAATAGAAGGGCTGCCAAGCATTTAGCACATGATGCACAGGGGCACATTTGACTGATATAACAGAAGTAGATAATTGTAATGAGCATGTGTTTATGAGCTCACTGTTGGATGATGATGAGCCTACTTCCTTGGACGAAGCTTAGCAAGATGTACATTGGATGTATGCCATGCAAGAGGAGTTAGACTCCATTGCCACTAACTCTACATGGGATCTTGTGGATCTACCACTTGGCAAGAAGGCCATTGGCACTAAGTGGATTTTCAAACTTAAACATAAAGCTGATAATACAATTAACAAGTACAAGGCAGAGTTGGTACCAAAAGGCTACGTACAGAAGAAAGGCATAGATTATGAGGAAACATTTACTCCTACATCCCATATGAGTACGGTGAGATGTGTGATTGTGATGGCTGCACGTTATGGCTAGAAAGTACATCAGTTGGACATTAAGACAGTATTCTTGAATGGGGATTTGCATAAGAATATTTATGTGTCACAACCTCCATGATTTATGATTAAAGGGAAAGAGCATATGGTATGCAAGTTGCATAAAGCTCTTTATGGTCTTAAACAGCCTCCTCATATGTGGTACTCAAAAATTGATGCATATTTAGCCAGCAAAGGGTTCAAAAATAGTACCACTACTCCCACACTATACATTAAGAATAAAGGAGGGGGACTTGCTAATTATCATTCTTTATGTGGATGACATACTGCTCACTGAATCTATAGAGAAAAATTTTGTAGATTTTAAAGTTTAATTAAAACATGCATTTACTATGTCAAATACAATCTGTCTACACTCTTATTTGGAAATTCAATTCACCCAAAATCAGCATGGCATCATCATGCCACAATCACAATATGTGGATAAGATATTATATAGGTTTAATGTGTAAGATTGCAAACCAATGAGCACTCCTATGGAGCCAAGCTTAAAGCTGTCTATGCATAATGGTGAAGAGATGTTTGATGTTGCAATCTACAGCCAAGATATTGGGTGTCTTATTTATCTTTGCAACACATGCCCTGACATTCAATATGCAATATCTCAAGTGAGCAAGTATATACACAACCCACGGACCATACATTGGCAAGCTATTAAGCAGATCTTCAAATATTTGTAAGGTACTTAGTCAAATGCATTGTTATTTCCCAAGGGAAAGACTTGCATCTACAGGCTTACAGTGATTCAGATTGGGCTAGTGATGCAAACACTAGGTAGTCTACTAGTGGACACTATTTCTTTTTAGTTTGTTCAGCGTTTCATGGCCAAGCAAGAAATACCCTACAGTGGCTACCTTGCCTTGTGAGGTTTAGTACACAGCAGCCGCAACGGTGGAATGTGTATGGCTACGTAGATTGTTGGTTGATCTACAAATTTCTTTGCAAGGTCATATACCCATTCTTTTTTACAGTCAAAGTGCTATTGTAGTGGCACGGAATCGTGTGTTTCATGCTCGTACGAAAACACATTCAGGTACATTATTATTATGTTAGAGAGAGATACCATGCAAGAGAGATCAGTTTGATGTATGACCCTACATAGGAGAATGTTGCAAATACTTTCACCAAAGCACTTTCTCGTGAGAAGTTTGAGGCTTTTCGAAAGTCCTTGAAGTTACTACCCTTTGATGATTGATCTTCCTATACTTCTACCACATTGGCACTTCAGGGGGGGGTGTTAGAATTCGCTAGTTCTATGGGCAACGCCCGATGTTTTAGTTAGTTGGTTTGTAGTGTGAACACAACTACATTAATAAGTTGTATCACCACTTCTAGAGTTAAATTAACTCTAGTTGAGTTAGGGATAGATCTAACTTACTTAAGATCTATTGTACTTTCATTCTATCATTCTAATACTTGTATCTTTTGAGTGTGGAACTGTTGCCCACTCTTGCTCATTGTCTTGTGTTCACTCTCTCTCTCTTTTCCTCCATTTCCAACAATTAACAGCAAGGGGCTTTTGGATTGCGATGAGGATTGAAGGAATCCCATTGTATTTGAATTTGATTGCAATTAAAGATTTAAAAATACCAAAACAGGTGCCATTTTTGAAGCCAACAAGGTGTCCAATGTCCAAGATTGATTGGTAAATGTTTGTGTTTCAGCATTATATTAAATATTGCTTGTTGTAATTAAGTTATAATCAGGTTATTACCACCCCTCCATGGAAGGAAGGCTAGTTTCAAAGAAATTGTATTTTTCTTTGGTGTAAACCCTAATTTACAGGTGTTCAATGTCCGAGATTGATCAGTAAATATGTGTTTCAGCATTTCATTAATTATTACTTGTTGTAATTAAGTTATAATCATGTTATTACGACCCCTCCACAGAACAAAGACTGGTTTCAAGATTTGAGAGTGAAATTCAAGCATAAGACCCTGCATCAACTCGACTATGGCTATGGCATTTTTGCTCTTCCAAGAGAGAACTAACTCATATCAGAACTAGAGGGGTCATACTAGGGTTCCTACCACGGCTGAACCAGTTTCCACTAGCCTTGGAAATCCAAGACATACCGCATCAAATTTGACCAAGTGGTATAGTTAGACCTACTAAAACAAGTCTTATTCGTAAATTGATACTTGGTTGATGCAAATGGATGGATGGCTTAAGAAGGGGGATAGATGGTCAACATGAGGCATCAAAGTGCCTGTCATGGTGACTCTAGATACATGCCCTAAAGGAGATGATGAACTTGTGGATAGTGGCAAACTATGTAGCCACCTAAGAGCTAGGAAAATAGGGTGGGGCTCGAGATGTGGAGGTGGGGTACCCATGTGTATAGGTCCCCATGAATGGTTGGGTTGGGGGATAAACCTGTCAGCAAATATGACAGCTCATGTGTGAGTCTGTGTGTGCCAGATTGGGCTAGGGCCTAGGCATAGTGTTAGATCTTTTAGGCATTTTATTATGCATTATTTGTGGTATTTTAGGGCATTTTATACCACTCAGCTAGCATTTAATGCTGGCCGACCAGCTGCTATCTATGGCATATTTATTGCCTATATATTGTGCTCCTCCTCACTTGTGCATTCATCACATGGAGGTCCTGTTGGAGAGAGGAGCTAGTGCCAGTGCTACCCATGCAGCCAATGACTCACTGCTGTTTGTATGTGATTGTCTCATGTCTTGGTATATAGAATCCATTTTCCGAGCATCCTTCTAAGTTCTCTTCTTTTGTAGTGTTCTTCTTTTCTCTTTGTCTTGTGTTCAACAGGCTATTTCAGACTGCGTAAAGGCTTCCATTGCTGCATCCACTTCTGACATGGTATTAGATTGCAAGATCTATGTTCCTACTAATGTTTTTCTGCTGATTACAGGTCTGTAATACCTCTTTTGATCAAGCAACCTGCTGTTGTTTACTTCCATCTTGTTTGTTGTCTACTGTAGCCTATGTTTACGGCCCACGAATTTGCGTTTTCAGCCTGCAACAGCTATCTATCCTATAATCATCAGTTTGCTACATTTATTGATCACATCAGCCTGCATTTTGGTTTTCTAACCCTGACTTCTGGCTGGGTAACTGTGTCTACAGGTCATTTTTTGCTGTTTCTGGCTTTGCTTTCACTCTCTTGCAACAAACGCCCTACTGTTTTGATCAGATTTTGGTTTCCACTACATTTAAACTCTCATTTTGTGTATTCTTTGCTATTGGTTTGGCTATCTTCTCTTTCTGTCCACCTATCCTCTATCTTCTCTTCCTATCCTCCTCCTCCGTGCACTTTGATTGATGATAAGTTACATGGCCTTGACTATCTAACCTAGAGTATTGTTATGAAAGCCTAGTTCATGCAAAAGCAGTTATGGTAGATGGTTTGTGGAGCTATTCCACATCCTCAACATCCTTTTCCAGTCCCATAAGATTTTGATGAGGACAACCATGAGGAAGTTGTGCTGACATGGGAAATGGATGATGCACGTGCCTATTCTACTCTTCTTCGATGTATTTCTACAGAAGTTCTACTGGCGGTTACCTCATGCAAGACATCTCCAAAAGTATGGTCAAAGCTTCAAATGTTGTACAAGGTACCTTCCACCATGCGTCCAAGGACCCTTTATGGACAACTTTAGCAGATGAAGTTCGAGCCTAAGGACACTATTTAGTCACTTTTGCTCCATGTTACATAGGTACATGACCAGTTTCAACATACCAGTATGCTCTTCTAGAGACACATTGTAGGAATGGTACCCTACAAGCTCCCCCTCAAGGTTTGACGGAGTAGCCAATGCTTTGCAAACACAGACATCCTCGACACCTATGACCTTTACCCATATGTCCTCCATGCTGCTTGAACATGAGGCATCTTTGTATTTCCAAGGTGGGCTTCCATCTCATTATACAAGTTCTGGAGAGGCTCTTGCAGCCCCAGAGAAGGTGACAAGAATAAGAAGTCGAAGGCCCAATGTTCTCACTGTGGTAAAAAGGGACACTTGCATAAGGATTGTAAAGAGTTAGCAGCTTCCAAGAAGAAGGAGAAGAAGAAGCAAGATGTGGATGACTCCATTGAGTCATCCTCTTTCTCAATCTCCGATTCACATCCTTCAGCCCAAGCGAAGGCCAAGGCATGGAAGGGATCCTCGTCTTTCAATCAATGGAAGGGGTTGGTTGCTCCTTCCTCTGTTGCTTTCTAGTATAGGTGAAGTGGTCATCCCTCACAATTCTCTGGTGCCAAAAAGGGAGTGTGAGAGGGTGGTAAAATGGGGTAGGTAAACCTCATCTATATAGATATACGGGTGTACAGGTTCCAGAGAGGGATTTCCCTAACACATCCACTGAAGTTTGGCAAATTTAAACCCTGAAGTTGGGATTGACATCCGAGTTCATGATGCATGAGTATTCGACAGAGAGTTGGATTGGCTCCTAGTCTGATACTCACATGAGGGGACACTTGGGCGATCTTGGGGGAATCCATGGTCGCATATATTCAAAGGCATTTTTTACAGGATGGTCTTGTATGCTACTACAAGAAATTGTTGATAGACATTGAGAGCTGCTTTTGTTTTCTTCTCTATTTTCAGGAGCTGGTACGATCAACATCGACATTAGGTTTTGGGAATAAAGGCCCTCATGCCTTTTAAATGTGCTCGGGTGTGAACACACTCTTAGCACTTGTACTTTTATATATATATCTATCTAAAAACCTAAAGAGGTACACTCGTCATTGTACCCACAAATCGTGTTCACTCTCCTGACTCCTCTACACTCTCTCTCTGCTACTAGCAAGCACTACGTATCTCGATGCCACTACAAACCAGTATCAGAGCAGCAAGAAGAGCACGCTTCTCGGACGGCAGGTGTTGCAGGAGTCCCAGGTGGACTCGACGCAGTTCGACAAGTACAGGGGAGTTGCAGGCAAGCTGAGGCAGTCGTCGACAATCGACAAGTACAAAGGGCAATTGATTGGTTCAAGCGTGGACAGTCAACGACCAGTCCAGTAGGGGAGCAGGCGTGCAGCAGCACGCAACGGGGTGCTGACCAGCGTGGCGACAACTTCACGGCTGCACAGACGAACATCGACAGGAGCCACACGTGGCAGGGCTAGATACAAAAAAGCTGCGTGACGCAGCAACGGTGCCTTAACGAATGTTGACAACAGCAACTAGGCGTCAGACAGACATGCGACGAACAGGATCAGCGGGGCGCTGATAGTCCTGACGGGTCAATGGACCTGTCATCCAAAAATGTTATTTTCTTCAAAAATCTTTTTTTGAAACTCCTCCCTCTAACTAGGGTTCGCGCGCGCAAGCACAAAAGGTCAAATTTGTGCAATCTTAGCCGAGAAATTTGGGGCTTCTCTAGATTGAGTGTTGTTCATGCGAAATTGAGGCATCTGCGTCAGAAATTCCAGACATTGTGCGCATTTGAATTGGGGATTTCACCAAAATTATTGAAATTTTGCTCATCTATGTGAAATTTCTCAACATTGGACCCATAAAATTTGGGGCTTTTACCGTATTGGTGAAATTCTGTTCAGTTGAGTAAGATTGGCTGACATTAGTGCACATTTGGACCAGAGAAATTTGGGACTTTTGCAAAATTTTGTGAAATTTTGCTAATTTTGCCTGTTTTATGCTTTCGGGAACATGTATTAATGCAATCGAGACAGATCAGTCAGTGAAATTTGGGGGTTTTGCTGAAATTGCTCTATTTTGGAAAAATTGGATTGTTCTATGCATGACAGAGACAATGCAAATGTGCAGTTGATGCTTTGAGCACAAAAATTTTGGGGTTTTTGACCATGCCTGTCAAATTTTATGCCTGTGGGTACATGTACGACAGAAATTGCAGCTAAAATTTGGGATTTCTCATGTAATGTGATGTATTTGCCCTTCGAACAGCTGTAATCAATTGTGGAATGCTGTAGCACATGGTTTGGTGCTTCTGAAAATTTACTTACAGATCTGAAATTTATGCTTCTATGTGGTCATTTATTGCTGGTTGGTACTTGTTTATACCTTGGTCACTTATGTGACAGTTTGGGCCTGCATTTTTGTGTAATTTCTGGTCACATTTGGGCTGAAAATCATAGCTGGCAGCAGTGTAGCAGTAATCTTATGCACGTAAAGAAGCTTGAAGGAGCACATAACTTTGCAGTCTAGCAAAAACAATGCTACAATATCCTATTGCACAAGAAGCAAGCAAAGCCGATTAAGACCAAAGGGGCAAAGGCCACAGATATGAAACAAGAAGATTGGGATAAGTTAAATGAGCTTGCATGCTCAACCATCAAGCTATCGATTTCTGATACCTTGTTGTTTAACATTGAAGGTTTGGATTCTACATATGCTATTTGGACTCCACTGGAAGAGTTGTATGCACAGAAGAGTGCTGCAAGCAAAGTGTATTGGCTGAAAAAGCTTATGGATTTGTGTATGAAAGAGGGTACAGCCAGTTAGTTGGCTTGAAGTTCTTGATTAAGGAAGAATTTAAGGCTACGTTCTTGCTTTGCACTCTTTCAAAGAGTTGGGATATATTCAGGACTGCTATGAGCAATTTTAATGCGATCCTTTTGTATGCTCATGTAGAGAGTGCTCTACTCATGGAAGAAATGAATCGGCAGAAGAATGCATCCAGTAAGTCTTCTAGTGCTTTGCATATTAGGGGCAAATCACAGCAGAAAGGCAAATCTGATAGCAAGGGACGCAATAAATCACGTAGCAAAGATGTTGAATGCCATCATTGTGGCAAGAAGGGTCACTTTAATTGTGAGTGCTACAAATGGAAGAAAGAGAAAGGAAAAGGCAAGAAGACAGATGATAGCAAGGAAAAGAAGAAAGAGAGTCACCCTAAGAAAAGCAGTGTCAATTTTGAAGAGGTGAATGTAGTCACTCATGACAGTGACAATGGGAATGATGTACTCTTGGTCTCTTCACACTTTGGTGCACATGCTTTTACTTGGAGATGCAAATGATGACATGTGTACTTGGATTCTCGATTCAAGTGCTTCCCTTCATGTCACCCCTCATTGTGAGTGGTTCTCTGCCTATACAAGGGGTCGACATAGTGTTGTTCATCTTGGGGACAACTATGCATGTGACATTGCAGGTATTGGCAATGTGCAGTTGCAGTTTCAGCAGGGTTCTGTCTTCACACTTCAGCATGTACGGCATGTACCTCAACTCAAGAAGAGCTTGATTAACACAGGGCAGCTAGATGACGATGGATTTCATACCACCTTTGGTGATGGGAAGTGGAAGATCTATAAGGGATCTAGAGTGATTGCCAGAGGTTGTAAAAGTGATACCTTGTATCCTCTCAATGTATCTAGAGTGAGTGACCATGTTGTTGCCGTGACCAAGCAGCCAAGTGTTTCTTTGTGGCATGGCCGGTTGGGACACATGAGTCAAACTAGAATGAAAGTGCTCTCTCGTTTGGGTTACTTGCCTAGTCTTCATTATGTTGATTTTGAGCATTGTGATCGTTGTGATTATGATAAACATGCACAAAAGTCTCATAAAAAGCCTCTTTCTCTGAAATCTATGCGGAAGGTATGGGTTTTTACCCTACTCATAGCAAAGATAAAGTGCTTGATAAGTTTAAAAAATTCTTGGCATTGGTTAAAAATCAGACTGATAAGACACTCAAGTGTTTTTGCTCTGACAATGGTGGGAAATATTTGTCCAAGGCCTTTCAGGCATTTTGTGACAGCAAGGGGATAAAGAGGGAGCTCATTGCCCCTCATAATCCACCCCAAAATGACATTGTAGAGCGTATGAATCGAACCATACAGGATAAGGTCCGTACAATGATGTCTCATGCTGCATTACCCCATGGTTTTTGGACAGAGGTTGTTATGACAGTCGTACACTTGATTAATCGGTCACCAAACAAGTCTTTTGCGGGGGGTTTTCCCCAAGAAGCGTGGTCGGGCAAGCCACCTTCATATGCTCACCTGAAAAGTGTTTGGTTGCAAGGCTTTTGTGCACATTCGTTAAAAAAAATGCAGCAAACTTGAGCAGCCAAAGTCCTGTAAATGCATTTTCCTAGGATATGGTGACGAGGGTAAAATGGGGTATAGATTATGGGATCCCGAGAAAAGGAAAGTAGTACACAGCAATATGTTATCTTCCGGGAAGATCACATGCATAAACAGCCCAAAAAGAATGAGGAGGTCCGTACAGTCGTATTCCGGGAAGAAATACCTTTTGGACGGCAAAATGTGCCCACTGTACAGCAGCAAATACCTACTGTAAATGAACCTATAAATGCAAAAAATAATGTTGGAAATGATCAGCCGGCTATTGGCCATGATAATGAGCCACTACATGTGCGGGAACAGCCAGGACAACAAGCTGTTAATGCTGATTTGCAGGCTGAAATGCCAAGACAGCAAGCTGAAAATGCTCAACAGCCAACAAACAATGATCATTGGGTTAGGAGATCGTCTAGGGCTACTAGACAACCTGATAGATTCATTCCTGGTGCAAACAATGTGGTTGATTATGTCATGTTGACAGACTATGGTGAACCATCTTGCTTCAAGGAAGCAATGGACAGACAAGACAGTAAGAATTGGTATAAAGCCAAGTTGTCAGAAATGGAATCTCTTGAGAAAAATGGCACTTGGGACTTAGTGCAGTTGCCTAAAGGGCAGAAAACACTTCCATGCAAATGGGTTTACAAGATGGTCGCTTCTGGTTCCTCACCAAAGTACAAAGCAAGATTGGTTGCGAAGGGGTACAAGCAGGAACATGGAATTGATTTTGATGAGATCTTCTCTCCTATAGTCAAGATGACTACATTGAGAACCATTTTGGGCTTGGTTGCAACTGAAGATATATGGACCTCATACAGATGGATGTAAAGACTGCATTCTTACATGATGATCTACATGAAGACATATATATGCAGCAGCTTGAAGGGTTTATTTAAAATGGAAAAGAGAAGACGGTATGTAAACTCAAAAGGAGTTTGTATGGGCTGAAACAAGCACCAAGAGAATGGTATCATAAGTTTGATACATTTATGTAGTCTCAAGTTTCCATAGAAGTCAAGTGGATCACTGCTTGTACACCAAGAAGGGGCCAGATGGCAGCCTGATTATTTTGGTTCTGTATGTTGATGACATGCTGATTTGCTGGCAGGGATACTTATGCCTTGGACTCACTAAAGCAAACTCTTCATGGCAGCTTTGATATGAAGGATCTTGGTGATGCAAATCACATTCTTGGGATGCGAATACTCAAAGATAGGTTGAAAGGATTACTCCATCTATCTCAGCAAGAGTATATCTCCAAGGTTTTGCAACGTTTCAATATGGAGGGGGAGGAAACAATTGGGGTTCCATCGCCTCCATATGTGAAACTCGGTGCAGAGGATAGCCCTACATCTGATGATGAGATGGCTGAAATGGCCAAGATACCATATGCTTCAACTGTTAGCAATTTGATGTATACTATGGTTGCTACACCTCCTGACATTGCCTTTGCAGTGGAAATGGTTAGCAGTTACATGGCAAACCCTGGTAAAAAGCATTGGGAAGCAGTGAAAGGTATTATGAGATACCTCAAAGGCACAAAGGAGTTGTGCATCTGCTTTGGAAAGCAGAAGGCATCTGTTGTTGGCTTTATGCTGGTCATGCGGATTGCAGAAAGTCCACTTCTGCGTATGTGTTAACCTTCACAGGAGGAGCAGTCTCTTGGATCTCCAAGCTACAAAATTGTGTTGCATTGTCTACTACAGAGGCAGAGTATGTGGCTGCCACTAAGGCATGCAAGGAGACTTTATGGCTTTCACGTCTGGTAGGAGAGCTTGGCATTACAAAGTTACCTGTTCTCCATTGTGATAGTTAAGAGTGCTATCATGCTAGCACGGAATCCCATCTTTCATGCAAAGACGAAGCACATACAAGTGAAGTACCACTTCACTAGAGATGTACTTGACAGCAAGAGCATTGAGTTTATCAAAGTGCATACAGATGATAATCCTGCAAACCTTCTCACAAAGGGTCTTCCAGCAGAGCGGTTTGCTCATTGCCGATAGATGATGGGAGTTGGATAGATATATGTATTTCAGCTTTGTACATACCTAGACTTAGCTGATTCTTTTCTCCTCTTAAGGCACATTGCCTTTAGGTGGGAGGTTGTTGGAAATAAAAGCCCTCGTGCCTTTTAAATGTGCTCGGGTGTGAATACATCCTTAGCACTTGTACTTTCATATATATATATATCTATCTAAAAACCTAAAGAGGTACACTCGTCATTGTACCCACAAATCATGTTCACTCTCCTAACTCCTCCACACTCTCTCTCTGCTGCTAGCAAGCACTGCGTGTCTCAATCTTCGCGCTTTCTGCCACTACATTAGGTTCTCTCTGAGACACCTTGGTGGTGGCTTGCACACCCATTGCTTGTGTATCCATGGTTATACTCCGGTGTCCTTGTTGTATGTACTATGATGGGACATTATCATTGTATATTGTATTGTATCAGATTACCCATGATCTGAGAGAGGGTGTTAGTAAATATGTCAACTCATGTATGGGTCTGTGCATTCCAAATTGGGTTGGACACAGTGTTAGAATAGCTCTTAGCTGTCCGTGCCACAAAGTTGGAGCTTAAAGAAACAGCGATCTTCGGTCAGGTAGCAGGACACTCCATCCAAGGCCTAGCTTTGGGATTGGCTTCATTTCACGCTGTGCATTGGCACAGTGCAGGTCATGAAGGCGGCTCTGATGGGTCAAGGGATCTTCATGGTACGACTCACCTCGGCAGACGCAGCTCGTGAGCTACTGGTCAGTTTACCCTATGTTTCCACGAAGGGGGTCATCTACATGGTCCCCTGGTACAGTGGTCTCACAGTGGAGGCTTTCGCGCTCCACAACAGCTTCCTTAAACACCTAGTCACCCTACTCTTCCTCGGACTGGCGAAAGAGTATCGCTAGTTAGTGGAAAACTTTGAACAGTTCTTTGGCACTGTCCTTCCCGTCTCTTTCGCGAGAACACAGTGACAGCCGCAAGAGTCCCAAAGGTACAGGTGGCAGTGAAAGAGACAAAGAATATACCACAGTTTCTAGAGATCGAGGCAGGTGGACACTCTTTCAGGAACCAAGTTATTGTAACTGGGCAGCCAAGGCAGTGCCTGCGTTGTCATGACTTTGGGAATCAAGCAACAGAGTGCATGTGTTTTGAAGCCAAGGCTGTCTCACCAACAGGCCCACAGGTGGATGCGGATGGCTTTACACAGGTCCAGAGACGACAAAGAGGGAGACAGCAAGGGGGGCCGCAGTCAGCCCCTCAAACACAGCCACGGCAGCAAGGTGCAGGAGGGCGAGCGTCGCCCCCCTGGCAGAACACCACACAACCCTCCCCTCCCCGTCCCACCCAGAAGGACCATAGGCCTACACACCCACCACCCACGGAGGTGTCACATGCCACCTCACTTGAGAACCCACACCCTCCCCCCCCCTCCTACCCACGGTCCCCCCCTGACCCTAGCCCACAGCTGCCTCCCCCCCTCTCCAAAGCTACCACCCCCTCCCCACACCCGACTTGTGCATCTGACCACCCCTCCATCCCTCTCGGGTCACCCCCCTTCCACCATCACCCCCGCCGACCACCCCCCCCTGATCCCCATCCAGTACAGCCAACCCACCCCCCACCCATCCCCCCTCCCCCCCCCACCAAGAGGTGAGGATCCCCATACGCCGACATCCTCCACTCACAGGCAATCTAGCCCCCCCTCTCCCCCCCACACAGCCACCAGTTCATCTACCCATGCCGCCCGACACACCTTCCCGAGACATGCACAGCTGCTATCACAGGAGTTTTTTCGCAGCAGGCGGTCCTACCTAAGAGTGGCGGAGTGCGGAGAGTTTCCACTACTACCACTGGAAGTGGGGATCTTCGTGGTGCACAAGTCAAGGAGTGGCAAGGTCCATCTATTAGCAGCACCGGATGGACCAAACTACGCTTTCTTCCTCCAGACCTCTCACACAGGAGACTGGACGATGCCTCAGATAGAGGAGGAGGTGAAGAGCCAGGTGGCAGATCACATCTCCTAGTGGATGGGAGAAGGAGGACTGACACTTTTCTCCCAGCAGTGGCCAGGTTGCATGATGGATATCAATTGGTGGGCTGGGGCCGAGATCCCATATCTGAGCATTATCTTTCGAGCCCCCCCGTAGTGGAGAGCTCCAATGGATGTGATCAAGTAGCCCTTGGCACAGGCGGCCCGGTTCTATCAATGCACAAAGTCCCACCTCTCAGCCTGGCTAATAGATGCCCTGGTGGTAGCACCACGTGCATCCATCACCCCCATGGTTTGCCGAGGGCTACCATGGATACATAATTCTCCTGTATGGGCAAGAGAGAAAGATTAACTTGAAGATAAGTCTCGGGTAAGTTACTCATAAATATATGTGTGCATCACGTGGGTTCAAAATAAGGTATTTTTAAAATATCATTTTTATATATTTTTTACATACAAAAGGATGTAATACAAAGGGATCATTTATAGATTGAATAGAAAAGGATTATCTTTTATTCAGGAAAAATTCACAGATAAGGATATTTATAAATAGGCCTTGAAAAATGCACGCGATGTAGAGGATATACATATAGTAACTTCCCCCAGAGAGAAGTTAAGAAACTTGTTTGTCAAAAGGACTGCTTATTTTGTTTTTGTGTCTGTGCTGTAAATTACGCGAACGAACCCTGTTCCCTAAAAGGCTTAATTAATGAAGCTGATTTTAAATGTCGCACATAAATGTGGTAGGACCTAATTAGAAAACTAAAGCTATCAAGGGAAGCGGGTGGGCGGAATCCCCGACGGGTCTGTCCTACAGCAGGGTGGTCCCAGAGAATTGGGAGGCTTCTCACAAGTATTTATTGCCATTCGACTTTAGGTATTCTTAAGTTAGAACCCAATTCATGCCGTTTTAGGGGACCGGAATGGGACTATGCCCTACGGGAAGAGAGGTTGAGCAGCACATCCCTCTCGTTTTCCATTCTCTTTGAACCAAGTGCGGTATGGATCTCTTCGAATTGAGTATCTTTGCATAAAGTAGGATGTCCAAAAACCGACACTAGAATGTTGTTAGGAGACCTTGGCCCTAGGAACCCAGATTTTAGGTCGATCCTAGAGGGTTTGGCCGTGAACGTTCCGTTGTGAGGCGGACTTGGGAAAGCCTAGGAGACAAACCTCGGAACATTCCCTGGGAGTGCCAGGTGGTGACACTAGGGTATTCTTAGATCCAAGGGTATTCCCCCTTCCCCCTATAAATTCAGTGAGCCCTCTTATGCTAATGATGAGCCACCCTTGAGCTCCTCCATCATCTAGCCAGTTCTCTAGTGAGAGTCTTACCCACCATTGGTAGAAGTTCCCCCACTCTTCCTAGGAGCCCCAATGAAACTTATATGGCTCACCTCAATCATGGACAATATGGTATTAATGGTGAGCATGGCACTAATGGGAAGAATGGGATACATGCACAACATGGTGTGTATGGACAATATGGTATTTATGGATAGCAAGGATTTTGTGAGACCCAACAGATGCTTATTCGGTCAATCACAGGTTTCCCTGTGAGCTTACATCTTGCATCCTAGAATGTGAATAGCCTCCACTATAGTGGAGCGTGTGGTTCCAAGAAGTTAATCGTTCGGCAGGAGCTGCAACCTGCCCTTGCCAGACAGATCAACATCTTACTATTACAGGAGCACAAGCTCACTCCTGCCCAGGCCCATCGGGTCCAGAAGGTACTCGCTGGCAAGTCACATACTGGGAGCACTCCATCGGTGCCCACGGCAGGAGTGGAGGGATATGCATCTCAATTGGCCCGAGCCTCACTGCTTGTATACAGAACCATGGGATGATTGTATACAGAACCATGGGATGATCGTGCCTTGGAGTCCTCAATGTCAATGACCCCACTGAGGTCAAGGCATGCAACAAGTTCTGGGTGGAGATTGCAGCAGGACTCCCAAAGGTGGACTCCTAGATTGTTGAGGGGACTTCAACAACCTGGAGGCCTTAGAGGACCAGCAGGGTAGAGGCAGAAACTACCGAGGCATGGCTGGGGAGGAGCAGGAGGCATGGGAGGTCTTCCTACTAGCAGTAGGAGCTCACGACGCTCGGAGACACCCAGCTTTCCACAGGAGGGAAAGGTCATTGGACTTCTCGTGGGGGTACAAGCGGCTAGGTGGAGTCTTGCTAGAGCGGTTGGACAGGTTCTATGTGGGAGAGTGGGGATGCTCTCACGGAGGCCAGATAGGGCAGTTGGTTGGCACCACTCTGTCCGATCAATGCCCGGTTCTCCTAACACTTGATCCCCCAACATCGTCCCTAGGTACACGATCCTATCGGATCTCTGACTCGATCTACAAGAGGGAGGAGGTGAAGAGACAGATTGAGCAGATTTGGACTAGGGAGTAGGGCAGGAGGGGCAGATTGCAGAGGAGGTTGCAGAGGTCCTAGTCGAGTCGAGCAGGATCTGCCAGAAGGCAGCCCAACAGGCCGGGCAGCAGAGCTGGGAGGAGAAGAAAGCACTCCGACAAGGCCTAGCACCCACACAAAGATAATTACAGGAGACACTAGGGGATCCCATCCTCCACGCACAGGAGGTGCGCGCACGAGCAGCCATCGCCGGCCTAGAGGATAGGCTCTCAGAATTCTCTTTCCGCACCTCAACAGCCTTCTGGGCGCGGAAGGAGAACACGATGTGCAGGGAGTTTTTTCAAACACACTAACCCCGCACCTCAGGAGAGCAGATACGTAACCTTTAGGATCAGTATGGGAGGATTCGCTCTAGCCCAAATGAGGTGATGGAGATTACCACCGACTACTACAAATGCCTTTTTCAACAGGAGACAATCTTAGCCAAAGGACAGCGTTGTAGACAACAAGTCTGGGATCACATCCCGTCCCTCATCATAGAGGAGATGGGTCGCTCCCTCCTAGACCCCTTCACAGAGAAGGGATTAGAGGAGACTTTCCACACACAAGATGGGTAAAAATGCCCGGGAGAGGATGGCCTCTCTAAGGCCTTCTTCACCACCTTCTAGGAGGTCGTGAAGGACCCCTTATTGCTAGCTTTCTAGGAGATTTTCAGTTCACATCGGATACCAAGGAGTCTATTGGCAGGTCTTATCAGTCTCCTTCCCAAAGGGGAAGACCGGTTGGAGCTATCCCAGTGGAGACCGATCACCCTATTGCCAGTGGCCTATAAGGCACTGGCAAAGATGATTGGTAGGCGACTCCGCCCCGTGCTTCCAGACATCATTCATGACACACAGACAGGCTTTGTCCAGGATAGGAGCATCCTAGAAAATGTCTTTACCTTCTTTGAGGCGACAGAGTGGGCCTAGCAGAGTGGTCAGGGATTGGCTATACTACTCCTGGATTTTGAGAAAGCCTATGACAGGGTGGACTGCGCCTTCTTGGAGGGAACCATGGAGAGGTTGGGCTTCCCCCAGGCATGGATCCATGGGGTCTCCGCACTCTACACATTGGCTACCAGCAGGGTTCTCATAGGTGGCAGGAGAGGGGAGGAGTTTCGGTTGGAGAGATCGGTACGCCAAGGCTGCCCACTAGCCCCGTATCTGTTCCTACTCTTTGCAGAGGCAATATCTCACTTCCTTAGATCACGTATGAGTGGGTTACGCAACCTCCGACTTCCGGTGAGAGAGGAGACGGAGCTGTTAGACACTGAGTATACATATGATACAACACTTTACATAGAGGACGATGAGTTGATGCTGGAGAGAGTGAGACTAGCTCTCGAGGTGTTCTATACTACAGCAGGAGCAATAATCAACTAGCGGAAGTCAATTGGTTTTCTTACAGACCCGAACTCTAGTACGGAGTGGGGCGTCCACTTGGGATTTAGATGGGTGTGCAGAGGGCAGACTGTCCATTACCTAGGGTTCCAAGTGGGACTCGACATCACTCCCGCCCAGCAGTTTCTTCCAATCCTTGACTCTATTTGGAGGAAGCCGACCTACAGGAATGCCGCTCGCCTTCCCCTAGCAGGCCGGGCCCTCGTGGTTAACCAGGTCCTCCTAGCGACAGCTTGGTACATCGCCTTGTATTGGTGCTTCACCTTGTCTTGTGTAGTACAGTTTCGCCGCCTAGTGTGGAACTTCCTCTGGGCTGGGTCAGATGGCTCCAGGGATTCTCGGGCCAAGGTGGCGTGGGCGACCATCATCCAACATCAGTCAGAGGGAGGGCTTGGGATCATAGATCCAGAGTATCATAGTATGGCTCTCTTGGGCAAGCTAGTAGCTTGCGGCCTCACACCAAGAGGATAGACCTGGAAGGTCCTTTTGCAAGAGGATCTCCAAGAGTGTAGACTGAGGCTTGGCAATGATTGGAGGCCGTCCCTAAGATGAATCTTCACAACAGCCCAAATCACCCCCCCTAGATCCCACTTCCTATGTAGTTTGCTTCATGTGTGGCAGGGCCTCTGTAAGGACCTAATTCAAAGTCCCCCTAGGCTACCAGGAGGAGATAGACTGCCAATCGAAGAGATCGGGAGGGGGTACAAATTGGTGAGCGCCCCCACATCCAGTGGGCTGGGTGGTCGACCTGGCTCGTACCATCAGGACATGGCGGGAGGTGTACAGGATGATGGACGAGGGGGTGTTGCCGTGGACATCAAGTTGCCAGAGAGGAGTGGAGCTGAGGAGAAGGGAGATAGACATAGCTATACCTCAGAAGTGGCTTGCCCCCCCGAGACGAGAGCCGTGTAGAGCTCGAGGAGGTATGGGCCGCCAGGTTTTCACCAACAGGTATCCCCCTACAAGTGGCAAGTAGAGTGGGAGGCGCCCCACATGGGACTTTCTTCACCGTACAAGAGGGGGGGCGTCTGGCCCTTGACAGAGGGCAACAAGATGAGGGGATAGTTGTCCTTCCATGGAGGAGGATTCGGGTGGTTGGCCTTCAGGGGGAGACATGGTGGTTGGACCCTTATGTCTTGTAGAAAGAGCTCAAGGAGCGGCGCCTCTGGATTTGGGAGAGCAGGCCACTTGATGAGCTAGAGTGGGATCCAAGAGAATGTCTATGGCCGGCCACTACTGTCGCCAAGAAGCCACCGAGGTTCCTGGAGTACACAGGCAGGATTGGCAGACACGTACTGATGTAGGAGGACATGGACTGGGTGCCGTCGCACAGCATCACAGAGGCTTTCCGACATCCTTCTAGCGCCGCCTATGGAATAGCTCGAGGCCAAGGAGGATATCGTATTTCCTATGACTGGTGGCACATGGAGGCCTGGCGGTGAGGAGTTGGTTAGTCCAGATGCAAGAGGAGGGAGGTTGTAAGCACTACACACAGCAGCCTCTAGAGTCCCCAAAGCACTACCTTTGGTCATGTGAGGCGGTGTAGCTCATGTGGAGAGAAGCATGCCGCACCCAGCCTTGGACATATCTCATGGGGAGCTTTCTACTGGCAACAGTTAGCCAAGGCCATCACCTTTTGTATGAGGCTTGGATGCAGTACACGATATTCATTACTGAGGTAGGGTCCTGCGCAGTGGTCAGTCTGGAGGCTCTACCCATCCGCCAGGTACTGGAGCACACAGCAGACTGCTCTAAGGTATGGGAGATCATTGGGAGTCTTATAGGATGGCATATCTTGAAGACACGGTGTCAGGAGGTTTTTGGCGGGGAGAGTCTTTCAATATAGTCGACTTTAGCAGAGCTTTGGACCTCCATCATCCACTCCCTCCGCAGTCGATGATGGGATCAGGTGCAAAGCGAGTCTCGAGCTTGACAGGAGCTCCGATCTCATTTCATGCGCACTTGGGGCGGCCAAGACCTATTTTTCGTGATGCAGGCAGGCAGCCCCAGATGGCGATACATCCCCTTCATGGCTTCTTGCCCACATCCCCCTAGACTGCCCTGAGAGGCTTGTATTCTTGATATATCTATGACTCTGATCAGCTCCAGCTAGTCTGTTGAGCATGAGCACTTCCTTGTATTCAGGTTTTTTCTGAAGCTCAACAGGCAACCAGTCGGCAACTGCTACTAAGTGTGTGACCTTCGGGCAACAGGCGACTGAGCATGTAGTAACGGGCAATAGGCAGCAACGGGCGATGCAGTGGCAGGTCAACGACCTAGAAACGACGGGCAATCGAGCGCAGGCAACCTGACGACCAACAATCGAGCACAGGCGATGGGCAATCATGCGCAGGCGATGTGACACTTGACAGGTCACACGACCCGCCTGACAGATCAACGGAACCCCCCCCCCCCCCCCCCGCAAACATTTTTTCCAAATCAGAAATTTTATTTTCTACCAAATCTCTTTTGATTCCTTTCTTTTGACCAGGTTTCACGCGTGGAAGCACAAGTCACAGATCTTTGCGAATCTGGCCCAAAAAATTTTGGGGCTTTTCTTGGTTTTGATCTCATCCATGCTTGGCAGCGACATTCAGGTCAGAAATTGCAAACATTGTGCGTGGTGACCTCAATCAAATTGGGGATTTTGCCAAATTTGTCTGAATTTATCAACATTGGACCCCAAAAAAATTGGGGCTTTTCATACATTGGTAAAATTTTGCTCAACTGTGCCAGATTGGTTGACATCTATACACTACTGAACCTGAAATTTTGGGGTTTTGTGCAGAATTTGGTAAATTTCTGCGGTTTTTGCCCATGTGGTGGCTGATTCATGTAGAGCAGAGATTTATTACTGTTTGAGGAAGAACAACACTGTATTCGGAAGTTCAGCTTGTGCTTTTGCAGTACAAGGCATTTAGTCTTGTATTTGTGTTAAAATGGCTGCAACTTCTTCCAGTTCAGACATCAAGAGTTTGATGGAAATCAAACGGTTTGATGGTCATGGCTTTGATCTTTGTAAAGACCGTATGCAGGGCATATTGTTTCTAAAGGATTGTGAGGATGCTTTGTAGGAAGATAAACCCGCACAAATGTCTGATGCAAATTGGGCCAGAGTCAACAAAAAGGCTGTGGCTTACATTAAGATGGGTGTCAACTGATGACATTTTGACAGACATTGAGGGTTTAGATACAGGTTATGCAATATGGGAGAAGCTGAAAACTACCTATGAGATCACCACACCTATTAATCAAGTGCATTTAATGTGCAAGTTGGTGAATATGTGACTGGATGAGTCAAAGCCTGCAGCTGAGCACTTGAGTGTTTGGATTTTGATGATAAGTTTAGGGCAATCTTTTTTATCATGACACTCCCTGATTCTTGGGAGACCTTGGTAGTTTCTCTCACCAATAACCCCAATCTCTCATATGATGGGGTGAGGGGTTCAATCTTGAATGAAGAAATTAGACATATGTCTAGTGGAGAAGGCAGCAACTCAACTTATAATGTAAGAGGTAGGGCTGAAAAGAAAAATGCAAATGCAAAACAGAGAAACAGAAGCAAAAGCAAAGGAAAGGAAAAGAGTGACATTACTTGCTATCACTGTGGTCAGAAGGGCCACAAGAAGCCTGATTGCAGATATTACAAGAAGGAATAAGAGAGAAAGAAGAATGTAGAAGACAAAAAGAAAAAGGAGGATAAGACATATGTATCTGAGGCAGCCAAAGGCAAGGAAAATGCCAATGTGGCGTCCAGTGTAGTCATAGAGGAGCTTTCGGATACAAAGGCTGATGTATTATGTGCAGTTGATTATGATGCCCTTGTATGTCACATGCACAATATGCAGATTACCAAGGCTAATGTGATTGATACACTTTTGTCAGTTGATGATGGTGTCACTCAAACTTGGATTGTAGACTCTGGTGCCTCTTTCCATGTAACTCCTTGCTTGGAGTGTTTTGCTATGTTCAACACAGGCAGTTATGGAAAGGTGTATCTTGGAAATAACCATGCTTGTAGCATTGATGGGATTGGCACTGTACACTTGTCTCTAGATAATGGGCAAGAGCTTGTGTTAAAAGATGTCAAATATATGCCTGGCATAAAAAGAGTTTACTATCTGTTGTTCAGCTTGACTTGCATGGTTACACTACACTGTTTGATGGTGGTTTGTGGAAGGTGAAAAAGGGTTCCATGCTGATTGCAAAAGGAACCAAGAAGGGCACTTTGTATTGCTTGCACTGTAAAGCTTTGAATGGCAAGTTTCTTGCAGTTGCTGAAATTGGTAGTCATTTGGAGTTATCGCATAAGAGATTAGGCCATATGAGCCAAAAAGGACTTGATGTCCTTACCTCTCTGAAGAGGTTTAATGGAAAAGGCTCTAAACTTGACTTTTGTAATGAGTGTCAGTTTGGAAAGCAAATAAAAAATCCTTTTTACTTTGGTGTCTCTCGTAAGTCCAATGTCTTGGACTTAGTGCATTCTGATGTATGTAGTATGCCCGTGAAATCATTGGGTGGTGCTGCATATTTTCTCTCCTTTATTGATGATTGTTCCAAAAAGATTTGGGTATACCTGTTGAAAAAGAAACGTAAAGTGTTTGTTCAGATGACTAGACTACTGGGTGCTTCTACTGTGGCATCACCGAACACACCACCAATGCTTGCCGACTTCGACCATTGCTCCCCACCCCTCGGAGTATATGCGTCTTGCACCAGGCACTCCTTGTGGCACCTCTCCTTTCTGGGCCATAGAGATTGTTCAGCATCAGCTATCAGAGTACTATGCCCAAGGCAATAAGACGCATCCAATGCGCACTAAGTCCTTTCAAGCACATGGAGGATCGATTGGCGCTACAACCTCCTAGAGATCATCACAATGCCAGTGGCAGTCTTCTCCCACTTATTTTCAGGTACAATGGCTTCCACAACCTATGGATCTGTAGTCTGCTCCATCGAGAGACAATGATTGTTTGATACCGTCTCCTCATTAGTCTGCTCCTTCGAGAGACAGTGGCTGCTCGACTCCTTCCTCTTCTTCGGCTACCCAATCTGCTCCACTAAGAGACACCGACTATTGTCCACCTCTTGCTCACTTTGAGCCCCACTCTTCCCCACCCTCGACTACTCAGGTTCAAGCAGCTACCTCTGGGAGCTCTTCGGCACCCCAAATACCTTCGGCCCGACCAGTGGCACTTCCTTCGTCATCAGACATTTCAGAGTCCGTGATCCATGAGTTTTTGGATTCCCTATCTACTTCAGAGGGGGATTCAGAGGGAAAAGTTATTTCTTTGCCCTTTCGAGTTCTCTAATTCACTCTATCTACTGTTCTTTACTGCACGTTCCCTTTCCAGTGGAAATCTTGGATCTTAGGGATCCTCTATATCTTCTTCCTCCTCTTCTCTTCTCGCCTTGGTCACTTGGTTAGCATGGAGCCACCTCCCGAGATCGAGTACAGGCATATCCTTATGGTTCTCGGCACCACACAAGTCTGACATTCCTCTTATGCATTGTATGTTTTCATCATCTTTGTACTAGGGCACTTGGGTAAGTGAACAATTTTCCCACGAGGGACGCTATCCAAGTGGCACCTGTTGCATGAGCATTCTTCAGCATGTAGCATTACATTTCCACCTCACTCTTCTCTTGTTCCCCTTTTTGGGCCTAAGAGGGGGTGTTGAGAAACCCTTCACCCGCAGTTTGCGTTTTTGCGTTTCTACGTTTTGCGTTTAGGGTTTGCAGCCCCAAAAAGAGGCACCATCCTAGACTGACTATGCCTATTTATAGGCCACTCTCTCATTCATTCCTCACGGCTGATTCATTCAATCCGCCACCTCCTCTCTCCAGCCTCTCCACTACCCTCACACCCCTTTTGACATCTTCCACACACTGTTGCCATTAGCCTGCCATCATTTGCGTTTGCTAGGTTTCTCTCTCCTTCATTTGTCACCATCACCTCCTACACAATCACCTTCAGTCTCCAGCCTATCACCCAGTTTTTTCCTCCTCTCAGGTACCTGCGTTTTAGTCTTTCTCTCTCCTCACTGCTTGTCTACATCAGATCCATCTTCCACAGCTGCATTTACTAGAGTCGGAATCTCGGAGACTACCTTTGCTACATTTCAAGATCCATCTAGAGTATGACACACTCACGCTCAACACCTCTACCTCGGTCCTCAAGTCACGAGAGTTCGCGGTACAATTTTCCTACATGGTTTGTTTGCTGCATGAGCATTGTATATTCAGTATTCAATCATTCATTTAGATTCCACTATGTTCATTGTCTCTAAGTTACCCTAACCCTAATTGTGTTCTTTTGAGTTTATGCTTTGTCATATGCTTTCATTTATGTTTCTGCTTTAGGATATTTCTTCACACACAAAACATATATAATGTAATGAGGGAAAAAAGACGGCACCTCTACCCAATGAAAGAGTAAATGTCCACTTTCAACTCAGCACAAAGTATCCCCAAGACTACTGACGAGTTAAGCCTTGGGCAAGACATATGTGACATCAGCCCATGAAGAAACAAAATCAAGTCAAAGAGCTCTTGCTCAATCTACTCACACACAAGATGATAATGAACCCCTTTGTGCTTGCTCTTCAAATGGAAGACTAGGCTCCAAGTATGGGCAATGGCACTCTAGCTATCAAAGTAGATAGCAATAGAGTGATTTTGGGAGTGCCTTAATTCTTAAAGAAATGACAAATATATATGAACTAAAATGACTCAAGGACTCATTTGTGCCACATCTTATGTGATCACCACACTTTAAGTATATGGTCTTGGTAGTCTCATCCTCACATCAAGATAGTGTTAACAACCCTTGTGATAGGAGCTTGGTTTGACACGTTGATGGTTGGGGAAGAGCTCGTATTGACTCTTTGGTCGGGAAGTGAGCTTGATACATAGTAACATGAAACAGATAGAACAACCCCTTGGAACACCAAAATGATATTCAAAGCACTAAAAGACTAGAAACACATTTTCGGCACAAAGAATGTTCTAACAGCTACACGTTGCTGGTTGGGGAAGAGCTCGTATTGACTCTTTGGTCAGGAAGTGAGCTTGATACATAGTAACATGAAACAGATAGAACAACCCCTTGGAACACCAAAATGATATTCAAAGCACTAAAAGACTAGAAACACATTTTCGGCACAAAGAATGTTCTAACAGCTCTTCTCTACAATGTTCCATTGTTGACAGTATACACAAATATCAGAGGATGCACGCATGTGCCAACTATGCCACCAAGAGGTTGAGTCCAAGGAGCACTTTATTTGCAAATGTATTTGTTTATCATGAAATAAAGGGAGATTTTATTGACTTTTCCAAGAGGTATTTAGGACTCTCCATAGGGTGATAGAGTACAAGTATCGAAGATGCCTAGGATTGTTTTTACTAGAGCTCCAAATACATAGAAACTTTTGAGGAGCAAAACTGAGACAAAGGTAAAGCTAGTGAGCCAATGGGTTGTTACGGATTTCTTCAATACTAGCTCTAGAACAAATTTACCATATGCGACCAGTATAGCAACACTAACCCACCATCTATGAGTTAGTGCAATCATAGCAAAGCAAGCAATTCATGCTCTATAGAGCACATATGGCCTACCACCCTATCATCATGCTTCAACCTTCAAAATTGTATAAATTATGGCTCTTGAGACTTTACTCATGAGACCTTTTTTTAATTGTGTATACTTATTTTGCAACACCAACCAATCTTAAATACCTTGCACTAGTCATTTTATTTTTAGTGTTGCAAATTTGCAATAGGATGTTGAAAGTGTGCATTTAGAGTGTTTATTAATACTAGTGAAGTTCTTTATTGTAGAATTATGAAAAAACCCTAAATTTACCTATTTTTTAATTTTCCATTCTAAAAATGGAGCCTTCCTATTCCAATCACATTCCCTGTTCCCATTCCCATTCCTCATTCCCTATTCCATGTGACTATGGATTGATACCCATTGCTTTATTTCGTTTCAATGCGTATATGGCTTGTGTCTTGTCATGAGTACAAGATGGATCTATTGGGTGTTTCATTAGCATCAAAGTAGCAACTTGTCCTCTATCATATGGCATGGCAACATGCACCCTTGGAAGCTCATGGGACCATGATGGCCTGAGCTACATGGGTCTACTCCACTCCCATGCTAGAAGGGCCCATTCATGGAGTAGGCACAATAGTAGTTTGATCCGATAGGTCAGCTAGAGGAGGCCAGTAAGACAGAGGATTACATTATGTACACTACGCAAAAGTCAAAGTCATTTCATGCATTCAAAACTGCCATAAATATTCAGTCTAAGTTTCCCAAGCTTTCAAAGTTTCAATTTATACTACAAAAGGAAATTGCAACTTCTACCCAATCAAGTCAAAGGGGGCCTTTATCTCAATTGAGGGCCATTGTCTGGGGGTGCAACAAGAAGGGTGGTGGTCAAAACAACAATCAATCAAGTGATTCCCAATCCAAAAGGAGTCCCCACCGCCCCACATGTAGGTATTGTGGTCAGAGAGGCCACAAATACAGACTGCTATTCACATCAGAACGACAAGGTGGAGTTTGCCACCTCCCAGTCTCAAAGGGGAGCCTACTGTCTCTGAGGAGCTCATGCTCGATGGGCTCTTGGACAAGGCTACACCCAAGCAACTCCTGATTGTTGAGTTACCAAAATCTGTCTCCTAAGTTATCATATTTTTCTAGCATTTTTCTGGCTCATTAAAAGCCCAAAAAGGCATATTTTTGCTTTTTGTACAACACTCTAGACTTTTTCTCGCTCTAGCATGTTCTATAAAAGGGACTCATTTGTGAACATCACTTTCATCCCTCTTCCTACATGTAGCACCCTGCTCCTTGGTCCTGCTGCCCATACTCCAAGAGGTGCCACCCCTACTGCCAGCCTGCAACTCTTGCTGCCTTGGCTGCCACTAGGCTGTCTAGAGGCCCTACATATGGAAACAAATATGAAGAAAGATGGCATGTCACAACGCACACCTCGCAAGTAGCACAAAATGTTATGTAACTGACAAGACAAAAGAAGTGTTTAAAACTTCATAACAACTGGGTCAAATCCATTTGGACAAGACCAGATATATCAGATCAACCGTGACACAAACTGCAGGCATCATTAAAAAGAATATTCTCTAAGTCGAATAGCCGCTTTTGTATTAGCAGATGTGTTGTGAGATGAAATCCACATCTAATATGTGGAAAAACTGTTATCTAAAAGCTCATCCAAATTTAGGTCCTTTTCCTGTAGCAGAAGTATGACTCAAATGATATCCAGATTTGGCACATGTCCTCCATACTTCAAATGCAAGCTTAAGGTTTCCAGCGTTGTTGAAATCTCCTCACTTGTGTTCTCACAGGCAACAAACTCAAATATATTATTGTTTATTTCTATTGATGAGCAAGCAGGCTTGTTATTTACCCCTGCACTTATCCTAATCTCCTCTAATCGTTTCACATCACTCCACCTACCAACACTTGCAAAAAGGTCTGCCATAAGCAGGTATGAGGAAGAATCTTCTTGATTACACTGGACAAGCTGCTGGAAGCATCTCATTCCCATGTCAATTTCACCATAAAATTTACATGCACTAAGTAAAGCCTTCAGAACTTCCTTGGAAGGATAACACTGCATGGCTGCTATGAACCTTCCTGCTTCATAAACTTGACCTGATCGTGCAAGGAGGTCAACCATGCAGGTGTAATGATCCAATGTTGGTTCAATATTTAACTTTTCTGTCATCAACTTGAAATATTCTTGGCCCTCAACGACCAGGTTCCCATGGCTACATGCAGCAAGTACGCATGTAAATGTGACAGCATCTGGCTTCACAGCCTGCTCTTGCATGTCCTCAAAACATCTAAGAGCTGTACAACTCACGTGACTCTCACCACATGCCTTAATCATAGCACTCCAAGACGCAACATCTTGAACCAACAGCTTTCTGAAAACTTCTTGTGTTTCTTCAAGAGAGCTGCATTTAGCATACATATCCAGCAATGTGTTGCCAACAAAAGCCTCATTCTCCCAACTCCTTTTGAGTATTTCAGCATGTACTTCTTGGCCTATTCCTAAAGCAGCAGTAATGCTGCAAGCTCTTAAGATGCAAGCAAGTGTGATAACAACTGGAGGGATGCCTGCCAACTGCATTCGTTGGAAACAATCAATCGCTTCCTGACCAAACCCATGTTCTATGTACCCTGCAATTAGCGCAGTCCATGTGACTGCATTTCGAACAGGTAGCTGGTCAAACACTTTCTGAGCTTCTGCAAGCAAACCACATTTCAAGTACATATCAATCATTGCACTGCCCACCACATAGTTTCTTTCTAAACCCTTTTGGGTGATTTCAGCACATAGTTGATGACCCCTGCCACTGGCACGTATGCTAGCACAAGCTTTCAATATGCATACAAAAGTGCTGGCATCTGGAAATAGACCCTCTGACTGCATCAGTTGGAAGCAAGTCAGTGCTTCATCACCAGGTCCGTATTCAGCATAACCTGCAATAAGTGCAGTCCACGAAATAATACTTCGAAATGGCAGCTTTTTAAACAATTTGCATGCTTCTGCAAGTGAACCACACCTGGCATACATATCCACTAATGTGTTGCCAAGGTAATGTTCTCTTTCTGATCCATGCTTTGCATGCATTACCTCCACTCTATTGCCCTCATATAGCTCTATATCCAACCCTCTCTTGGTTATTTCAGCATGAAATTTTTGGCCAGTTTCCAAACTTCCTACCATGCCACAAGCTTTCAAACTGCAGATAAAAGTGACAACATCTGGAGATGTACCTTCTACTGACATCTCATTCAGACAGTTCAATGCATCTTCACCGTTCCCATGTTCAGTGTGCCCTGCAATAAGTGCATTCCATGAAACTGCATCTCGAACAGGAAGCATCTCAAAAACTTGGCGTGCATCAGCTGGCAACTCACACTTGCCGTACAAATCAACAAGACTGTTACCAAAGAAAGGGACTCTTTCTAATCCCACTTTGATTATTGATGCATGAATTCCACGGCCTCTGTTTGCATCAACAAGGCCAACAGATGCCTTAAGAAGGGCCATGAATGTAAAGCTGTCAGGCTTGACATACTCCTCTTGCATTTTGTCATAAAGATGAAAGGCATACTGCAATTCTCCAGATAAGACATAGCCTGAGATGAGAGAGTTCCAAGAGTACTCATTTCGGTCAACTAATCTGTCAAAGACATGCTGAGCTTCAAGCAAGCTCCCACAATCAGCTAGCATGGGTACAAGGTAATTGCCCAAGACTGCATGAGTTTCCAGATCATGTTTGCGCATATAGGCATGCAGTCGCTTGCCATAGAGTAAATTCTTCTCCTGCCTGCATTTTTGCAAAAGGGTGATGAGGTTCTTCACCAAGGGAGGCTCCACCACCATATATAAAAGTAAAATTATTGGTCACATGAACATCATGTTCAGGGATCCTAAACTGTCTGGAATTCCTGAAGCTGTTCATCCACTGCAACGCCTGACATGGCCAAGGTAGACAAATGCAAACATGGTAAGTGTATCCATGAAGGGTGGAGGGCAAATTAGCGGGCCCATGAGGCATAGTTAATATGTCCAGGGCATCTAGCATTAGTATAGGCCCACACATGTCTCGCATGAAAGCACACGTGCAAACGCCCCTGTGCATGTGCGCCCGCACCCGCGCCCACACACTCCCCTTCACGCACAAGTGCGCACACACATACGCACATACAGAGAGAAGAACGAACCTGAATGCAGGACCGGAGAAGCTCATTGGTGATGGCAGTCACCATAATTATTAATCAGTAATCAGTGAATGACATCACAAGCTTTATCCAATCGATCACGCCGTCATCGTCATCATCCTCATCAAGCGTTGTCTGAAGCAGATATCATTGTTCTGCAGGGACAGGCATCCAACGGGAGAGGAAGCCAATCAGATTAATGAAGCAGACTGAGCCAGACGATGTTTTATCAAATCCTGAGAAAGGCATTGCCTGACCCGCGGCTTAGAGAGAAGCTATACTGTTTTTTCAAACTATCGCGATGCGTTCTCGAAACGCCTGATTCACAGGGAATTCCTTTTGTTTCTCACAATGATACGTGTATATAATATATATATATATATATATATATATGTATATAATATATGTGTGTGTGTATGTGTAAGGCTCGATTCACATGAAGGTGGTGGCCATGCATATCGGACTTGTACCTCTTCATTGTAAATGAGGAAGCCGAAGGTAAAGTGAGTTTTTTCAGCATGCAAAGGCTCCTCAGAGGGCAGAGGGGTCGATAGAAAAACGGTGGGTCCACAGGAAACGGGAGGGAGGTCTCAACCACTTGGGAAATTCCACATCAAAAGCACACCCCTATTGTTTATCCCATTCAGCACTCATCTTAACCCTAAGGCTGGATTCAGATGGAGACAACAGCAATGCAAATCTGGCAAGACTTTCAACTCTTTTGTGTGAATGGGAAAGCCAGAGTTAGAGCGTGCTATAGGACCCACCATTTTTATATCGACCCTTTCAAGGAGCAAAGGGTCATATAAAAATAGTGGGTCCGGGAAAGAAGAGGAAGGCCTCATCCACTCGGGGTGTTCCACGTCAAAAGCATGCCCATGATGTATATTTATGTACATTAAAGTATAATGTAATGTACTTAAATTTGTATACATTTGTACATGTGTGTATGTGTATTTTATACATATATGGCCTCATAAGCATGCATACTCTCCTCTCATTATTTTTCTCTCCTCTCTTGTCTCTCCTTTCTTTTCCCCTCTTCTTCTTCTTCTTCTCTCATAATGTACACACACACACACATTTTTTTATTTTTCTGCTCTTCTTGTTTTTTCTTCTCTCTCTCTCTCTCTCTCTCTCTCTCTCTCTCTCTCTCTCTCTCTCTCTCTCTCTCTCTCTCTCTCTCTCTCTCTCTCTCTCTCTCTCTCTCTCTCTCTCTCTCTCTCTCTCTCTCTCTCTCTCTCTCTCTCTCTCTCTCTATGGATGTGTACATATATATGTCTATATGTATATGTATGTATATGTGTATGTCTATTTGTATGGTCTTGTAAATGTGTATCCTCCCTCTCACATTTTCTTCCTCCTATCTCTCATCTTTCTTTGCCTCAAAGGTGTGCGTGTTGTATACACGTGTACGCACGTGTGTGTGCATTGCATGTATATATACATATATATATTTGTGTGTAGATATGTGTGTTTGCATCTCTCTCTCTCTCTCTCTCTCTCTCTCTCTCTCTCTCTCTCTCTCTCTCTCTCTCTCTCTCTCTCTCTCTCTCTCTCTCTCTCTCTCTCTCTCTCTCTCTCTCTCTCTCTCTCTCTCTCTCTCTCTCTCTCTCTCTCTCTCTCTCTCTCTCTCTCTCATTTTTTCTCACATATATGTTTACATATGTATGAGAATATATGTATACATGTGTGTGTGTGTGCAATCAAGTGTGTACGTATTTGTATATGTATGCACGAATATATGTGTACATGGGCATGTATATTCTTCATGTGTTTTAGTAGGCTATGTGCAATGCTGAGTGCTTTTCGAGTATGTATGCATTGCATGAATACGTTCATGTTGTTGGGGGTTAAAAGTTGCATGTGCCTAGCCATCTATATTCATCTTGTACTTAGTATATGCACACTTATATACTCCAGGTGGTAGTTGCCCATCATTGTCATCTTTATTCTTTGTTCTTTACTATGGAATAAGGGAATGTAGGTCACACATTGTGACCTATATGCTCTTCTTACTCTTACTCCTGCCCACCCTTTTAACTAGTATCAAAGTAGGCATTCGAGGAGCTTAAGCCATTCTACTTCAACCTGGGAAAGAGAGCTTCAACCAAGCTTCCATAGCAACCATGTCTACATTCGTTGAGGTACGTATCAAGTCCCCACCTTCTCCAACTTCTTCCCCAACTCCAAGAGAGCGTTTAGCTATTGCCAAGTGACCTTTAAAGGTCAACCAAAATAGGTAGAGCCCTAGGAGCAACCCCTACATTTTTTAGGGATCTACCCTACTATGTCTGCATTTGGTGGTTGCTCCAACCTCCTTCTCCAGTGCTTTGCCTAGCAATTCGGGATTCTTTCTAGCATATTAGACTTTGTCTTGAGCATTATTCAAAAAGAGAATGATCAGTCATTGATTGATAATTGTGAACAAACCTATTTATTGTTCATAGTTTGGGGCAACAAACATTTGAATGTTAATGCTTTTTTATGCTTATTCACCAAAGGTTTAATGCTAGGATGATGTATTAATACTTGGGGATGCTCCATGGATTAATTAGAGCCCATTTTGCTCAACCACCATTGTAAGGTTTATTATTGTCATAAATAGTGGATAGCAAGCATATGTCTTCAATGTCAATGAAGTCTATGCTTTTATGCCACTCGGGAATGCTCTTGGATCATATATACTCTTACCATTGTTGGTTAAGTTGGATATCTTTGAGCTTTAATTTTAAGCTTCTTTACATTCATATTTAGCAAAGATTGCATTGATAATCTACCACTTATATGGGCTTGGATATTTATGTCATTTATATGCTCACGGGCGTATTACTTGGTATTATTAGGATTTTGGATGTTATGATATACATGCATTGAGCTTGCTTTGCTCTCAAATACTCTTGTTTTTTTGTAGTGGGAGTGCTTTCAGTTTTTATTATAGAGCTTGGTCTTTGGAGCTCGTGGGATCTATCCATATGCTCATTGGTTTATGTAGACATTGTTCTTGCAGTCATTGATCACTATGGGATGATCTTGATTTAACATTTGGTTATTCGATACTTTCTCATGTCAAATGGGTTGTCTATCATGGATACATGCTTCCTTATGTACTGAGCTTCACTTTGTTCATGAGCAATGAGGCAGTTGCAACTTGGTAGATCTCACTATTTCTTAGAGATCTCCACAATTAGGTTACGTACTTGGTTACCCCTTTGCTTGGAATGCATCTATGTATTTGACACTTTTGGATTCTCTAACAATATTTCGCACTTGGAGTTGTATGCTCTTTATTGGTCAATTGCTAGTTACATTCTATTGCTATTCGGACTTCCCTAGCTATGGGAGCATTTTAACTTGGATATTTGCCCATAGTTGACCTCTCATTTACTACAATTTTATGAACCAGACTATTGGAATTTAGTTTTGAGCTATTTTCTTAAGAAGACACACTTAATTTGGGCACTCTACTACTTATACTTTAAGAAAGTATATTTTAATGTCATTGACAATGAAGGTGGTGCATGGTAGTGATGGGAGAAAATATGTGATCTTTATGATAAGCAAAGCGATGCTTCACATTTATATTGGCTTAAGAAACTTGTGGACCTTCATATGAAGGAAGGCACCCCTATGCCTACTCATTTGAATGAGTTTCGCTCTATTTGCAACCATTTTACATCACATAATATCATTTTTTATGTTAATTAAGTCTATGTTTTTGCTTGTCACTCTCCCGAAGTCATGGGATAGATTTCACATTGTCATTAGCAATAATGCTCCTAAGGATGGTTTTAAATGCTTAAATATAGATGAATCTTTACTCTTTAAGGAAGTTAACATGAAGAATGTTGATGTAGCCTATGCCCCTCATACTCTCACAATTAGAGGTAGGAATGATGCTAGAGGCAATTATGATTGTCATGGTAAAGACCCATAGCAAAATAGATCTAAGTCTAGATCTTGTGGGCATGGTCATAATAAATCCCCCGATCCTAGGTCTTCTCTTACATGTTATTATTATGGATATCAATGACATATACAGCCACAATGCCATAAGCTGCACCAAGATATAGGCATGATAAAGGTAGAGGGAAAGTGCAGGATAATGCTAAGACATCAGATGACTAGCACATCACTAAATCCACTGTCAAGATCAAGGAGATTAATGCATTGGAGTATAGTTCTAATGATTACATATTGGTTGCTTCTTCACTTGACACCACATAATTGACTGATGGTCAATCTTCATTCTCTCAATATACTAGTTACTTGATTTGAGGGCTTCCTATCATGTGACCCTGCATCACAGTTGGTTATATCTTAGCGTACCATTTTTGGTTTGGTACGCCTAGGAGATGATCATGTATGTGATATTTTTGTCATTGGTGATGTACGTTTGCAATTTTGTACTAGTACTTCTTTTGCTCTGCTTGATGTATGCCATGTTCCAACTTTGACTAAAAGCCTTATCTCTACTAGATGATTAGACAATGCTGGGTATCATGAGTCTTTTATTGATTCTGCATGGAAAATCACTTGTAGTGATCTTATTTTTGGTACAGGTGCCAAAGTTGGTAGTCTTTGCTTGTTTTTGGATCCATTGATCATGTATTGCCCATTAGTGATCTTCCTCACGTATCTTTGTCGCATCATCACCTTGGGTATGTATCAGTCAAAGGAATAAAAGTCTTAACTCATTTGTAGTATTTCTCACCCCTAGATTACTCATGTTTTGATTCTTGTGATCATTGTTTATACAGTAGGTAGACATGTAATACTCATAAAAAGTTTGGTTCTACGTGCATGGGTGAGCCCTTGGCTCTTATTCATCTCGATGTTTGTGGTCGCATGCCCTATCAGTCTTTGGGTAGTGCTAAGTATTTTGTACATTTATTGATGACTTTTCACATAAAATTTGGGCATATCTCATAAAGCATAAGTAAGAGGTTTTAGCTACTTTTCAATGCTTTGTTATTTTGGTTTATGAGAACTAGTCTAGGCAGAGGCTGAAATGCCTAAGATCTGATAATGGCGATGAGTATGTGTCATGTCCCTTTAAGTAGTTTTGTGATAATCAAGGTACTAAGCATCAATTGACTACTTATTATATCCCAATCCGGAATGGTGTTGTAGAGCGCATGAATAGGACCATTTAGGAGAGAATCCATAGCATGCTTAGTCATGTAGGCTTACCTCATACATTTTGATCTAAGGCAATTACTACTATAATTCATTTGATTAACAGATCCCCATGTAGTGCTCTTGGTGGTAGAGTTGAAGAGAAGGTATGGCTTGGTAAACCTCCCTCATATGCACACTTGAGAGTTTTTGGATAGAGGAATTCCACGATATTCCCAAAGACAAGTGTAACAAGTTGGATCCAAAGTCTATCAAATGCATCATTTTTTGATATGGCAATGCAGGTGAGATGGGGTCTCGTCCTTAGGATCCACATGCTAGAAAACTTATCAATAGCCATGTTGTTGTGTTTCACGAGGATAAGATGCATAAGAAACGTAAGGAGGTAATTGAGGTATACAAGGTGATCTCTGAGGAGGAGCCCCTATTACTATATAGTTAGTCCCAAGTAGATAGCTTATAGTTGCCATCGATGCTCTAATGGTCTAGGATTTGCCTATTGTGTAGGATCATGTTGATGATAAACATAGAGGATAGGATTCATTTTCTCCATAGCCAATCTTGTGATACTCTACTAAAGCCTTGCATCTTGATCATTATGGACCCAATATGCATTATGTCATGGTAACTAATTCTTATGACCCCTTACTTATGAGGAGGCTATGTGCAAATGTGACAATTCATCTTGAGAGAGGGCTATGTAGTCTAAGTTTGATGCACTATAGAAGAATCATACTTGGGATTTGGTTTCCTTGACTAATGGAAAACATGTGTTGTTATGCAAGTAGATTTATAAGCTAAAGGGTACCCATAGTCACCCTTATACGAGCATATAAGGCCTATTTGGTTGCAAAAGGTTTTAAATAGGAGTAGGGATCCGACTTTGATGAGATCTTCTATCACATGACCAAAATGAATACCATTCGCTTGATCTTGGCCTTGGTTGCATTGTAAGATCTAGACTTGTATCAGATGGATGTTCAGACAACTTTTCTCCATGGGGACCTACATGAGGACATTTATATGCAATAGCCTAAGGGCTTTGTGGGAAAGGTCAAGAAAGACCTAATGTGTGAGCTAAGAAAGACTCTTTATGGACTTAAGTAAGTAGCTAGAAAATGGTATCATATTTTTTATGCATGTATACATATAGAATCCTATACCCACAATGCTATGGATCTGTACCTTTATAAAAGAAGACCTATGATGGTAGCATTATCATTTTGGTACTCTATGTTGATTATATGCTAATTGTTGTTGTTGGCAATGCTCATGATGAGGTGGATGCTTTGAAGACTTAGCTCAAGAGGAGCTTTGAGATGAATGGGGCATGCTTTATATATTCATATACAAGGTGGTAAGCTTGTTGGCATCTCTTTATCTTTCCATGTGAAGGTCAGTCAGGTAGATTGTGCCCAATCAAATAATGCAAGGGGTGAGATGGCTAAGCTTCTATATGCATTTTGCAGTGGATAGCTTGATGTATTCCATGATAGCTAATAGACTTGATATTGCATTTGTAGTGGGAGTTGTAGCTTGTCATATGAAGATGCCTCACTGGCACCATTGGGACACCATGAAGAGTATCATGAGGTACCTTAAGGACACTACAATGGGTTACATTGACTAAGATTATATAGGGCATGCAAACAGTAGAAAGTCCATCTCTAGCTATGTCTTTACCTTTACTGGATGTGTTATTTATTGGATGTCTAGCATGTAGAAATGTAGTGTCTTATTTACTACCACAACTAAGTATATTATAGCCACCACTGAGGCTTGCAAGGAGGCCTTATGGTTAGGTTGTCTAGTTGTAGACCTTGGCAAAATTTCTATGACTCCTATATATAATTGGGTTCCTATGAGTGCTATCCAATTTCATGTGAAAACCAAGCACATTGAGATGCATTATCACTTCATCAGAGAGGTGATTCAGGAGATTGTCAAGATCTCTACAAAAGGAGAATCTTACTAGTGTTCTCACTAAAGGTCTCCTAGTGGAATATTATGCTTTTCTTAGGAAGATGATGGGCATAGGATAAGATGATGTCTTTCCTTATCCGATTGTACTTATATGTACATTTTGTATTTTCTTCTTCTTACTCTCTACACATTCACCTTTAAGAGGGAGGTTATTAAGGGTTAAAGATCACTTGTGTCTAGTTGCCTATATTTATCTTACACTTAGTACTGGCACACCTATACTTGGTGGCCACATATCTATACTTAGTGTCCACACACTTATACACTGCAATAAGTGATAGCTGCCCATTATTGTCATCTTTATTTTTTATTTTTTACTATGGAATAATAAAGGGAAGGTAGGCCACACATTGTGACTATTGGAGTTCCCATTTAAATCTCCATAGCCATAGCTCTTGCTTTTGCTTATGCTCTTCTTACTCTCACTTATGCTCACCCTTACAATTCAACCATTAAAATTATTATCTAATCTCATATGTTCAATTAAAAAAAAAAAATTCAACTCTCAAGTTTTCAAGATGCAAATCAATTGAATCCATTACTTTTTCTCTTTCCTTTGAATATGAATTTTGTAGTTGGGATGTACCAAATGACAAGACATGTTGTGTTGAAGATCTATATGCATATATATCCATTACTTCTTCTCTTTTCTTTGAATATGAAATTCATAGTTGGGATGTACCAAATGATAGGACATGTTGTGTTGAAGCTCTATATGCATATATGTGATAGAGACTCATTGCTCACACTTTTCCAAATTGCTTGAATCTTTCTCTTCACCCCCTTTGATGTAGTCATGATATTCCTTGGCTTTTATGACCAAACTCATGTAGTCTCTCAAGCCTCTATGACAATCCTTATATGCAAAGAGAGGATCTGAAGCATAGAACTAATGGGTTTTAAGAGGTTTCAAACTTGTTGATTAGTTTTCTTCTCACAATTGAGGTGATGATAATGGAGTGGAGATGATGACAATGGTAGTTGAGGTGGTTCAATCATTAAAATATCATTTGTATGTCTAATTTAAAAGAAAAATACTCTCTCTAAAAGGGGTGAGTAAGAGTGAGAGTGAAAAGAGTACAAGAAAAAGAAAGAGCAATTGCTATAGAGGTTTGAAATCAAGAGAGCAAAACCAGTATCTCGAAACTCCAACATGAAAGGTGGAGCGAAAAGTGGAAGCATGAGTGAAAGCACAAAGAGAGCAAGAGCTATGGAGGCTCAAGCAAGAAGAGAGAGACTGGTATGTGGAAACTCCAACCGTCACAATGTGTGATCTACCTTTTCTTACTCTATTGTCACTAAAAGAATAAATAATAAAGTGATAGTGATGGGTGCCCATCACCAGCAATGTACATGTATGAAAATACTATATACAAGTAAATATAGGTGACTAAGCACATGCGCCCTTTAACCTCCAACAATTTCCCACTTAAAGGTGAATGTGCCTTAGTGAGAAGTAAAAGAAAAAAATATAAAAGTACAACATGCACATAGAGTACAACAAGATGGCTAAAAGATGTCATCTCATCCTATGCCCATTAACTTCGTAAGTAGGACATATTGTTCCACTGGAAGACTTTTGGTGAGATCTATTGATTTGTATCTATAGGGATTCTAACAAGCTCAATAGACTTGTCCTCTACCACCTCTTGGATGAAGTGATAGTGCACCTCAATGTGCTTTGTGATCGCACGGAAGACAGGATTACATGGCCCAACTAAATGACACTCTCATCAAATTCGAATGCAGTGTAGGTCATAATCATACCAAGATCTACAACTAGATAGCCTAACCATAGGGCCTCCTTGTAAGGCTCAATAGATGCAATGTATTCAACCTTGATAGTAGATAAGAATGTGTGTTTCTACACCTTAGACATCGAATAGATAGCACCTCACCTTAGACATCGAATAGATAGCACCTCCTGGCTTAAGCCCATAAAGACTCTTCTTCAATTTGCACACTAGCTATTCCTTGCTTTTTCCACAAAGCCCTTAGGTAGCTGCATATAAATGTCCTCATGTAAGGCCCCTTGTAAAAAAGCCATCTTAACATTTATTTGATAAAGATCGAAATCCAACTGAGTAACCAAGGCCAAGACCAAGTATAGAATAGTCATCTTCACCATAGGAGAGAGGATTTCATCAAAATCAACTCTCTTTTCTTGCTTAAAGTCCTTAGCAATCAATGTGACCTTATATGCTAGCTTAGGGTGACTAGGGATACTCTTCAACTTGTACATCCACTTGCATGGAAATGCACGCTTTCCATTAGGCAAGGAAACTAAGTCTTATGTATGGTTCTTTTGTAGTAGCAAATCAAACTCAAACTACATAGCCCTCTCCCAAGAATGAGAATCACCTCTACACAAAGCCTCCTCATAGGTAAGTGGATTAGCAAAGTCTATCACCATAACATAATCCATAAAAGGGCTCATAGCAATTAAGAGGACGTAAAGAAAAACATCTCAAAACTAGTTGTGGGGCTTGTATGGCCTATCCTCTCTATCCAATATCATGATCATGCACAACAGTTAGATCTTGGGCCACTATATCATCAACAACTAGTTGTGGGGCCTATACTACCTATCCTCTCTATCCAACATCATGATTTTACTGCACAACACTTGGATCCTACACAATAGTTGGATTTTGGGCCATTATATTATCAATAAATGCATTAGGTTATCTCATTGGGTTGGTTGTATTGTGACCAGGAGGCTCCTCATGAAAGATCACCCTATATACCTCAATCACTTGCTTTGGTTTTGTATACATCTTTGCCTCATGGAAACTAACATCATGGCTCTACTGATAACCTTTCAATTTTAGGGATCCCAAAGATGATAGCCCATCTCACCTACATCCTCATATCCAAGAAGATGCATTTGATAGACTTTGAATCCAACTTAATGCACTTGTCTTGGGGAATATGGCGAAAAGCTTCACATCCAAAGACTCACAAGTGTACATATGAGGGAGGTTTACTAGACCGTATTTCCTCTACAACTCTACCACTAAGAGCAATGTGTGGGGATATATTAATGATATGCACGATAGTGATAATTGTCTTAGCCCAAATGTAATGCGATTAGCCTGCTTGACTAAGCATACTATAGATTTTTTCCTAGATAGTCATGTTCATGTGCTTTGTAACACCATTTTGGGAGGGGAGGGGGGGCCTATGGGATGGTCAATGAATGTTTAGTACCCTTCTCATCACATAGCTACTCAAAAGCCTTAGCGATATATTCACCTTCATTGTCAAACTATAGGCATTTCAGCCTATACCCCAACTAGTTCTCAGCCATGGCAAAACATCTTATTTTTACTTAATAGAATAGGCCCAAACCTTATGCGAATAATCATTAGGAGAAATATGGACTCTTCTTTTTGCCCCTTAAGGAGTGAATAAACAAATATAGGCCTAACCATTGAGAGAGCTGGGATTCCAGATTCATGTAACATGAATCTTCTAACCATATCTTGGCCCAAATCTTCCCTTAGCAATAAAATAAGGGGAAATGTGGGGACTACAATGCTGTCACTTCCTGGAAGTTTGTGCCTCGAATTTTCATTTTCTTATTTTTTATGTTTGACTTTTCTTTTCTCCCCTTTTCAGTTCTTAGGCGGAACTCAAATTTGTCATATCTCTTTCCCCGCTTCTTCTTTCTTGACGAAAATTTACAGTATCATTGTTGCTTGCCCTATCTGTAACCCTGTAAAATTTCATTTGCTCTGCACAAGCACAAAGAGAGTTTCACGTGTTTTATGAGAGCAGAGCTTGTTTTACCAAAGCCCTAAGATTCTCTTCACAAAACTCTACAGGTATATTTTTCTCTTCCATGGATGTTCTATGGTAAAGTTTTAACTCGTTTGGAGAAAACCTGTGCAAGTTATGTGCATTCTCTAACATGTAATTTCTTTTGTTTTGGTGCTCTAGGAGTCTCTTACAGTCAAGAACAGTGATATTTTGAACACTCAACTTCTTCTTCAACATCTTAGGGTCTCTCTGTAAACAAAGTTACAGGTATATTGCCTTGTTTTTTTGTTGCTCCACTGTTAAATTTTATCTCGTTTGGACAAAATGTATACAAGTTATATGCATACTGAGCTTTCCTTTGTTTTTGTACTCCAAGAATCTTCGAGGGTGAAGAAAAATGATTTTTTAAGAAAACTTCTACAACATCTTTGGGCTCTTTTGCAGAGAAAGCCACAGGTATATTGCCATTTTTTACCACTGTTCCATGGTTAAATTTCAATGCATTTGGACAAATATGTATGCTTTGACCCAAGATTTCTTTTGTTTTTGTACTGCAGGAATCTATTAGTGAAGGAACAATGGTCTTGCTATAAGTCAACTTCTTGTTCAACATATGTGGGGATCTTTGTGAAAGAAATTATAGGTACAATGTTTCTTTTTTAAATTGATCCATTTAAATTTAATTTCTTTTGGAGAGAAAATTTGCAAATTATACACATGTTGATAGGTAACTTTTGTATTTGGTTGTTACAGATGTCTTCACGGAGGAAAAACATCAGTAGCATACTTGCAGTGGAGGTCTTTAATAGGAAAGATAATGGCGGTAATTGGATTTGTGATAAGTATTATAAGTTGGATTGGATTTTGATGCACCCAAGTACTCGAGGGAGTTTCAAGGTCAAGCGTAAGGATGTTGCAAACCCTAGCAAACATTGGAAAGGTAGAATTCTAGAGTTCAGAAAAGTGTTTAAGAGCACAAGTGCAGTAACAGAAGTGCTAATTCAACATGTTTATACGCACAAACAAATCTCTGTACACGACGAGAACAACATTGCAAATTATGAAAAAAACAGTAAGTTGTTAAATTTTATCATTGATTATTCTTTTGTATCATAGTTGTTTTTAAAAGTCTTTGCAGTATTCTAATTCAGTCTTGTTTGATTGACAATTCTATATCCATCGACTTTGCATGAATGGCAGAATGTGGAGTGTTTAAGCAGCAAGATACATGTTTGTCATGAAGAGATAGGTTCTTTGATCTATGATAATAACTTTGCAAGTCAACTTGCCACTCAAAATATCTTTTTTTATAAATCATTATATGTGGTAGAAAGCTAGAGATTGCAGCATGTCCCATTGCCGCCACTGTCTAGTGGTGAATGGTTGATTGGTAGCTTGGAGTTGTCAGGAGCTTGCAAGTCGAAGATAAAATCTGACATCAATAGTGCTATGAAACCCACCAAAGGCTCCAAAGATGTGCATCTTAGTTGGTTTATTCCATTCTCATTGTTTGCACATTTGTTTGGTTCATGTGATGTTTTGAAGAAAACAAAGATTACTTATCAATGCAAGTATCCATTCGAGGAATGGATGAGTCAGCCTAGTGGGTGAGTCTTGGCAAGTCAAAAGAACACATTTTGATGAGACGATTGAGTGTAGGGTCAACCAATCTGATCTTACATTCAAGTAAAAAAATTTTACTACTTTGCATACCTTGATTTAATTGATATTGGTCTCGCTTAGATGAATTGTTGTGAGTTGCATTCGCTTACCATTATTTTTGTTTTTATTACAGGTATTTCATTGCTAGACAAAGTCTGTGCGTTCGCTTTCGATATAGAAGATGGTGACTTTTGCGAGGGGAGTGGATCAGCTTGGATCAAGATACCCGAGATGAGACACATACAATGCTCATAGATATGGTAATCTTGTGGAGTGGTCATAATCCTTTCATAGTCAGCGCAGAGAGTCATTGGCCTCATTTATTTTTTGAGACAAGAAATCCAATTAATGTCCAATGAGCCCCTCTGCAACTTCTATTTCAAGTTAGATAATAGAAAAGTCAGGACTCGTAGTGAGCAATCCATGACATGTAAACAATGTGCTTCTCCACATATCCTTGAGATAGTGGAATCCTTGTAAAAAAACTTTATAAAGAGCGAATATATACCTTTTTTGAACTTCTGAGTAGTTTAAATTTTAGTTTACTGTGATCCAAGTGTGCGATAATACATACTATAATTACTCAATTGTGCAAGTAAAAATCATAATTAAATTGCAAGCTAGAGGTCTATAATCTATAGAATATTGTCTTTGCACAATGATATATTGTAGCGCATCTCTGTTGCTCGTTTCTTAAATTTTAATATAAATTGGATCCAAAGGGATTTTGAAGGTCATTTAGATTTATTTTCTTTAAAAAATTATATATTTTCTCTTGTTAGACTTGAATATACTCAGTGATCCAAACATATTCGAGGATATAATAATGTAGAATGAAGTGTTTGTCTGTATGAGTAATTTTAACATGGACTTTAAAGTACTGAAATAAAGAAACTAAGGTAAGAGTTTTAATTTGAAACTTTAGGGTTAATAACTTTATAAAGAACCTTTATTTAAAACCCTAGACACATAAAAGCTATAACTCCAAACTCATTTTCACTTTCATTCTCCACTTCCCTACACGTGCTCTCCTTCCTTCTTTCTTTGTGTGCCATGGCTACCACTCTCGGCTTCGCTGCATGGATCAGCTCCACACGCTACATGCGCACATAGGGGACCAGATACACCCTAGGTTTTGCGTGACCTTGAGTCTAGAGAGCTGCTTTCCGTTGTAGACCCTGACTCTAGTATACTAGCATCGTTTTGTGATGTAGTGAACCCTCTCACTTGCTCTATTACCGACTCCACTCTCAGGTGGGTTCCCATGGATTTTTTGTATAGTTTGCATGCCGGATCCAGCCATGCAAAAGTGATAAGGCGAGCCCTGGTGCATGTGGGGCAACATCTCCGCGCTAGAGCAGTGCCCACCTCGTCACAGGACCACTCACGATGGATCTCATTGAGAGGGATGCCGCCTTTGCCATATATGTTATGTGCATTGAGATGCAAGAGGACAGTGACGAGGATATCGATGCACCCTCTCGGCCACAACTAGAGTATTTTGAGAGGGAGCCTGAGGAGATCACTCTTGATCTGAGTGTTGAGGTAGCACAGAGCTTGGCCATTGTGCACCCACCTCCTTGCCCTGATGCAATGCCCACGAGCGAAGAGCCACCCCTCGCTTCTGTCCATGCTATCACCATCGAGGGGGTGGAATATCTACTCATGTAGGATGTGCTAGAGTTGTTGGAGCTAAGGGAAGAAGAGCTATACTGTATCATGGTGTGTGATGCACCTAGTGATTTCATAGATTTTGATTTATAGGATGCCCCAGCACATGTTGATGAGGTGGCTCATTATGATGGTACGAGCATCGATGACATCTCTGCCATTGTGAGCATCCAAGAGCAGATTGAGGATGCGGTGCCACAGTATTAGATCTCTGATGAGGAGTTTGAGCAGTTCAGGAAAGCCTTTTTGGTCCTCGACCCAACTATGCAGTGCCTACCTGGGAGAGAGACGAGGGTGGCCCAGTGCAGGAGCAGACCTGGATGCTCCATTACAGCGGTAGATAGATGATGCAGAGAAGGTAATGTTCTCAGTTTCCTATGAAACTTAACCAATAGGGCCTCTAGGGCATCAGGAGCCAACACAACAGTTTTTGTTGGGATCGGGTCCCCAGATATGTAGATTCAGGCCCCCAGACGTGAGCCTCCGGCCAGGGCACATTTGGGGGGCCCAATCCCGACAAAAACTATTGTGTTGGCTCCCGATGCCCTAGAGGCCCTACTGGTTAAGTTTCATATAAATATGATGTATATATCTTCAGCACACTCCATGCATAGTGAGTCTGATACTTAACTTGTGTGATTTAGGAGATTGTCTATATAGATGAGTTTTTATCTAGGCAGGGTGGCCGATTTGGTAGCCAAGGAAGGGTGCAAGACTCGGCATTGAAGGAGTACGTTGGGCAGCTTGTAAACGACATTATTGTATTTCATAAGACATGCTCTCCTGCTTTTGCTGAGAACTTCTTGAAGTTGAGGGCACTAACAAAGGCTGGGCCCTTCAAGACCATCCCAACCAACTCCAGCCTGGAGAAAGTGTTAAGACTTCAAGCTCGATCTACTATCTTTGGTATGACCATACTCGACACTTGAGTTGTTCAGCTGTACTACATGATGCGGACATTAAGTAAGTTGGTGGTTAGGACTTAGCTGTTTGGTGTGAATGGTCCTAGATCTTAAGTTGTAACTATTCTCTTTAGTGATGTGTGGAATGATAATAAAAGAGAGAGAACACTCAACTCTAACTGTTGTCTCTTCACTCTTGTCTTTGTCTCTGATTGTTAACATGGTACTAGAGCACCCATGACTAGGCTCTGTGGAGTGCATGCGGGAAGAAGATCTGAAGACTGACCTGCCAAGGTTGAAAAGAGAAGAAAGGCTGTCTGCCATTGTCTTTGTGAAGGTATGCATTTTGTTCAGATGGAGTCTATTCTTCATGTTAGTGTTTGAGGCTTCTGTGGGAGCTTTGGGGAGCACTCTTGAGCACATCTAAGTGTTCGTCTTCATCATCATCATCAAAATTTGCTACTGCTGAAGACATTCCTGTAGGCTGCATGTTTGCGCCAGGATAGAAGGCTACCTCTGTTGGCTGAAAATCAAGCCATTGATCATCTACAAAGTGGTATAAAGCATGTTTGCACTCTTTGGAAGGTACTTGAAGACTACAAGAAGCTATTGCTTGTGTTGGATCTCTGTTATGAGCTGGAATCAGAGTATACAAATTTGTAAAATAGTCCTGAACTGTTGGAAAAATGAAAGGACAGCTTGCATTTGATCATCATTGAGCTACAGAAGCTCCTGGTCATGCCCAAAAGCATCAACAAGACTTAGATACTTGCTTGGAGGCCGTATGTACATGTTCTCATGTGTTGGAGCTGGTTTTTTATGACTGAAATATTATGATCTAGAAGCCATTGACAGGCTGAAAATTGTCATTGAATGCGGGCAACAAGCATTATCTTCTATTGAAGCATGTTATGACACTGTTGATCTCTAACAACTGTATGCTATTGGGAATATATATGGGAATGCTTGGAGCATTGAATCACGTATTGAGCATGATTAAAAATTGAAATCTGAAGCTGAAATTGAATGCATTTACATTGTCTTATGTTAACCCTCAAACGAATGAAGGTGGAAAATCCGGAAAAGCTAAAGCAGAAGACAAAGATAAAGGCCAAGGCAAAGAGAAACGAAAGACAAAGATGCACAAGGAGAAGAGTCCTAAATAAGGGAGAAAGGCGCACAAGGAAAAGTGCAAGTCAAAACTTTTGTAAAAGAGCGCAAGCGCATCATGGTTTAATTCAAGGAGCGTCGGGCTCTCACCCGTGCAATTTGTAAATGTAGACGAGCGGTGGAAAGGAATCTAGGAATATAGAAGGACAATGGGAAAAAGGGCCTAGGCTACGATCGGCCATGTAAAAAAGGAGATGACCGCCCAAAAGGGATTTAGGGTTTTGTATATAAAGTTGAAAAGTGAATGAGAAGCTCATTCTTGTGTGTGGCCAAAAGTAGCTCTCCTCTTCTTCTTCTTCTTCTTGTTCTTGCTTGCTTGAGCTTGTGCTTGAGAGAGGGAGTGTGAGAGTGTGAGGGAGTGAGTGTGTGAGGGTGAGGGACCGAGGAGGAGAAGCTCTCCATCTTCTCCTCTCTTCTTCTCTTCTCTTCTCTTCTCTTGTCTTGCTCGCGGCAATGGAGCTTGGAGCATGGAGCTTGAGGATGGAGCTTGCTTGAAGCTTGCACTTGGATCGTGGAGCTACCAGAGTGCGCGGGAGAGGAGGTAACTCAAACGGCATGGAGGTAAGCTTACTACACCCTTAGATATGGATGGCGCATCGGTTATGTGAGAGGTAGCCATTAGTGCTCGGCTTGGAACGCTTGAAACAATAAGCGGTCCGTGGGTCTAGGCGGTTGAGTGAAAGCTCCCACATTTTGGTTCCGTTGCCGGGACCAACGGATTCAAGCCTTGAGCACTTGCACGCTACGAATCGAGCATCGAAGTAAGGGCTTTCCCCGAACCGGTGATTGAGATAGGTAGGAAGCTACGGGGTTGAAGATGGCATTCGATCTCCTTGGTAAGTAGGTTTGTTGCTTTTTTGAGATTTATGTGTGAGATGGAGTAGTATAGGTACTTACGTTGTGATTTGGATACATTAGAGTAGGAAAGAACAAAGAAAAACAAAGAAAATAAGCACTAGGGTTTACTGTTGCAAAACATGGCAAAAATCGTGCAAAAAATAGTAAAAAGCTCGCTTGTGATTTCTAAGATCGGCAAGTGAATGATTGGGGGCACTAACACCATACCCAAGAAGGGGTATAAGAGCCAAGAGGCCAAGGGAGAGCTCATTTGTGACCATTTCAGTGAGAGAGAGGGAGAGAGAGCCATCCCACGATTCAATTCGATCGCACCATCGACGAGCCTACAGCTCTATTTAGGTATATGAATCCCTTCCTCTATCCCCCTAGAGATGATCTGGAGGGTTGTGCTTGGTATGATTGGGTAAATCCCAAGAATTGAGCGAGATCGACATCGCGTTGTTTCCGTCACGCTGCGTTTGGCCCGTCCGAGCGGTCGCTTTTGGGCGGAGTCCCAGAATCGGCCCTCGATCCCTTACCATTCGGCCCACTCGGCTCAAAACCCTAATCAGCCCCTCGGCCCATCCGAGTCCATTATTCGGCCCAAACCATTCGGCCCGTCCGAGTCAAACCATCCGAGCCAACAATTCGGCCATCGGCCCGTCCGAGTCAACCTGTCCGAATTGATCATTCGGCCCATCCGAGTCTACCCTATCCAAGTCACGAATTCGGCCCTTGGTCCATGCGCCTGGGCCCGTCCGAATGACCCACTCGGACCCTGCAATTCGGACCTGTTAAGCTAAATTTAGATTTTTTTTCAAATTTTAACATGTAGGCCTTGAGACTGACCGAGAGACCATATAGAGCCGAAACCACCTCATAGATCGATCACTGGGCTGAAATCTAGAAGCAAGTAGTCCAAAATTGTATGTAGACGGTCCTTCAAATCACATATGGCATTTACCGTAACGGCCCTTCGGGCCGGGGGGGACTGCCCCCCCGGATCCCCGCAGAGGGGGCTCTGCCCTCTCCGCACCTCCCCCAAGTAGGTTGGAGAGAAAATGCGCGCCGTGACAGGTCCTCCAGATTGGACCCTAGTGTAGTAATGGCTCTATACGAGCATGGATTCTCACTTGCAAAAGAGCAACCAAAAGCCCATACCCGAACAAAGACAAACAGAGACCCTAGAACCTCAATGGGCCCATCTAGCCATCAAGGGCAAAAAGGCTACACCATGAGAACACAAAGACATTGTGTTCAGACCATGTTTAGTCAGAGTGAAATGCAACATCAGTAAGCTACAAATGCCAAGATGATGAGACATGATACTCTTGACGAGAGATGTACCTTGAGCAACACTGCACAGACGACCCAAGACATTGGTGGAGAATCCACGTCTGGTCGTGTAGTTGGGGACTCGAGGGCATTTGCCAGAAGACTTAAATTCACAAGCCAAGACCCAGAAGATGAAGACATAGTACCACTTGCTTATCTTAGGGTCAAACTCGCTGCTAAAAGAAAGCATACCATCGATGCTCTGATTGATGAAGGAGCAGATTTTAATATCTTGACCTATGAATCATGGACCCTACTAGGCCAACCAGAGCTCACACCGACTAATGCAACTCTTAGCCCTTATGGGGGACCTCCACAAGCACTCATAGGGAAGTGCAATATCCTTGCGACAATTGAAACGGAAAGCTTGCCTATCCTATTTCATGTTCCTCCAAATAGTGCTAGCTGCGGGAAAGAAACCCTCCTAGGAAGACCCTTCAAAAGGGTGACCAAGTGTGAGGCCAACTAGGCAGCACAGAGGATACACCTGACACTATCGGGTGTGAGGATAGTCACAACCTTTAGCAAGGGTGACCTCATCGAACCTCGAGGGAAAGGCAAGGAAGGTGCTGACATAACAGTCAAGCCTGCTAACGAGAGCAAGGACTTGTTGGAAGAGTTGATACAAGCACAAGTCGAACAACGAGAATCGACGAGTGAGCCATGCCTGAGCCAAGAAGGTCAAGAGACAATGCCAAGGATGGTCTTTGGACTTACAAATATCGTAGAAGACCCCAAAAGAAGCCCAAGCCTTATAGACGCAGGCATCGATGGAGGGTTAGCACAACGCCGTGATGGATATCCAAAGCGTTGCTTCGTGCTCAAGGGTATTATGCAGGCAACCGATGGATTTGGGTACCAAAACCCCCTGCTAAACCACCTCTATCAGAAGCCCCAATTATGTCAAAAGCAAAGAGGCATAGGAGGAAACCTAAACGAAAATCCAAGTCTCGAACCAAAAATATTGGAGTGATTAAGCCCCTCACGATTAAAATCAAAAAACCGAGCATGACCTATCAAAAAGTAGATTCTCAGCCTAGCGCGCTTAGCAAGCATATATCAGAGGTAACTGCCGAGCACACACAAGGTCCACTAGTGCCCAAGGAGCCTTCGACTTCCCAAGAGGATAATGAGCACCATAGGCACAACATTGCTCATGATAAGGTTGATTGCTCAACAAAGCTAATGATAGAATCATCTAACAATCACGAGCAAATTCTCCAGTCAGTTCCAAGCCCGCGTAGGAGTCCCAAATCTCCTACATCATCTTCACCTAAATGGACACAAGAAGTGCGGCAGTAGCAACCTCGTGCCGCTACTCAACCTGCACAAGTGAATGCACAAAGGGCAACAAATGATACGACCACTTCCGATCGCCCTAGGGACTTGACACCACAATCCACCAAGGGTAGCCAGCCCACTAAACTAGCTGTTACTATTTCCAATCAGGGATCACAGCAGTCACAGCCCTTGGCCATAACAATATCCCTTGCGGAACGTGTCCTTAGTAGTTCACCTGGGGAGGAGGTGCCGCAACTAGTGTCCTTGACAATTCCAGCACTTTCAAAGCACCTAAAGCCTAGGCTTGATGAGAAATCTCTCAGAGATGTGGCCAAGGAGATGGTGCATCTGACCAACCAACCAACCTAGCAAGGTTGTCCAACAGGTCAGAATTGTGTCCCATGAGGACACACCAGAGAAGGGGAAAGTTGATGTCCAACCAAGCATATCAACGGCTGACCTAGTTCAGGGTCTTGAGTCATTAAGAGATGCACCTTCATTGACCAAGAAAAAGAGGAGAAAACAACAAAAAAAACAACAGTTGCAGGTGGTTGCGAGACCCCAAGGACATTGGGACGAAGAGTGCTGGAGAGCTGAGGAATTAAGCATCGAGTCCATCCACCAATGAGCCCACTGATGCCTCTCCTAATAGCGGTGAAACCTCAGACACATCCGTGTGCTCTGAAAAATCAAAGCAGCCATTGCCATCAACAGTTGCTTCCAACACTCAATCCACCGACAATAGAACTCACATCGACCAATCAAGAGTGGATACAACAGTGTCACGACGGGGAGGAATTCACACCAGTCACACCCAAGGAGAACCATGACGCAATAACAAAGCCTCAAGAGAAACATGGAAACCCCAAGCGCATGAGCAATCCTAGCGTTAACCAATCTTGCTCATATAGGCCTGAACCCCCAGCTATGCTAGAGCCTAGGCAAACTCCTAGATCCTTGCAGGAGATAGCAACCGAGCAAGCCCTCGTCGAACATAGAAGTGTCACAGAATGCTTAACTGAGGGGAATGCTAAGCTCAAAGTGTTCGCATGTGTCTACGTCCTTGCAAACATGGGCACATTCCCTAAGGAGCAACTCGAAGAATACTTGCCATTCCCCTTATCTTGGGAAGAGCAAGAACATCTTGATGAGCACTATAACAAGCTCTTACATGAACGCATGCGACTCATCTCTGATGAGGAGGCTGACAAACTGCGCTTAACCGTCACGTTCAATGAAGTGCTCTGCCGACTGAATCTTGTAGACATAGAGCAATTAAAGCGATTGTCAGCAGGCCAGAGTCAATTTGAGCAGCGTTGGTGCGAACGCCGCGTTGCAATGGCCAAACTAGGGGCTCAAATCATGACAGTTTGAGGAGCGATTGGCCAAATGGCGATCTCAAAGAGACCCAACCTATGTGGCACCAACTTCCCTTTGAGTGCTGACTACCATTCGGGGCAAGGACTTGGCTAAATCAAGCCAAGAAAACCCTCTGCTTGATAAGGTTCTCACTGAGGAGGAGTTACATGTTGCCTGTAGACTCGGACAAGGGTCCATGCTGCTCGATGTGGCAAAATATCTATTGGTACTGAGTAAGCTACCACGAGTGCTGGATGCATGTGCCACACTCCAGTACAATCCTAAGTTCTACAATTGGTTCTTATCCTCGTGAAGTGACATGGATTCATAAATATGTATATAAATAAACACTGATTTTTGTGTCACCGTGTATAGACAATAGCAACACACACAAGCAATGATAGTTAAGTCCAGGGAGAAGAGCTGGGTCTGACAGGCTAAGCTCCTCAAGTCCTCCTCTCATCACGCATTGAAAAGCCGTTTGACCATCCCCACCTCCAAGCGAAGGGCATGCAATCCATATGACTGCCATAGGAAGCCTTGACCAACAACCCTGATGGTGTAGACAGGGTACATCCCCTTTTCTATACACCTTCTTTCCTTCATGGTCTATCCTTCCAAGGCTGAGCCTTGCCTAAATCCATGACCGCCAACCGACGTAACTCGGCGTGAACCAAGATCTGCTAATGGCAGGAGGCTAAATATACATCACGGGGGCCATCCCTCTACAACAAGCACTGCATGCCCTACCCCTCCCCTTCTCATCCTATGCGCTTGATAAAAAATATATATATATAATCCCTTACATATGAATGGTCTTATCATGTGACAAATCCTAATCCTTGACTCGCATCTTACAAGCCCCCCGCAAGGAAAACATGGAGAACCAAGGGCAACTAGCTTGCAAGGATGCTCTCCGCAGTCGACGGGAACATGCAGCACATGCCCCTCTGCCAGTGCGCTACGTGCCCACTCTTAAAAGGTACGCCAAGAAACGCGGCCCCAAGCGATACCGCCCCAGATGAAGGCCGAAAAATCCGCGGGCTAGGGGAGCGGACGCTCAGGGAGGCACACAAAATGTGGCAACGCCAGTTGCACAGACCCCCAATGCACGCTTAGGCACCAGGTGCTCACGAAGTGACAAGGCGGCTAGGGATAGGGCAGAATTTAATGAATTGTTTAAAGACATTATGAAAATGGTAGCGGCCTGGGACTACACCATTCATGTCCCGGCCGACATGTTCCTTGCCCAACCTCACGGGAGCCCCGCACTAGCACCGCTTCGGTCTCCTAGCCAACCAGACTCACCCCACCTTGTACCTATCGACTAAATACCTATGATGTACAAGTAGCTTGACAAGTCAGCATGCCAGAACATTTTGTTTTTTGATGAGTAAAGGGGCAAGATCCCCACTTGTACACATGCCCGTTACTTCTCGTTAATGTATGCGACCTTAACAAGCAATGAAATAGGCATCCCAATAGACATCATAGAATTCCTAAAATTTATGTCTTATCATGATTGCATTTGTTCAATGCACTTAACCCAAGCGAGCATATACTCTCATGAAGTGACAAGTGGATGCAGGATAATACAGGTCCTTGTGCGAAAGTGTTCAATGCCCGATCACCGCAAGACCATTGACCCCACAAAGAGCCGTGACAAAGCCACGCTGTCGAAAGCAAAAATCACCCTTGCCGACCACCCACATCGCATGGCCCAACGCACATTCATGGGCCACGCTCCCTTTCTGGGTCAAGCTCTATAGTTGGCTCACGTCAATCGTTACCTCAATTGTACCAACATCGCGTGTGTCGCAAGGAGGTTTGCAATATCTCAAGTGTATCTCCTCATCTCAACAACTGCTTCTCTAACAACGAGGCTAGGGCACAATCATCACTGTAATGTCCATTTCTTGAGCCTTCGAGCTTGACATTTTCCAACCCACTGAAAGGCTGATAGCCTCAACATATTGCAATGGTTGTACTCAGGCAAGTCAAAAAAAAAAGAAAAAAGAAAAAAAGAGGAGAAAGAAAGAAAGAAAGAAAGAAAGAAAAAAGCATAAGAAAAAGCAACAAAAAAGAAAAGAAAAAATAAAGAAAAAAAGAAAGAAAGAAAGAAAGAAAAAAACAAAGAAAAGAAACGAACGAAAAGAACCACCCACAATCACAGCATAGCACCTAGGGGTCCTCAAATTAGGTACGTCCAGTGACCTTGATCAATTGGCTCTGTCCCTAGTCCCCTAGCCCTTTAGCATTACCCACAATTGTTCAGGGCACATCAAGGGCAGGACATACCTAGGGAGCTTGTCTCGCCTATGGTTAGACCTGTCACCTTGACCCACTTGCACAATTCCCTCTTGCACTCTGCCTTAATACCATTGCAATCAATTGTGGTAAGCACCGCACGATTGGCCATGAAATGTACACCGTCCTCATCAAGCAAGTCCAATAGCTTCCAGCTATCGAAAGTGCGGTGTCCCAGTATTCAATTATGCTCCGTCGTGCAGTCATAATGCAAAGGATGTCTCATATACCTTCACGTGTACTTCTTCTCAACATGGACAACTTTGCTACATCAACACATTGTTATAAGAAACTAGCCCGTGGTCTTCTAACTATATAATATCTAAGTATGCACGAGCACTCACATAATATCTGCACCAAAGTATATACACAGTTTGGGTCCTCAAGTGCATGATAATACTCTTAGCTTGCTTAGAGTTCGACCTGTCTCCCAAACTAATCAAAATATGTCTTGTGCACGATAAAAAGACTAGCACTACCCCTTAGGGAGAGACCACATGAGAGGTTTTCAATTGCAGGTATTGAAGCCTCCAATGAAAGTGTCGTTGGCTCTTCATCAACACTCAACTCTGAATTCCTATCCTTATCACCCTCTAAGCCTGCCAAGAATCAGCATGTACAGAATCCCCAACAAACTGCCACTTGTACTCCATTAGTGCAACCCCCCCAAAGAATAGCCCTACCACCAACTCCCATTGCCCTACCACCTACCACTCAACCCACCAATGTGCCCCCAATGACCTTCCTTCCCACCACTACCAACACTCCGCCATGGCAACCACAGACGTCCTTGCCACCCACGTCTTCGGTGCATGCTAAACGCTTGCTACCTACGACGGTGAGTGCCATGGGACTGGCACTCGTCTAGGAGGGGGGTAATGTTAACCATCAAACGAATGAAGGTGGAAAATCCGGAAAAGCTAAAGTAGAAGACAAAGACAAAGGCCAAGGCAAAGAGAAACGGAAGACAAAGACGCACAAGGAGAAGAGTCCTAAATAAGGGAGAAAGGCGCACAAGGAAAAGCGCAAGTCAAAACTTTTGTAAAAGAGCGCAAGCGCATCATGGTTTAAATCAAGGAGCGCAGGGCTCTCACCCGTGCAATTTGTAAATGTAGATGAGCGGTGGAAAGGAATCTAGGAAGATAGAAGGACAATGGGAAAAAGGGCCTAGGCTACGACCGGCCATGTAAAAAAGAGGAAAAGGGGATGACCGCCCAAAAGGGATTTAGGGTTTTGTATATAAAGTTGAAAAGTGAATGAGAAGCTCATTCTTGTGTGTGGCCAAAAGTAGCTCTCCTCTTCTTCTTCTTCTTCTTGTTCTTGCTTGCTTGAGCTTGTGCTTGAAAGAGGGAGTGTGAGTGTGAGGGAGTGAGTGTGTGAGGGTGAGGGACCGAGGAGGAGAAGCTCTCCATCTTCTCCTCTCTTCTTCTCTTCTCTTCTCTTCTCTTATCTTGCTCGCGGCAATGGAGCTTGGAGCATGGAGCTTGAGGATGGAGCTTGCTTGAAGCTTGCACTTGGATTGTGGAGCTATCGGAGTGTGCAGGAGAGGAGGTAACTCAAACGGCACGGAGGTAAGCTCACTACACCCTTAGATATGAATGGCGCGTTGGTTATGTGAGAGGTAGCCATTAGTGCTCGGCTTGGAACGTTTGAAACAATAAGCGGTTCATGGGTCTTGGCGATTGAGTGAAAGCTCCCACATCTTAGCTGGGTACAAACTGTAAATGCAATGTATGCCACTGGCTATTGAAGATAGCTTGTTTATGGGTGCCCATATGGTCATGTAGTGACCTTGATACTTCAAAGTGGATGTATGGCATGTTTTTGAGCTATTTTGGAGCTAAAAAGGCTTGATTTCACTGAGTACTTGTTGACTGCAATCTGTGAGCAAGTTATTTGACAACCGTACTTGCTGGTTATGCACTGTTTTGTACCTGTATGCTTATGTCTGGATTGCCACATGTACTAGCAGATATTCTGGAGGGTTTGGGACATGTATGACATGTATACACATTGATTTTGGCCTTGAAATTTCTGCTGGTTACTCACAATTTACAGTTTTCAGATTGTATATATTTACCTTGGCAGTGAGGTTGCAGGAGTTTAAGCTGAAGCAACTACATAGCATATGTATTGACTGTTATACCTACGGGTTAGACCACATGTTTGTGGATGTTTTTGAGGTTGTAAAGAGCTGAAATTTCCTGGTTTTTTGCAGAGAATACCTGCAGAAAAGTGTCATAAACAGTCAAGGACTGAAGTTGGTCAGAGTGACTTGTTGGCTTGCAGGAAGTCAAGTAATGTTGACATCATGGCAAATGCAGAAAGAACTAACAACATAACCCAGATTGTGGGGGAAAAGCTTGACAGTAACAATTATGCCATATGGAAGTTCTGCATGGAGAACTTCTTAATAGGGAAAGGCTACTGGGATTTGGTGACTGGAGCAGAAGTTGAACCTGAGCTCCTAGAGCGACCTACGGTTGATCAGAGACGACTACAATGAGCTTGGACAGAAAGAGCTTGTAGGATGTTGTACTGGCTGTCTCTATGTATATTAGATGCCATGGTAATGAAGATAATGAACTATAGCTCTCCTAAGAATGCATGGGACATTTTGGTCAAGTAGTATGGCACAACCACAAGTGCCAGGAAGATACGGTTGAAGCAGAAGTTCAACAACATGGAGAGAAAGAGCAGATCTATACAGGATTATGTCACGGAGGTTAAGACCATTGCAGATCAGCTGGCATTTGTTGGTTTACAGGTTGAAGATGAAGACATGGTTGTTGTGACTTTGAATGGCTTGGGGCCTAAGTATAAGTCTTTTGACACTTCTGTGTTTGCGCGGGCTGAAATGCTTGATTTCAATGAGCTGGTTGCATTGCTTATCCATGAAGAGGTTAAGCTTGGCTTGGCTATAGGATCTAGCAGTTCTAAAAACAAGGATGCAGTTTTCTATTCCAATCAACGCGACCGTGGTAGCTGTGGTAGAGGCTATGGATCTAGCAGAGGAGGCCAGCAGAATGGATCCTATGGGAATAACAACCAGCGAATGCAAGAGGTGGTGGAAGCTTTAGAGGCAGGGGGAGATCTAGCCCTAGAGGCAGAGGCTCCTGGCAACAGCAGCGCCCATCTAACAATCCCAATAGGGATAAGGATTGTCACTACTGCGGGAAGTATGGGCATATTGCCAAGGACTACTGGAAGAAGCAGGGCAATCATAAGGGCAAATAGCATGGACATTTTGCTACGTCTAGTCATGGAGATGATTTCTCAGGTGATAGACTGTTTGCCATGCAGTATGTAAAAGATAGGGCTGCTGAAAAATGCATTGATGATGCAGTTTGGTACATTGATTCAGGGGCATCGAACCACATGACCCCTCACGGTGATTGGTTTATTGATATGGTGGCTGAAAAACATGGCTATGTCTGTACACGTGATGACATGCGGCATAGCATTGAGCATAAAGGCAAAGTACCTCTTGTGGTTCATGATGGGCAGAAAGAAAAATTTGCATGATGTATTGCATGTTCCTTTGATTACAAAGAACTTACTGTCTGTCGGTCAGATGATGGAGCAGAACTTGTAGGTTAGATTCAATAAGCATGGCTGCTTTATTGAAGAGTTTAGCAATGGATGCAAGTTGATAGCTTGCTGTCACAGGAATGGCAGAATGTTTACGCTTGATGCAACCTTGCCAGAGTTGAATTCAGCTATGTTTGCCCATGGTTCTGGCACTATCAGAGATTTGAAAATTTGGCACAAGAGAGTAGGGCATGTGAATTTGCAAAGGTTGCAAATTATGCAGAAAAAACAGCTTGTTACAAGTTTACCCAAGTTCCAATATTCAGATATTGGTCATGTATGCGATGCTTGCTAGTTTGGTAATAAGCAGTCAAGGTTGCCATTTGTCAGGCATGTAAGGTAGAGTACATGTCCATTGCAGTTAGTGCACTCTGATGTTTGGGGGCTAGCCCATAATGCATCTATGGGAGGCTCTAAGTATTATGTGACATTCATTGATGATTACAGTCGCTATACTTGGGTTTACATTCTGAAGACAAAGGATAGGTGCTATTTTTCAAGAGTTTAAAAAGTAGGTTGAAAAGGAATTTGACTGCTATATCTCTTGCTTGAGATCAGATAGTGGTGGGGAGTATGTGTCAAATGAATTTGACAACTTTCTGGTTGAAAATGGCATATGTAGGCAGCTTACCTACAACTACACTCCTCAGCAGAATGGGGTAGCTGAAAGAAAGAACAGGGCCTTGATGGAAGCTGCTCGTGCCATGATGAATGAGAAGAAGATGCTGCTCTTTATATTGGGCTGAGGTTGTCACGACAGTCATGTATATCTTGAATCGGACTCCCACTGCAGGTATTCATGAGATGATACCGTTTGAGAAGTTGTATGGCTATAAGCTGGATGTAAGTCACATGAAAGTCTTTGGCTGTCTTGCCTATGTGCAAATTCCAGATGAGAAAAGGAAGAAGCTGGATCCAAAAGCACATAAGTGTGTTTTCATTGGATATTCGCAGGAGAAGAAGGCATACAAATGCTATGATCCCTCTACTAGGGAGACTTTAGTGAGCAGGGATGTTATTTTTTATGAGATGGGTTCTTGATATGTATCATTGGCTATAGTGCCATCAGATATGCCTTCCACTCATGTATCTATAGTTGATTTTCAGTAGAGCATTGCTATGATAGGTCCTAGTGTTCAGACAGTATCCCCATGGACGGGGAGATTGAGGAGCTCACCGTCCATTGACACCAGTATGTCAGTGAGGGGGAGATATGATGTCGTGGACAACAAAGGAAAAGAGAAAGCTACTGAGGATGCATTTGGTATTATGACACCTAGTAGAATGACTTCTGGATATGAGTCTACTGATACTTTAGACAGTGAACTTGGTATTCTGACTGTCTATACTCCTGGCACAAGGCAGAGTAGGTACATTCTGCCTCATGAGAGAGGGGAATCTAGCAGTGCACCACAGCCTAGACGCTCGCAGAGGGTCAGATACCTTGTTGATAGGTTGACATATAGTGGCTACTTTGCAAAGCATTATGCTTACATGACAAAGGTAATGGAGGTCAAAGAATCAGGTACATATGCTGAAGCAGTGAAAGATGAGAACTGGTGTGCAGCTATGGATGAAGAAATGAATGCCTTGGCTGAAAATAAGACATGGGATCTTGTGCCACTGCCTAAAGGGAAAAAGACCATTGGCTGCAAATGGGTCTACAAAATCAAATGCAAGTCGGATGGCAGTGTGAAAAGGTACAAAGCTAGGTTGGTTGCTAAGGGGTATGCCCAATAGTATGGACTTGATTATGAGGAAACATTCAGACCCTGTTGCCAAGATGGCAACCATACACACTGTGATTGCTTTGGCTACTGCTAGAGGCTGGAATTTGCAGTAGATAGATGTGAAGAATGCCTTTCTTAATGGTGACTTAGCAGAGGATGTCTATATGGTTCAGCCGAAAGGGTATGTTCACCATGATTTTCAGCATTATGTATGTAAACTGAAAAAGGCATTGTACAGGCTGAAGCAGGCTTCCAGAGCTTGGCATGCTATGATCAGTAATTACTTTTGCAGAGATTGGGATTTGCTGTTGGTAGGGCTGATCACAGCCTATTTACAAAGAAGACTAGTAGTGGCTTGGTAGTGCTGGTCATATATGTTGATGATTTGATAATCACTAGTGATGATGACTTGGGCATACAGCATGTAATGCAAATGTTGAAATCTGAATTTGACATGAAAGATCTAGGTGAATTGAAGTACTTTTTGGGTATTGAGGTGATCAATGCTGAAAATGGTTTATGGCTGATGCAAAAACATTATGCCATGGAAATGCTGAAGAAATATGGCATGGCTGATTGTAAACCATTGGATAATGTCAAGCTAGACATTAGCACTGGAGCTGAAATTCAGGATGTGACTATGTACAGGCAGATGGTTGGAAGTCTGATCTACTTGACCATCACTAGGTTGGACTTGAGTTATGTAGTTGGGCTCATAAGCCAATTTATGCAGACGCCCAGAAAGCCGCACTTGGATGCAGTTAGACGCATTATGAGATACGTTAAGTCCATTGTAGAGTATGGGCTATTTTATGTCAAAGACAAGCCCTTGAAACTCATTGGATACATGGATGCAGATTGGGCAGGATGCTCATATGACCGTAGATCTATGAGTGGATATGCTTTTGGATTTGGTAGCGGCGTGATTAGCTGGAGTAGCAAGAAGCAGCCTACGATTGCTTTGTCGAGTACTAAGGCAGAATACAGGGGTGGTACATTGGCAGCATGCGAGATTTCATGGCTGCTCAAGCTTATGGCTAATTTGGACATACAACTAGATGCTCTAGTGAAGTTACTATGCGATAATTTGAGTAGCGTACTCTTGGCCATGAATCCAGTATATCATGCCAGAACGAAACACATAGAGGTACACTACCACTTCATCAGAGAGATGGTTCTTGCAAGACGAGTTGATCTCATGCATGTGAAGACTGATGAGCAGGTTGCAGATATCTTTACCAAGTCTTTGGGTAAAGATAAGTTCAGTGTTTTTAGACAGCTGCTTGGTGTGCAGATGCTGTCTTGAGCTTGAGGGGGAGTGTTAAGACTTCAAGCTCGATCTACTATCTTTGGTATGACCATACCCGACACTTGAGTTGTCCAACTGTACTACATGATGCAGACATTAAATAAGTTGGTGGTTAGGACTTAGCTGTTTGGTGTGAATGGTCCTAGACCTTAAGTTGTAACTATTCTCTTTAGTGATGTGTGGAATGATAATAAAAGAGAGAGAGCACTCTGCTTTGACTGTTGTCTCTTCACTCTTGTCTTTGTCTCTTATTGTTAATAGAAATTAGTGTTGCTTCGATGTTCGAAGCTGCTCTATTTATTCACAAGTACTAGGTCTGGCCCACTTTTCTCCATGGCGGCCCGTGGCATGGTTGTCGGTGTTGAAGACCCCACTATCATTAGATAGGAACTATTGGGGCAAAATGTATTGTTGCCTATGATCAAGAATAGCTCTGACCATGGGGAGCCTAGCTCGAAGAAGCCTAGGAGAGGCTAGATGTACTTATTGCCTAATGATATCACATCATCGATGTAATGCACTTTGTAATCTTCTCTTCAAGTAATGAAAACCGATGTTTGTTGGATTCGCGTGCAATGTAGTTTGTGATACCTGTCGTTTACTATTGTTTTTTACTTGAATGTTACATTTATTTGTCGAATTTATACGCAACACGATTCGTACCCTAAATTTAATACGCAGTGCTTTATCAAATTCGTGCGCAACATGTATTTGTTCGAACGCATGTAATGATAACTCAAAGATGTAAATAAAATAAATAACAAGCAACTAAACAAAAATAAGACACGCCAAAAAAATTGTATTCATATTAATAACAATTTACATGGGGTCCATTACAACCAGGGCTTTACAAAATGTCTTCAGAAGCTACATTCCATGTGTTTTAGAGTTGTACACCCCTATCCTTGCTGACCTCCGTGAGGACTATCTTTCCATCGCCAAAAGAACCTAACTATCCGCAGATCCCTGTCGGTGACGGTGACCCTCCTTGCATGCACCGCTGCATAGACCGAGTCTCCAAACAAGTCGATGAGGTAGGCTTCAGCAACTTCTTGTAGTTCAAGGAGGGCTTGGGCAGTCCAGCGACCGGGTTGTTTTGTGCGTGATGTATCTGGAAGCTGGGTCTTGTTGTTCCTAATCAGTATGCCCTCCATGATCTCCCGCACCAACTTCTGGAACGGAGCCTTCGGTATCAGGAGGTGAGTAGTTTTCTAGTAGTGGCAGATCTCGCAAAGAGCCACTGTGCCTGCCTTTCATCGATGCTTGCGATGCTGGCGCCGTGGTGGTGGTGGTGGAATTGGAGGACGTGGCTGCTGTATGGAATTTCCAGGGGGGTATCTTTGGGCCGCTTGCTTGGTGCGTACCATGTCTTCTAGGAGAGAGAACTCAGAACTCAAAAGTGAAATGTGTAAAATGAGGTGAAACTTTAAACTTATAGCCAAACTTTTCAAAAACCCTAAAAGTTTAATTAATGAATCCAGGCTTTGGAAAAATATTACCAGTGCTCCGATTGACATGAAATTTTACATGTGGACTCCTCAAGGACACATCAACCACCCAAATTTTTTTGGGCTCCAATAGAAGCCTCTAGGTAACCTGTCTGGAGGCTTGCGTCTAGGGCCCTAAATCCCCAGATTCAGGGCCCCAGATGCAAGCCTCCGGATAGGTGACCCAGAGGCTTCTAATGGGGCCAAAATTATAATACAAATGAGTTTTTCTAATGCCCAGCATGAGGGTGAAGTTTCACCAAATTTTGATTTATAAATTTGACGGTTCAATCTTTTTTTGAAAATGCATTAACTGGATTATACTGCACTGATAATAGAAAAACTCACCAATGAGTGTGCGTAACTGCAGATTAAATGTATTGTCAACCTCGCAACGTGAAACATTGGAAACTTAAAAATTCACAAAAAATAAATCATGGGTAAAATGGAACATCGCATATCGGATATAGTGTTTCCAAACTACTAAATATAGTAAAGATATAGTGCATCGGCCCATGTACAACCGATCACTGACGTGTATATGGTTGCACATTGAGTTTATCCTCAACAAAACTACTTACAAAATTGGAAACTTGAAAATTCACACAATGCGAATCATGGTCAAAATAGAATATCACATATCAGATTTAGCATTGCGAAACTATGAAATACACGGTAGATAGTGCATCACACCAAGTACAACTAGAGCCATGGAAAATTTAGCTCCATTTTGCAGGCCACTATTATCAAATACTTGAAGGTCTACTGGAAAGATAACCCAAAACTAAGCTCCTTACAATCTACAACCAAACCTGAGCTAAAAACATAGATCCAATTACAAGGTAGCTTCTCAAAGCATATTGTTGACATTAAGATTAAATGCATCCTTGTTATTGCAGATCCTGCGAACAAGAACCAGATCTATGGGCTTAATAGTGATACGTCGGGCATGAATGGCTAAAAGTTGACCATCACTCATTAGATCAATCAAGTAGCTTTCAGTTGCTTCTTGGAGAGCAAGCAAGGCTTGGCTTAACCATCGCCCCACATTCCTTGCCTGGTTCCTCGAAAAGAACTTGTGATGACGCCTTGACTGTAGATCTTGCAGTATTTCTCGCACCAACCTAGAGAATGGTGCCTTAGGAATAATCTGGAATTTCCTTATCTCACGTAGCGCAGTTGTGCCTAGTCTCCATCTTCGCTTCTTATGTGTTGGAGGGTGTGTATTACGAGCTGGAGCAGTTGGAGCATGTGGACCACCATTTCTGGACAATGGCAAACCATCATTATTGACCACACTAGGGCCACCATTGTTGGCCACAGTAGCGCCACCATTATTAGTTGTAGTAGGGCCACCGTTATCGGTACCAGGGGATCTTTGTCACTCATAGTACGCTCACTAGATTCAGAAGAGTGTTGAGATCTTGCTCTCGCAGGCGCCTTTTTGATATGAAGCTTGGAATGTGCCATGGCTGTGATGATGAAGGATAGAAAGGTGGAGGGTAGAGTGAAGAGCAATGGGAAAAAATAAAAGGAGAGACGACTTAAATACGAAACTTTCAAACTTACTGTGGTGTAAATGAATTTTAAATTTATCGTTTCATTTCATTTCTCCACCCCATCCCTACCTCTCTCTATCTCCTGACACCCCCCTCATGCCCCCCCTCTCTCTCTCTCTAGGCCAATGAATGTTCCAAGGTTTGGAATTTTCGTATCTTTGTCTTAGAATTTCAAAATTGACTTTTCATAATTAAAAAACATAGTTCAAAAATCGACTTTGAAAAACATAGTGACAAACCTTTGAAATTTTAAAGAAATTTTATAAGACATCTCATGTTAGAGATATGAGTGTTGATGTGTCATATCCTTGGTACTTGTGCTCTCTTGTGGACTCTAAATGCATCAAAATTATTATCTTTATCTAGGTCTCCATTTTTTGCCATCTCTCTCTTGGGTTGCTAATCATTCTGCGTGCCATTGTCTAGCTGTGTTGTTTTCATATCTTGCTTTTCTCACTTCATATATTGCCCTACTTATAGATTCTGCTTAAGATGTTTTGGACTTCTTTTCTTTTTCCTCGTATCGTATCTCTAGTCTCCTATACCACCATTGGAATAATTGCCTCATAGAATTGGAATCATTGATGCCACCTCCATGATCAGTTGCCTTTTGAAAAGCACAGCGAGCTTGCCAGTGAGATCTTTCCATGCCTTGAGTTGACCATATTACCAAACTTCCTTGATCTGCAAAGTATGGACCATGTGCTTCAAGTATATGCTGCACAAGAAAAGAGATTAGAAACACAAAGTAATTCGAAATGATGATTTTTTTTTGTAATGGTGATAATACTAACCATGTAGTGTGTTAAGCTATTTGTAGTCCATGCCTCCACCATGGACTTATGAAATTTAGTAGCTGTCTCTTTAAATGCATTGGCATCACCATCCATAAACCTCAACTTCTGTAAGAGAGCTGCTAATCTATCTAGGTGTATCTACACTTCTGCCTTCGCAATCCTCGTTCGTCCCCCATTGCTCCAATCTGAAACAGCAAGGTGCAACTTTTTCCATGCTTCATACTTCTCTGGTTGTTTTACTAGTATATTGCCTTCCTCATCTCGAGGTGGAGATAAAAACTTCCTAGCCTTGGGTCTGCCAAAGCATGGTTTACAAGGAACATTTCCACTCTTCCCCGATTTTTTCTCGTCCTTTTTTATTTCTACTTGGCCTCCCTGCGATCCAACTTCAGAGAGGACTTGTTCTACCTTCTTGAATGTAGCATCAGATTCTGACACGGGCTGCATCTTGTATGCAAAGCATATATATTCATATACTAGCTTCTCAATTATTCTAACCAAACAATGCAATGTGCAAAAGTGAACCCTTGTTAGTGGTATTTCCAAAATAGGGCACCAGTTTGGATCCACTAGAACTAGCATTCCATTTCTCATGACTTTCTAATCACGTGTCGGAGCACCCTATTGTCCTACCTTGGCAAGCCATTCTTTCTTTCCATCTTTCCCTTTCTTCCTAGTTTGCATGCAATATATGCACGGAAATTTTGCATTCGCTGCATTTGATAAACCAAACATACACTTCAATGTTTTTAAATCATCTGCAAGATGCCATTCAACTTGATAGTCTCCAAACCCCTCAATGTGTAAAACTGCTCCATTATTTTGCTGTTGAATGACATTGGGTATATTAGTGAGGTTAAAAAAAATTTTAAGTACTTCATGGTCCTCCTTTGGTACTTCAAATGCTGCAAGCCACCATATTTCATTCTCCGATTGTACACTGAAGTATAAAGGATGTTTTTCATCGATGTTGGGATCCAATGCTCGATTCATAAGTGTTATACTCACATGCTCAAGTTTTTGCCCCTTGATAATCTCTCTCTCATCAAGTTTGAGGATAAACTTAAGCTTGCCTCTACATTCTTCCATAGACATATTGTAGAACTTGACCATAGCAATCTGAACCCTACATATATCGAATACAAAGTTGTTGGTTGAATTCAATACAGAGGCAACTTCTTTGGAACCATACTTCAATATGTATGTGTGTGTGTGTGTGTGTGTGTGTGTGTTCCAGATGCGTAGGCTCACCAATTAGTTCTAAAACTTTCTCATTTAGTTGTTTTCAATCCTTCTTCACGTGAAATGGTTTTGGCAGAGGCATTACTCGCTTAGTATTGAAAACTTGCTTAAAACCTGTATCCAATTGTTGATAGAGCATACTATATGACTTAGAACTCATTCCCACCTTGTCACATAATCCCTGAGCATCTGTAGCAGTAAACAAGTTGCTCACATCACTAAGACGTTCACTAGCAACACCATCCACAATGTCCCTGAATTTATGATTTTCCAATGCATTTTTTACCATATCCTTGCTAAGGACTTTGGCAATAGTATCATTCTCTGCATGAGGAAATATATTTCTCATTGTAGCAGATTGAGCATATATCTATCTATGATATTGTCCACTTCCTTTGGTTAATTGGTGAATTGGTTTAACTGATTGGATGCGCCGACGTGCCTCTTTGGTTTTTAAAGTGGGCCCAATATCCAAAGTTTTTGTGAGCTTCCTCTCTATGTTTTGATTCTCCTTCTCCAAGTCATTGACTTTAGACTGTAACTCCATATTCTACACGTGTGTAGCATGCATAGCATCTTCAATGACAGACATTGCTTGTTGTAGGTTCTAGTTCTCCCTATCCTTCTCAGCCAATAATCTATCCTTTTTCATCAAAGACTGCATATTACCTTGTAATCTTGTCTGCATATTTGTCAAGGTTTGATGAACCCCTACTAATCCTTGTGTGACAAGTCTGCATGTGTATCCATACAATCCTTCATTGCCTTCACAAGCAAACTTTACAAATGATGTAAGCCCTTCAAATTGTGGTGGCCTTCGAGTGAGTGGATCGGGTGGATAAATGCACCCATCAACCCAAAGGTCCACATTTTTTTTCCCTACATTTCTTTCTTGTTGCATCCTGTATCTTATTGCATCATCTCTTTTCACAGTTCTTTTGGACATTGGTGCATATTCATCCTCCAATTGAAAGTGAATATCTCTCTTTCTCTTGGTACATCTTGCACATGCATTCTGCAAAAAAAAAAAGTATGCAAATTTTAACTTGGATTAACATTCAAATCACAAAACTACACCCCTTTGATTCACTATATCTGTGTTTTTTTTAAACCCAGTTGGTTCTTGTCTCTTTCTCTTGCTTTCAGTCTTGATAGACCCTAATCAACCTCTAATCAGCCTGTAATCTTGGCTTTTAATCTACCTCTAATTAGCATCAAATCTTATCCAAAATATTCTCTCTCTCTCTCTCTCTCTCTCTCTCTCTCTCTCTCTCTCTCTCTCTCTCTCTCTCTCTCTCTCTCTCTCTCTCTCTCTCTCTCAACTAAAATTCATCAAGGAAACCCTAAACACATTCATACCAAAGCTTGGCTAGTGGAAAACAATAACATCATCTTATCTTCTGCCCTACTTTACTATCTGTCACTCTATCACTTATTTTCTTTGTTCATCTCACACAGTCCTCTCTGTCCCCCCCCTTCTCCCCTCCTCTCTCTCTCTCTCTCTTCCCCCCTCTCTCTCTATGAATTGATGCTTAAGGACTAAACAACAATTGTGAAGAATAATAACATCACAGAGATTAAAAAAATAAAGATACCTCCATTATCACTTGATTGCTTGTAGTATAGACTGTTGAAGATGGAGATTTCTTACTGCATATTTCTGAAGAGGGAGATGGCTTGTAACAAGGTAGAGTGTGTTGTAGATAGTGATTATTTGATTTCAAAAAATGGTATCAAAACTACTCCTCAATGCTGCTTCAGAAGAACTCGTATGCAAGAAACCATATTCTGGGGGGAAAGAGAAGAATACACAAAATTTGGGACAAAACTAGAGCTTTCTGAGGGAATGAAAAAATGCCCAGAAATAGGTATATACTTGTCCAAAAAAGATGAAAATTTACAAGGAAAATCTCGAGTCAAAAAGGTATCTCTGGGTAAAAAATAATCTTAAAATATGATGTGTATGTCATTTTATATCCTTTTTAAACTTCCGCCCTTTTAAGAAGCGAGAATGAGAATGATTCTAATATATTTTAATGTTGAAAAGTCATGAGGGCATTAAAGAGTCATGTATCAATGATTGGCTCCGTTTTTAGAAAAAATAGAATTGTATTTTTTAAGTTATGAGGATTTTGAGAAAAAGTGACATTTTCTTGTAGTTTGGGAATAAAATAATAGGTGAAATCTATTGAAAATACAAATACGAGATTTGCTTGATTGGAAAATCTAACAGTCACAATGTGCGATCGGCCTTCCCTTATTCATTGGTTATTGAAAGACTAAAGAATACAGTGACAGTGATAGGCACCCATCACTTGTAGTATATAGGTGTGCATGTCTCAGTATCCATAGTGTATAGGTGTATGGGTACTGTAAGTGTAATGAATACATGGGTGGCATAGATACAAGTGCTTTTACCCCCCTCACAACCTCCCACTTAAAGGCAAATGTGCCTCTAGTGAGGAGAGAACAAGACAACAGTGATAAAATACAAATGTACATAAAGTACAACAACATGAGAAAAGACATTATCTTATTCCACATTCATCATCTTCCCAAGAAAGGCAAAATCTCATACTAAGAGATTTTTAGTGACCAAATATGTAAGATTTGGTTAGTTGAGATGTTGACAAGATTAATGGACTTGTCCTCAACAACCTCTCTGATAAAGTGGTGATGCACCTCAATGTGCTCTGTCTTTGCATGAAAGATCATATTCTTGGCCAATTAAATAGGGGGATTTTATTTTTGCGGGCTTTCATTTTCATTCTTTTCTAATCAATCTCTTTTTTTCGAGCTTTTTCGTGCAACATATCCATTCTGCATATAAATAGTCTTACTTAAGGAGTACGACACGTTGCATTTACATGAACACACATCAAGAAAACAAAACCAACGGAAAACTAGTAAAATATATTCGTGTCAAATAGTCGCAAGGTACACTCTTCCTAAAAACAAATCAAAGATCCCAATGCATGTAATCTCTTAGACAAAATCGGGCATAGTCACATGACGAAGTGTATAATAAACATATAAAAGTAGTAACAAAATGAAATGTCTAGAGTCTCTCGAAAAAAAAAACACACTCTCTCTCAGCATGGTACCGATCCACACACTATGGTGGACAAACACTCCCCATAGAGCACATCATCTATTTCTAGACACATGCAATGTCTCATCTCCTCTGCACTGGCCCGCGCCAAACCACCACACCCCGCAAACACATCCAAAACATAGTCGTAGCGTTTCGTAAATGTAGCTAGTAACCACCTAACCATATCACCAATCACATATCACCAATCAAGATACAGAATCTTTGCGGCCATGCAAGTAGAAACAATGAAAATACCATACAAGGTAACCTGAGAGCCAAAACATGCAAGACTACTTACCGAAAGAAAAGATGAGACCTCTCTGCTCCGCCTCTGACAATGACACCATCAACGTCCATGGAAAAGACACAATCATCCATCATGTAGCTACGATACGCTGGAAACAATCTCTCTGAAATCTTCTCCCCAGCCTCTCTGTCGTAGCAAGGCACAACATGACCAACACGATGCCAAAGACACACAGTAAGATCAAGTACCTATTCACGAGTGGAAATAGAATAAGTGATCCATGTTTTTATTTAAAGCATGTAACACAAACTTTATTTAGAACATACAACCATACGTTCAACGTATCCAACTTTGTTATCTTACCGCCTCTCTAGTAACGGGATGTCGATAAGCCTTGGAGTCACACATGAGTGTCCAAGTGCGGTGAAGCACAAGCCCCACTCTTGCCGCATCCATAATAAACTCACCTATATGCTCTGCTAAGCACATAGTGACTAAGAATCCCTGGTCGGCCAAATACTCGCGAGCAAGGTCCATACAACCCATAACTAGACCCTTTGAGAACGTGTTCCACTTGGGAATAGTCATGCCCTCTACAAACAACATTGGCATTATGATATATGAGAAGTGAGTTTGATGTAAACCTTGTGTGATAGAAAGCATAACTTACCCAATGGGATGGGACCTAGAGCATCCACAAGCAAGCTCGTAGGAAAATCCGCAAATATCAATCGAGCCACCTCTTGACATGGAACTCCATCTTTGCTATAAAGATGCATCTTTTGTGTTGCAAAAAACTTGTTGATGCTATACACAAAACAACATAGTCATTAATGCAAAGTAAACGATGATGCAATGCTATATGCAACATGTAAATTGATATTCTTGCAATATGTAGTTGTCATGTCTACCTATCAAGGGCAAATCTATCAATTTGGGTCACATCCACTAATAGAGCATCGACATATGTTTGATATTGGAACCCTGCAACAATTATTTCAAAGTAATTTATTTTTAATAATCATACACGAATTTCAAGTTAATATAAGACTTCTCACCTACTAAACGGGTCATAGGTCGCCTCTCCCAATTCTCTCGACCAAGAGATGAATCTGCAACAAAGGAGGTGGTGGGCGCCATAGAGGACTCTGGCACATTTTTTCTCCCTGGATTACCTTGAGTACCTTGGGTGGCACCTTTGGTAGCCTTGGTTGCTTGCTCCTCTACAGTGGTGGGTGCGGTAAGTGGTTCATGAGTATCAACTCCCTCCTTGAATCCTACATAGTATCATTCACCCTTAGATTCCCATGCATGAGCACAAAAACTATTGCTACAAAAGCGACGAGATGTTTACATAGATTGAAGTACTTACTCTCATGCAGATCTTTCTCTTGCTTAGGGATAACCCCCACAGGTAATCCAGCCACCAAGGGCAAACACTTGCCTCCCATGCCGTCAATTTTCTCTCACGTAATGATGGAGAATACATAGTGTTCTCGTCACGAACATCAATCCACTCTCTTGTGAATTGCGGAGCTGCATCCAGCCTCTTCTCTTCTACACATTGTAGTATCCACCTGCAACATTCTTGCCAATTACGCAAGCAAATGCATGCAATCTAATATGAAAATCAGACACACAATCTAATATGAAAATGCATGCTAACCTATAAATCACACGTTTGGCTTAAAACGTAAGCTCTGGCATCTTCCCTACAACATTTGAAGATTTCACTCCATCCAAGAGGTGTACAAAAGCCTAACAAGTTTCACAAGCGCTTAACATTAGCACATATAAATTTTAAGAAAGAACTTAAGAAAGCAATATGAATGCACTGCATTGAGTCAACCTGCATGACATGATTCTTCATGTTAAGCTTAAAGAACTCCTCAAATGAATCTGGTAACTGTGGACCTTTTACTTGTATCCTATCAATCTGAAGTAGTGCCTCCGAATGCAAGTGAGCCCAATATGTCTCTTTCTTCATGTAAACCCGAAAGAGCTTATAATCACCAAAATGCGGGTACTGGGGGTCTTTGGCCTTTGTGAGACTCATAAGATGCAACAATATTTTTTTCCTGTGATGCACAACAATATACGCAAATAGAAAGCATTGAAGAAAAAAGCATCACATACACACACCTTGCGTTTTATATACAAATTACCTTTCCGCAGGGATTTTTGAGCTTGTGAGACAATACAGCTTGTCTCTTGTGATCTTGAGCATGCTTGCATCATCCCACTTTAGCCCAAATAACAACTTAAAGAACTCATCACCATTTTGGGGATTAGCAATGGATAGGTATTTGTAACCCCTATCCTTAAGGCGCTCCTCTTCCACCCTTGTAGCCTTCTCCAAACGTTTCTTCCTCTCTACCTCATCTAGACCAAGAGCCTCAAGCTTAGCAGTTTCTTTTGAGATGAAGATATGAAATTCATCCTATCATTCCAAAAAAAAAACTAAATTAGAGATAGAAAAGCACATCTCATACAAGTGAGCCATAGAAAGAAAATCACCTTCCATACAAGCTGAGATATTAAACCGCAAGGAGAGTTATACCATGGAGCAACACCATGATAATACCTTGCCTCTATACTCATCTCAACCTCAGCCCACTTCCTCATGGCCGGACTCAATCTATCTAGAATGGAGTCTTTGTTTGCAATACCAAACTTTTGAAACATATACACCTCATGCGCAATATTTGGAGTAACATGAGCTCTGGAAATACTATTGAAAACAAACAAAAGCATAATATGAGAATGTAAGTGTAACATATTACAAAGAGGAGCATAGTTAAAGGAAGAAGACTTACGCGTTGGTGGTGTCTAGTGCGAGTAGTAGCTCTGCTTCCTTCGCCTTTGGCACCTCAATGAATTGGCACCGTACACTAACATGGTAGTGAGCACAGTCGGAGTACTCTGTAATTGAAAACCAACAAACATAAGAATGGGATACAAACATTCAATACTTGCATGTATAGTGGACAACTTACTTTCTTTGATGCGTTTCCACCACGTTTTAAGCCTGTGGTTTCCATCCCAAACCAAGAACTTTTTACCCTTAAGGTCTTGCCACTCTCTTCCAAGAGCCCTCTCAAAATCCTCATTTCTTTGACGCCATATTGGACCCCATTCATCTAGATTGCTGGCTATCACAGACATGGTCTCCCCTCTTGGACCTTCAACTGACACAAGGAAGTGTCCCATAGTCTCAAGATAACCAGTGGAATCAAAGGAAGGAATCAACCACTGGGCATCATCCGTAGCAAATCTGACTGCCTCATGAGCCACTAATCTGCAAAGAGGCACAAGAGGAGGCAGCGTCCTCTTTTTTATATAAAATTGACTCAGCACATCCTTCATCAGTCCTAGAGAGACTTGCTTGCCTAAGTTCCTTGAGTGCTTCTTTTCTTTTTCATCATCATTCTCCCCTTGATCACTATCACCACTCACCTCTTCTTTGTCATCTAGACTATCATGCTGCACATTAGTCTCTGTAGGAGCATATATTAATAAGTAACAATAAAAAATAGTAGCATTAAACCAATCATATTTAATACATAACACTGAACAAAGAGTCATATGTAAATGAAATGGACACATAAGTGACTACCTGTGTGCTCCGCAACCCCGTCAATTGTATTGGAGTCCCCATCCACTTGTGCTTCGTCATCAATGTAGACACATCTTTTTGGACCACATCCTTTCTTTGTTGAAGGAGTGTCCACTGATCTCAAACACGATGATGCTTCTTGCTCTAAGATCCGCCCAGGAACACATCGTGAACGTAGCTTCATACAGACTTCACGGCTACTATGAGGTGACACACATTTCTTTCTCTTTCTAAGCACTCTTTTAGGTGCCATAACTTTCTCTACACACTTACAAATAGATACACAATCAACCTCTTTAAGATTAACAACACAATCAATCTCTTTAAGATTAGCAACACAATCAATCTCTTTAAGGTTAAAGATTAACAACACAATCAATCTCTTTAAGATTAATAACACAATCAACCTCTTTAGGCCACAGGACGAAGCCACGGACGAAGCCACACGCTTGTGCATAAGCCCACGGATCGTCCGCACGGACGCGGACGATTGGGGGGCTTCAATCTCTTACCTTGTTCTCACGAAGCATACGGGACGAAGCCACACGCTTGTAGCCATGGGACGAAGCATAAGCCCACCCAACGGTTGCGCGGACGCGACCATAAGCCCACCCATCGTCCGCCCGGATGCGGACGATTGGGGGGCTTCAATCTCTTACCTTGGAGGCCCGTCGGACGGCATACGGGACGGCATACGAGACGGTTTCCATGGGACGAAGCATAAGCCACGGGACGAGGCATAAGCCCACCCATCGTCCGCGTGGACGCGGACGATTGGGGGGCTTCAATGTGTTACCTTGGAGGCCCATCGGACGGCATACGGGACGGTTGCGCGAATGCCATACGGGGCGAAGCATAAGCCACATAACGAAGCGTAAGCCCACATGACGAAGCGTAGCCCACACGACGAAGCATAACCAAATGACGAAGCTTAAGCCCACCCATCGTCCGCGTGGACGCGGACGATTGGGGGGCTTCAAGATGTTACCTGGGAGGCCGCACGAAGCCGAGGAGACGCACAAAGCCGTTGACGAAGCCCCAAGAGGCTGCACGAAGCCACACGAAGCCGCAGGAGCTGGACGAAGCCGCACGAAGCCGTAGGAGCTGTGGGGTAGGAGTTGGCACCGTCGCGAGAGTTGTGGGGCAGGAGTTGGCACCGTAGGAGGCCGCACGAAGCCGCAAGAGCTGGACGAAGCCGCACGAGGCCGCACGAAGCCGCATGAAGCCGTAGGAGCTGTGGGGTAGGAGTTGGCAATGTCGCGAGAGTTGTGGGGCAGGAGTTGGCACCGTCGCGAGAGTTGTGGGGCACGAAGCCGTAAGAGCTGTCGCGCAGGAGTTGTGGGGCACCGTCGCGAGAGTTGTGGGGCACGAAGCCGTAGGAGCTGTCGCGCAGGAGTTGTGGGGCAGGAGTTGTGTGGCGAGAGAGAGAGACGGAGAGAGGGAGAGAAGGGAGAAAGAGAAGGGAGAAGGGAGAAGGGAGAAGGGAGAAGGGAGAAAGAGAAGGGAGAAAGAACGGAGAAAGAGAAAGAGAAGGGAGAAAGAGAAGGGAGAAGGGAGAAGGGAGAAAGAGAAGGGAGAAAGAGAGAAGGAAGAGAAGGGAGAGAGAGAGAAAGAGAAGGGAGAAAGAGAAGGGAGAAAGAGAGAAGGGAGAGAAGGGAGAGAAGGGAGAGAGAGAGAGGGAGAGGAGAGAGAGAGAGAGAGAGCAAAGAGAGGAGAGAGTTGAGGAGAGACTTAATAACCCTAATAAAGAAGTTAGCCGTTGATTACGTAATTAGGTAACTAGTTAGCCGTTAAATAATTAAATAATTAATACAACATAAATAAATTATGAGTGCATAAAGGTGAAGGATGGTGGGTGGTTGAGTCGTAAATTTTTCTATTGATTTCTGATGATTATGCTTATTTGTTATTACTCTTAAATGTTGATGAATGACTCTTAAATATTCATTATTTAGTCATCTCTGCTTGTAGTGACGGTGAACTGTTGCCTTTTCTTCATCAAATACACACTGTGAGCTATATTCAGAGTTTTCTTCTCTTCATCAAATACTAACCCACCAGAGGGCACAACATGTCGAGTTTTGCTATTTTGACATGGAGACTAGCCAGTGATTGCTTAGAGCACAGGGTTTCATTAAGAAATGGGGAAGATTCTTTTGAGTGAGTACTACCTACAGAATCTATTGCCTCCAACACAAAAATTCCAGGGGTTGCAAGCCGTCATAGAGAATGATGGTGGAGCAAACAACGTCACTGTGTCTCCAAGATGGGATCATCAAGGGCATGCGCACTATCTGATTGATAGTACATTATCAGCCACCTACTCTATCATGCACTCAAGTAACTATGTGTGCATCTCTAACAGTATTGAGTCAATAGAAGATGAGATTGACAACTACATTGATTGTACTCCTGGTTGTAGCAAATCAACTCCAGTGTGTCTTGACGTACCCTCAGATAACAAGAAGGATGTTGATGACACAAATGTCGGGGAGGACCTATGTGTGGGCAGCCAAAGCGAGGACTTATCTTCCTATGATAACTCGATTGCAGCCTTCATTGAGGAGAAAGCTAGAACGGGTAGATTGAAAAAATTACTAGTGCTCTGTGGACCTCCACGAAGGGTGGATGAGCTCCCAGTCGAGTATAATGGCACAATTGCTTTTGAGCTTCCAGCCACAGATAGCAAGAAACGAATGATGGGTATGGAACAAAAATATGATGGTCACCTGTGGTCGTGGCCCTCACAGACAAATATGGCAATTGAGTGCACTGTGCGCTTGAGCTATTGTCTTGGAAGTCTTCAATGTCTTAGGATCACTTGTCCTTACTACATAACAGAGGGAAAATACAATGATGTTTTTTTCCATGGTCACTTGGATAGAACCGTGAGCATGGGTTATCCTGCAAGTGAGGGAAACTCCAAGATAACATGTCACTATTGTCTTAATGTTGCTACTTGTGCAGCCATTTGCAAATGCATGATCTATTATGTGTTGCCACTGGATCCTACAATGACACGTTTGATGATCCATGTTGGGGAGCATGCTCACAGTGTTCAACATGGCACTAAGAGGGCAACCCTTGACAAGGTGCGGAGGCTTGTGAGCACGGTCCTAAAGATCGAAAAGGGAGGCCCACGAAAAATACAGATGCTAGTCGCTCGGCAGATGTTGTTTGAATCTTTAACAAAAGAAGACGAGTCGGAGGTGACAGAGGTGGACCTTAATCATTTTCTAGAAGAAATGATGCCACTTGTGCAGAATAAAGGGTAGGCTTGTGCATTATTATTTTCTGCTTACAATGTATGTCCTGCATTTGAAATAACCCTCTAATAAACACATAGGTTCAAAGGCATTGTTTCACAAGAGAGACCCAAACAAGGTCAGGTGGTTGGTGATGGGTATGACAACATACTTCTTTTGCAAAAACGTTGTGTCTTCCCATTTTTCCATGGAAGTAGATTTCCAGGACAAGGTGATGCCAAGGAGAAGTGCTACTTGTTTAAAATGTCCACCAAGGGACCAGCATCAGGGGTGGACTTAGTGAATCGTATGAGGCGAATTGGGACTGGAGATTTACGACATGCATGGGTGCACTTTGATCATACCCATAGGATTGATGGGTGGGCAACTATGTCTTGTTCAGTTTATGATCACGGGTATGTGGCAACATAATGAAAGCTTTTATTGAAATTAAATTGTTGTTAATGAACACTATACTAATGTATCAATCATGAACTAGCATGAGAGCATTACAGGTAATTGCAATATGTGAATTTAAAGAGGAGGACGAAGAGTCTCAAATCTTGTTTTGGAGAAATTTGAATTCTGTCATGGTTCAATGTGGCCATGATCCACCTGACTTTGCTGGATTTATGTCCGATGAGGCAAGTGCGAATTGGATGGCAATAAGGGCTGTGTACAATGGAGGGCCTCATAACATAATGGAAGGAAGGGAGCGTTCTTGTCTTTTTCATTGGGAGCAAAGTTTGCAAAAGCATACCAAGAAATTAGTCACTGTGGATAAACAAATGCACCACATTGAATTGTGTGAAGCATGGAGGCTAGCAACGACAACTCAACTAGCCTCACTTCAGGCCGCTGCTATCCGAGATTGGTGGGCACGAAATGTAAACAAGGAACACATCAAGGCTTTGGATAGGTGGTTGAAATGGTGGGAGCAAAGAATTGCCCACTGGGGAGGAATTGAATCTCATGTAAGTGTGACATTTTTTCCAGCTCATTAAGATTTGTTGCACAATGTAGCAATGGGGAGAGCTACTGATTCTATTTTTGGATTTGACTCCGCAGGCTAACAAAAGTCCTTGGGAACATGCTCAAATTCCAAGCATAAACTTATCAGAAAGTGTCCATGCTAGTTGGTTAGCAGGTGAGGGTGGAAAACGAAAGATATCACTTTATGATGCATGTGTTAGTGATGTTTTGAATGCATATATTCAATGTGCAAAGAGGTTGGGCTATACCACAGGGAGGTTTATTGGATCTGGGCCTTCTATGGAGTCTTTGTTGGCTAGTGCCAGCAAAAGGGAATCCCCAAATCCCTCCTCTATTGCACGTGCGTTGCAAGGTGTTGTAGCTGGAAGTCCTTTGTACAAGGAGCCTATAATGCAAAGTGATAGGGAGACTGTGCAAAGACTTTCTACTATCTATATAACTTGCATAATCAGAGTAAATGTATCCTATGACTCTTGTATCTTAGCCACTGTAACATATACATATATTCGCAATACCCTTAAGGTACCTCATGATATCATTCTCACAAAATCCCAATGCCGCTACTAGGTATCACTATATAGCATGCTACAATTTCCACTGCAAATGCTATGTCAAGATGAGTAGCTATCATGATATGCATGCATAAGAGATCTTGGCAATCTCGGGATTCTACTCATCAAAATATAGATAATCAATCTAACTAACATTCACATGAGAAGGTAAAGGATAACCAATAGGCTTAATATTCTACATATGAAACCGCTCAAGGACCTTATGGATATACTTCTTCTAGGACAAGTAAAGAAACCCCTTAGAGTGATTACACATGATGCACAACCCAAGAATATGTGAGGCATGTTCCATGTCTTTCATCTCAAAGGTCTTATTGAGCTGACTTTTCAAGGCATTCAACTCCCCGTGAGCACTCCCAGGAATCAACATATCATCCACATTGAGTACCAAAACATCATCGGCCTTCTTTCTATATAAACACAGATCCATATCACTATGGGTATATCCATGTGAATGTATAAAAGCATCAAACTTGTGGTACCATTCCCTAGGTGCCTACTTAAGGCCATAAAGGCTCTTTCTCAATTGCACCACACTAGGTATTTCCTACCTTTTTCCTCAAAACCCTTAGGCTATTTCATATAAATCTTATCATGCAAGTCCCCATGTAAGAAAGTCATCTTTACATCTATCTAATAAATGTCCAAATCAAACTATGCAACTAAAGCCAAAACCAATCATAGGGGAGTCATCTTGACTACATGAGAAAATACCTCATCAAAGTCAACACTATGCTCTTGCTTCATACCCTTAGCAACCAATCTAGCCTTATACGCTAGCTTGGGATATCCAGAGGTACTTTTCAACTTGTACACCCACTTGCTTTGCAAAGCACTCTTTTCACTAGGCAAAGGAACCAAATCCCAAGTATAATTTTTTACAATGATTCATACTCTGAATGCATGGCCCTCTCCCAAGAGTGACTATCACCTCTACACATGGCCTCATCACAAGTAAGAGGCTCACCAGAATCTGTCACCATAACCTAGTCTATGGAGGGTGCAAACCAATCAAGCTGACATATATCTCTAGTAGACTGTCGCAAAATGGGCTAGGGTGCATGTACATCCTATCTAACATCATGGTTATGGGCCACTCGAGCATCAATGAAGGTTGTCTAGATAGTTGTATAATAATAGGAGGCTCGAAAGATCTCCCTATATATCTCAACTACATGCTTAGGCTGCTTATACATCTTCTCTTTATGGAAAATAACCTCATGGTTGTGGATGATCTTTCAAGCATGTGGATGACCTTTTGAGCATGTGGATCCCATAGGCGATAGCCTATCTCACTTACATCCCCATAGCCAAGAAAGATGCATTTCACTATCTTAGAATCAAGCTTATTGTACTTGTGCTTGGGAACATGGCAGAAAGCCTCACAACTAAAGACAACTAAAGACATATAAATGAGCATATGATGGAGGTTTTCCAAACCACAACTCCTCTACAACCTGGTAGTCAATAGTAGTGTATGGAATCTATTAATCAAATGTATGGCCACTAGTGTGTCCTCAGTCTAGAAGGGCTATAGTAAGCATGCTTGGCTAAGCATACTATGGATTCTCTCCTAAATCGTCATGTTCATGTGCTCAGCTATACCATTATCGGGTACAATGTATGGGGCAATCAATTGATACTTAATGCCATTCTCATCACAAAGCTACTCAAAGGCTTTAGATGCATACTCGCCCTCATTGTCAGATTGTAGGCATTTTAGCCTATACCTAGACTAGCTCTCAATAAGAGCAAGACAATGTTGAAACGTAGCCAATACTTCTAATTTCTACTTCATGGAGTATGCCCAAAGCTTATGTGAGTCATCATCAATGAAAATAATGAAATGATTTACACTGCCTAATGATTGACAAGACATATGCCCACAAACATCAGAATGAACAAGAGCCAAAGACTCACCAATGCACATAATGCCAAACTTCTTATGTGAATCGCATTTCAGCCTATACCTAGACTAGTTCTCAACAAGAGAGCAAGACAATGTTAAAATGTAGCCAATACTTCTAATTTCTACTTTATGGGGTATGCCCAGAGCTTGTGTGAGGAATCATCAATGAAAATATTGAAATACTTTACGCCACCTAACGATTCACAAGACATATGCCCACAAACCTCAGTATGAATAAGAGCCAAAGGCTCACCAATGCACATAATGCCAAACTTCTTATGCAAACTGCGTGTCTACCTACCATAAAGACAATGATCACAAGAATCAAAACATTTATAGTCAAGGCATAGAAGAAATGGTAAATAGGTAAGCATTTTCATTCCCTTTAATGACATATGCCCAAGGCAATGATCCATAACAATACATGTGGTCTTATAGCAAGCCAAAATGATAGACCCAAATATAAGTAAAGGATAAAGAGTGCCAGACTTGGTTCTTCATGCAAGGACAAGATTCCCACAAGTAATCTTCCATGAGGAAACACCAAAAGATACAAAGTAACCTACATCATCCAATTGTCCAATAAAGAGTAGGATTTTGGTCGAATTCCGAACATGGTAGACATCATGCAAAGTAAAGATGTCATCTGAAGTAGACTGCAGTTGTACATCTCCAATACCTACAATATCCAATGCCAAGTCATTTACCCAATATGACAAATCTTGTCATGCTGCAATAGGAGTAGAACCGCTCTCGATGAGGGGTAATATGAAATTAAGCCTTGGAATCAATCAGCTGAGCATAAGAAGAAGAGACATTAGTCAATTGCAAAACATCAAGATAGGAAGCTGCAAGTATGTAATTATCATCTGAATTTGTCTACATTATATTAATCTTTTCAATCTTGACACTGGACTTACTAGGGACAATGTTACGATCATCATTCTTTTTTTTCACTTTGCACTTTTCCTTTTTCTTACACTTGTCATCGCACATTTTATGGCATTATGGCCAAATATGACCTAGCTTTCCACAATAATGACATGTCAATGTGGGCTTACGATCATGGGACTTACTATGAGACTATCCACCTGACTGAGAATAAGACTTCTGAGAGTCTCTCCACTCTTAACATCCTTACGGACCTAACTATTAAAGCATGAGAGCTACGAGAAGCATCAACATTCTTTCTGTTGACTTCTTCATTCAATAATGCACCCTCTACACCCTCCAATATTAGCCCATCAACAAACATATTTGCACACATACCAATGCAAAATGTGTCCCATGATTCAAGCAATGTAAGTAACAAGAATAATGGTTGAAGATTCTCCTTAAAGCAAACCCTTGTGAAGATAAGTGGCTAAAAATAGAATGAAACTCATTTAAGTGGACGAACATGGAAGTCTGCTCCTTCATATGAAGGCTCATGAGTTGCTTCAGCCAATACCTAAGAGACATGGCTCTACTTATCATAGACATCACGAATCTTCTACCATAACTGCAATGTTGTTTGTCCTTCAAAGAAAACATTATAGAATGCGTGCTTAGAGAGTGACAAAATGATTGTAGATTTACATAACTCTTCCAATTCTCCATATCAAAGCATTCGAGCTTAACACCCTCATGTCTCAATGACTTAATCTGTAGATTCTTTACAAAAACTTGTCATATATGCGCCTTCCAATAGATGTGATTGGTCCCATCCAATTTGTCGATGTTAAAGAGAACACTATCATTTGATCCACCAGCCATCATGCCAATAAATGAAAGTATAGTACAAGAAGATTGGCTGCTGCAAATGACCACAAATCAATCCTAAATAGTAGCCAAGACAAAGTCTAAATGGAAGAAAATATCAAAGGGTAGGACTATCCACTAACTGCCAATAATAAATTGTCAAATCAAAGCGTCTACTCTCATAAATAATACAACAAACGCGATATGGAAGAGCAACTAGTAGTGAAGATACATACAACCAATACCAAGATCTATCACAACTTTAGTGTGTTAGTAAATCATACATCTAGTAGGCATGGATATCATGCATGTACTAGGTCTCAAGATGAGTAAAATAGAAATGTCAAATGTACGATCGATCAAGTAAGGGTAACAAAGCTCAATACATAGCCAAGTAGTGTGTATAAATCACTGACGTCATACTAATAAAGATAGGTGCCAGATCCAAAGCATGAGTCAAATCAACCCACCGGAGAGTAACAACATCCAATAAGCATCAAGAGATCATGTACACAACTCAATGGGTTCCACTATCTCAATGAAAGAAGCTCAAGTGCATAAAGCCCAAAGCTCTACTCAAATGCAAAATATCCAAGTAGCTTAAGCGATTCCCACTAGAACAAAACCGAATGTCAATTGAGCAAGACAAGCTCAATACATGAAGTACATAACCATCCAAAAGCTAAGATACATCAAGACCATACATTTGGGAGCAATATTTGGGAGCAATACATGTAGTAAATCCTCAAGCTCGTAAGTGTAGAAGCATTATGTCATATAGCCATTGTCAATATGAATGTCACCAAGCTCAAAAGCTCTCAAGAGCATATCTAGTGTATAGCATCGATGGCATACATATCCGATACATCGAATGAAGTACCCAAATGGCATCAAAGAACAATAGGCATAAACTATTCCTATGCAAATGCTTGCTGCCCACTATATTACATCAGTGAAATACCCTACATAAACTAAGTAATAGAAGCTCAAATCAAGCCAAGAGCATCTCAAGATATTACCCAAGTGTGTACTAAAGTTCTAACATCAAATGAGAATCAATATAAGCAATAGGGGAGCCACAATATCTGAAAATACAATGTTCCAAGTCAATAACAGCAAGTTTGTTATATATTATAGTAAATGACAAATGTGTGGAGGCTCAAATCAAATGCCCAAAGCCACAATTCTAATGTTGGGAGTGACATCAAGCCACCTTGCCAAGGTTGCCAAGATACCACAGGAGCTCAAGGAGAGGTGAAACTAACTAGGAATGGGAGCAACTGTAGCAAATGCAATTCACGATGTTGCTGCTATACTTACGGCTCCTATTGCTAGAGCAAATGGGGCACAAGGGGCATACTAAGGTGCTTAAGGAATCCCAATGAAGCCCTGAGTCAAGTCCAAGAAGGCCGGGAAGAAGGGGAGCACCAATGTTTACCTTGTTAAGTTGAAGCCATGGTTTCCGTGAGTGAAGTGCTAAAGCTTTCAAATCCGGCAAGCTGAGAAAGCTCCTCAATCATGGGCTTTGATACTAGTTGAAGGGAGAAGCCCAAGTGGGAGCACAAGCGAGCGAAAGTAAGGAAGGTGCGAGCTATGGAGGATGGAGCAAGAAAGCAAGAGAGAGAGACTCAAGATATGGAAACTTCAATAGCTATAATGTGTGACCGGCCTTCCCTTACTCATTAGTTATTGAAAGAATAAAGAATGAAGTGGCAATGATGGGCGCCTAGCACCTGAAATATACAAGTGTGTGGGTCGTCTCGCCACCTACTATGTATATGTATGTGGGTATTGTAAGTGTAATGAATACACGGGCGGCATGGGCAAAGGCAACTTTACCTTCAACAATGTCCTTATTTGAATTTCACCGAGGCTCATAAGCAAGAGATGACCACGCATAACATATGTGACTATTAACACTCCCCTCTCAAATCTCCTAGATGTGGCAGAAGACCGAAGGAGATCGAATGGGTTGGAGGGTGGCAAGAGGAGTGCCACTGCCAATTAAGAACACTGGCCAAAGAAGAAGACCTCCTCTCTAGATTAAAGCCCAATCTAATGTGAGGTCACCATAGACCAATGGGAGAGGAGAGGCTACAAATAGATCACTCCAACAATATCTAATCATGAATGGGTGAGCCAAGCCTTCAAGGGCCATGGAATGGACATGCGAGCAGTAGACAAGGCCTCTCTAAAGATGAGATACTTCAAGAAGACTCCTCCAACCAATGGATGCAAAGGAACATTGACTTTGTGGTAATATTAGATGTAGAGGAAAGGCTCCATAGACACTTCTTCCTTTGCTCATGAATGGAGGTGAGGATATTTCACCCAATACTTCTCCTTGAGGTGCGAGGTCTTCGATAGTGTGGACACTTGGGATACCCTTTTTGTGCTTCCCCTCTGTGTCAGTATGAAAGGTGGAAGCAATTTCTTTGACTTATTCTTCTCTTTCTACTTGATGATTGACGCTAGAAAAGCATGACTCTATGCATTTGCTTTGAGAGAATCTATCTCCTTGTGATACGCATCTTGCTCTATTACCATAGGGACAAACTCCTCCCAAGTAATAGTACCCCATGCACGAGACATGAGAAGACTCATATAGAAGATGTCATACTTCAACGATAAAAGTGTCATAGCAAGGTCTTCCAGAGCCACATGAAAATTGTCACTAGAACAATTGATGAGTATTTAAGGCTAAAAAGTCAAATGCAACTACTAAAGGGTGGAAATATGCAAAAACTAGGTTGGCTAATGTCTAGGTCTAAAAATGCATGCTAAAAATAGGTTGAAACTGCACATACTTGTTGGCACTTGGTCAATGGAAAATTGATGGAAATGGTCACCTAGCTAGCTTATTATGCTACCTAAGAAAAACATAGCATGGAAAGGACTCCCCTTCAATCACTCGGATTCCTACCAAGGTAAATGATGCCATGCAAGTGCAATGCAAAGCACCAAGGTAAATGATACCATGCAAGAGTGCAATGCAAAGGAATAATAAACACAGAGAGAGAGAGAGAGAGAGGATCATCCTTCTTTGAGAGGCATTTGTATGCATCCAAGGTTGGATGAGTGGGTGGCTAGGTGGGTTGGTGGGCATGTGTGAGGAAGAAGGAAAGGAGAGGGTTACTAAGGGGGAATTCGCACGCATGCGGACACGTCATTCGCAGAATGCTCTTAACCAACTACCAACCCACCAATCAATCAAATGGGATATGATTCAATCGGGGACTTCAAAAATACAATATTTGTATGTGTATGTACCCCGTGAAAGGACGACGGGGTACATACACGTGTATGTGTACGTGAGGGAAAGAGAGAATGCATGCGACACGGGGTACATACACGTGTATGTGTACGAGCGTGTGCACGTGTGAGAGAGAGAGAGAGAGAGAGAGAGAGAGAGAGAGAGAATGCGTGCGACATGAGGTCCCAGATCGCATGAGGCTGACGAAAGGAGTCCGAGAGACTCGTGAGTCGTCATGCGTAACTGACCTAACACAGCTAACGTCTCTCAGTTACGCCTATTGAATGCATTTTTAATGTATTAAAGTTTGAGAGAGAGTGTGTGTGCATGTGTCACGTGTGCACGCGCGCACGCACGTGCTCGCGCACAGGCGGCGGGGCACATGCCCCCCTAAAGCAATGTATAAGGCTTTGAAGAAATGCTACCCATGTCTTTGGCATGTCAAGACATGCCCCTATGATTGGTGGTTGATGTAACTACTCTCTATTAATACACTTTGTATTATTTTATTTTTTAAAAAGGTAAGACAAATCTTCACTTCAACGAACGAAAATGAGGTTCTTTGGAATGTTGCAAGAGCAGTTGGCATTCCATCTAGTGACACAAAAGTGAGAAGATTTGTGGTAATAATCCTAGGTGGAAGTCCATAGATGTCTCACAATTAGGAAAGACATACTCACTATCCTATAAGACCTTAGGAAATCTGCCCCCCCTCCCCCTAGAGAAATGTATAAGGCTTTGAAGAAATGCTAGCCATGTCTTTGGCATGTCAAGACACATCCCTATGATTGGTGGTTGATGTAACTACTCTCTATTAATACACTTTGTATTATTTTACTTTTTTAAAAGGTAAGACAAATCTTCACTTCGACCAACCAAAATGAGGTCAAGCATAATTCACAAGCAAATGTATTGCCAGCTATTACAAGGAGAAGGCAACCTCAAAAACATGTAAGTTAGCACCTCCAAAAACTACCAATTGAGAAGGTGAAAGGCAAGTTAATTCACAAGACATTCATTTGACATCACAATATCGCCAACAATGATACAAGAGAAGTTTGGACAGGCAATGTTTCAATATTGAAGGATGCTTTTTATGTGAATATTTTTGAACCAACTACATAACAAGGAAAATTAAACACGCATAGCATTCATGAAAATCCAAGGTGTAAGTATCAAGTAAATTGCAAAAGGTGGAGGAAAAAACTCTAGAGAAGGGTTTTTAAATTGATCAAGATGCAGGCATTCTGATTACATATTCGTAAAATACCAATTATAAAGGTTGAAAGGGCAAAACTGAAGCTGAGGGTTTTTCTGTTGAAGTTATTGGCTATAAGAAATGTTTCTAGTGAACACTGCATGTGCAAAACAGAGTTTACGCGTGGTCAGCTATGGATGAATTTGCAAGGTGATGATGAACTCCAAAACAAATCTGGTCTTGCACAATGCACAGTAGCACCAACCACAGCAGCACAAATCTGTGTGACAATTTCGGGAAGGGCCATTTGATATTAACACGAGGGATCCAGTTACAGATTAATTGGAAAACTCGAACTCATTTTCTTTCTGAGCCCTCCTTAAACACCTGGCCCTCTTTCCCTGCATAAAGGCGAAACGCTTCAATTGTATATGAGGTGCTCATAAATGTCCATGTCATACAGAGTTTCAAGTCTAGGCTTCAAACTTCAGGCTTGCAGTCTGTGCCAATTGTAAGAGCATGTCCTTAAAGACCCAAAGTCATCTAATTTTGCCATATTAACTTAGCATACTTCCTGATATTTGATCCTCTAATAATATTTAGAGAGAGAGATTTTCGTTTACTATAAAACACTCAAGCAATCAGTAATCTTAAAAACATAATAATCCACTTGTATTTTAAGTTTACTATGCTTTCTGGCAAAAACCAGCACTGTCTAGTGCTTTAAAACATGATGCACTAGCTTGTCATTGGCACCCTGATCATTGCATGACTTGGGTTTATGCTTTACTATAATGCTATATGCACTTAGTTTCAGTAAAACTAAACTTGTACAGAACAAACACAAGCAATCAGCTTGCAGTAAATGACATTTCAGGGTTGCAAAGTATACAAGAAACTTTAAACAAGAAATTTATCAACTTTCAGAGAGTTGCATACACCACTCAATTTAACCTCACAGGATGGATGATGATGAACCTGATCAAGTGTTACAAGCCTATATAACAGAACTTTGGTCTGTTATACCATTGTCAACAGCAGAATAGTAGGCCCATTCCAGCATGACCATTTCTTTTCCCACGATGTCTCAACTCAGAAATCAGACTTCATGTCTAAAAAGAAAGAGTGCCCAGAAGCCAGCTGAGTTCTACATCTCATAACTGACAACCCTGAACACCAAATGTTTACAACGTAGTAGTAATACAGATTCATGTCCTATCCTCCATTCAACAAAATAACTCCCCCACACTCTTGTCATACAACAGCTAACCCTGTAGATAAAGTAATTAAGGCTCCAGCATAAGAGAGTGTCATCACTAGTTGTTTCCTTGAACAAGCTAAGTAAAGCCAGCTTCTGGTTTTCAAGTGCTCTGAGAGGCCCACTAAGCTTGAGTGCTGACTCTACTTACCATTTGCCTGAAAATGTAACACATTCTGCCTTTGTCATCAGACATCCCGAGGTGATAGTCAACCAAGTCCAGTTCCATAGACATGCTACATCAAAAACTTTCTTTGGAGTTGGATATGTTCAATGGCCAGCTGCCTATCTTTGAATGTTAAAGGCCCACAAAATTCCACTACAACTTGGCAAGGGAAAGAAAGCACACATTGGGAGTTCACTAAATATTACCCTGCTGGAAAGGGCACAATTGACCCAGTATTCCGTCTGCCATCAGATACAACCTGAGGTGTTAGCCAGCCAACAGAGTGAAGCCCCATCGACATGCTAAGATCTTCTTGTTGATGAGCATTGCTACTTGTAGTTGATGGAGACTCAGATTTTACTCCAGATGTTTCATTCATGGATGGTTGTATGTAAGGGAATGGTGCACGCACAGCTTGAGGTAAGACACTGCCACCCTCATCATGGCCTGGCTTTGATTGGGATTTCTTTGCATCAGTAAGAAAACTGCCTAGTACAACCTAATAGCAATAAAAAATTATTGTTGGCTGTCCGCAAAAGCCTATTGAGCATTTTACCCAACAAAAATACCCAAATCACTTTTGACCTCACCTGCACTGGACTCGCTGCCAACAGCAGGCCAGCAACTCCTCCAAATACCCTACCATCAGGGCCTGATAAACAGACACTCAGACCACCTGTTCTGCTACAAATGCCACTATTCTCTGTTGGGAGAAAAGAACCAGATAGAGACAGGATTTCGAAACGACCCTGCAATGAAAAGCATAAAAGATCATAAAAAGTCAGATCCTTGATATTCATGCAAAACACTGTTGTATATCCAAATAGAAAATGAATGGCTCAAAAAATTTCATGCTTGACTGAACCAAACAAATGAGACCCATCTTAAATGACAGCTCAACCTTTACAAGAGAGAGCAGACACCACCTCATATGTTACAGTTCCACCAGATGTGGCTGGTTGGCCCAGCGTCACATTTGAAAGGGCACCATTAGCAGATAATACACATACAGCTCGACGTCCCTGCTGTGAAAAGGACATAATTTTCATAGCAACATCCTGCATTAAGAATGCCCAAGCCACAGGCACAACAGACTTAGAGAGAAACAATAAATGTCTGTTGTTGGGCCTTAGAAATCCTATCCTCAACAAACTTCCAAAAACAAGATCTTTAGCATCGAGGATATATTAGTGATACAAAACATTTTGGGACCCCCCACACACACATATACGTATATATATAGCAATGCCCAAAACTGTATACTAAAAGATGACTGAAGTATACGTGATCTTTGCAGTACAGCAATTATTAATTCAAGATTCTACATGTAATCTGCTGGAATATATTGACCAGAGGGCGAATAAAATTGACTGGGGCCTATATTGCAGAAGTAATATTTGATTAAACTTCAACAGTACAATCTTTGGTTCCAGACTGCACACACAGCCACATGCAAGAAAGACATATTTTTCCTTCATAAACTTGACAAGATTCAGAGAAAATGTAATGTATAAGAGTAAACGACTGTAACAAGTAAATGCTAAAAGTTTTTCATAAAACCCCCTGAGGAACATGCACCACAACCAATGCACAAACCTTTTCCTTTACTGGAGAACAGAACTAGGGGAAAAAAAAGCAAGGACTGGAATCAGTTTTGGTGGCTATCATTACCCAAAATGATTTATATGTAAAACTGCAGATATTATCATGCTGTAAGGGTGAAAAGCCTGCACTAGGTTGCTCACTAAAGGGTGAAATTATTACAAATTATTACTAAAGGTAAGCTCACTAAAGGGTCAGACCACCACTAGCAGAAGAGATAGATTCAGGCAACAAAATCAGCCCGAACTTTAAGGGTACACAATTGCCAAGTCATGGAAATTAGAGTGGCTGTACTTTACTCATTAAATAATGAGAGTTTTTACCATGATTGGACTTAAAACTCTTCCTCTTGGAGAGCTCTCTCTCTCTCTCTCTCTCTCTCTCTCTCTCTCTCTCTCTCTCTCTCTCTTACAGCATTGCAGTGATTGTGTACAGCTGGAACCCAGCTTTTTCACATTTTAGGTAACCCCATCTATTGAGCATGCAGGCGTGCACAACAACTATGGTGTACAGTGTACAATGCAAAATAGTAAATCAAGTTTTCAGGATGCAGATTGCACTCCCTTCCAAAACTCTAGTTCATGGGCTAGCTAATTGTATTAGAATTGAGTCCCACATTACCAATATGAGCTTCCAAAAGTGTAGACTTCAAAATATCAAAAGGCCTATGAAAAAGGCCTATGAAAAAGAAAATTTATTGCAGTGCTGTGTACATGTCTTTCTCAATCCAAAAAAAGGATATCAGAATGACAGACTAATAGGTTGGTTGCAAAACACAACCTAGAGGAGCATTGTACTCTCTGTAATTGATGCACAACCTTGAACTCATAATGTCTGTACGTTCAGGTATGATTGTGATCTCACATGGTATTTTCACTCCTGAGCCCTGACCTACTTATTCTCATACTGAAACTTCAACTAACTCGATGTTGCTACTATCGAGCATTGCAGTGTTTTACCCAACTTTCAAAGGTGGTTATGCAGCCAAAACATCCAACCAGCTGCACTCCAGCCCCTTCTTTGTTTGTGACAAAAAAGAGGGAATGCAAACACTCACAAAATTGAATAATCAGTTATGTGCCATAGCCAACACTAAATGTAGCATACTATGTAGATAAACAGCAATGCTTGTACTATGCGCACAATTTGCACTTTGAGAACATTGGTGAAGTCTCAGGCAAGAAAGTCATGGATAAGACTGTCAAACCAGTAAATCAGCCACCTGTCCAGCCATACCTTGAAGGCAAAGGAAATGGATAAAAATAATGTAAATGTCAAGGTACCTCAGCTTAGGAGCAGCACAAAAAAGTCATCTCTATAGAGCAAAGACCTACTCAAGCCCAAAATTGGAGTGAGTATTCTTCTTCTCCATGACAGACTACCACTTTCAAATGAGGAAAGCCCTGTCACACATATATGCTGATGAAATGAAAAAGAGCATACTTGAGCCAACGTCCAAGATCTAGCATAAATGACGCACTAGCATGCTCCTCAAGAGAAGTCATTTTCTCCTTATCCATAACTACACCCATGGGTTGATTATTAGGAGTGGTAGGAACCACATCTTGATGCATTGGAGACTTTGGATGGGTTAACAACTCATGAAGTCTCATGAACTGCAAACACAATAACTGGATCATTGAAATGGCCATTCCTCATTTAAACCCAAAGTTTGAAAAGGATTGGAGTCCACCATTCATCCACCCAGAGGATGGACTGCTTCTATCGACAAAAAGTTAGAGGTTGGGTTAGGACTTAGCAGAAATGCTCAAAAACCTGAGGTAAGTGAGCAAAAATTTTGTGGAGTATCAAGTTGATTGAGAGTGGGGAATGGATGGTCACATGGGGACCTTACCCCTGGGCCCCTAGCCTATGACCACTAAACTTAGCAATCGGTCTACTAGTCACCTTCTCTAACAAACCAATCAACATGAATATGGATTCCACAAAAGCTGCAACAATAGATAATCAATGTGCAATCCTACCTTGGCAAACAAAGTGTTCAAAAAGAGTGAGGACTTCACTTCTTGCCTGCATTGAGGCAGCAGCAATTTATCCTAAAGGCAACATGTCCTCTCCAAAGGATCATCTCTTGACCGATAAAGCCTTTTAAGTTTAATGATGTAGCAAGATACGAGTCACAAGCACAATTTCAAGTTCATTGAAAGCAACTTTCGCATTGACCATTGACGAGGCTTAAAAATCAAGACAATTAGCTTGCTCAAGAGCCTAAAGCCTCACCTATGCATTGTCCACTTTAAAGTCAATGGTCATCACCATCTTGTCTCTCGAATCCTTCAAAAGGAAATTCCCCTTCACTGAGAGTCATCCATAAAGGCTGATTTTCCATGATGATCACATCCTATTGAACCCGTTGTCTCAACAATCCCCTTCAAAATCCTCTCTGCCAACTGTACCAACTGAATAAGCAGGGTTACACTCATGGTCATGATGATCACAGCACAAGCTGAGCATCAAGATCTGAATTGTAGGTCGAACTGCCTCTTTCTAAGAAAACACATCATCAATGCAAAAAACTCAAAACTGAGTTCTGGTACCATGTTAGATGACCTAGAACCACGGTAGGAGAGGATTAGGGAAAGACAAGCTTCAATTACTTTAAAAAGGTGCAAAAGAACTTGATTAGATGCCCCACGTGAGAGCATCATAATAAGGAAGAAAACATGGCCACATACCACCATCCACATAAAAAGCTCACAAAAACTGAGTCACGATGCCTTAAGATATAACCACAACTCAATGTTTGGATCCTTGGACTGGGTAAAGTGACACACTGCCATTGACGTGAAGCTCAAATGCAACTTATAAACTGAAATGGCATGTCACCAAAAGGAAAATGCATTAACTGTCATCAAGATCAAGATCGATTTAACAAAATCGCATCCCTCATCCATGTTGTCGCCTTAAATTCTATTATACTACATACTGTAAGGCTATAGAAACACAGACCAGACTTCCCACACATAGAAAGTTGATATTATTTAAGAATTACAAAGCCTAAATGCAATGAGATGCAAGGCCAAGTCCTACTTTGCCATCACCATGTACTATCAAGCTCATTGGAGTTGACATGTAGTGATTCCAATGCCAAAGTATGAAGTATAATAACTGAGGAAACATTACAAAATAGGAATACGAACATTAAAAACAAACATGTCCTGCGTAGCAGCTCCCAGGATAATACCAAGGGAACAATGACATCTAATTTTACAGAAGCTATTGAGCCAATAAGACCATGACAAAAGATTCCAGTGTTCTAATGTGTGTTGGTATATCTTTAAATATGACAGAAAAGACAATACAAAGCTCAAAATGTGGTGGATATACTAAACCACCTCTCCTGCTGCAATCCTGATGACATGCGGAGTGAAGTGGACTCCTGCTGTGCCAGCTAGCCATCGTCCTGATAAGCACAAGTTTGTGATGAATCAATCATTACCTGCAGCTCCATTCATCTACTTTCATTCAAATAATCCAAGATAACACTGTTTGGGTCCTACAAGCCAGATACATAACATACTAGTGTGAAATGCCTGTAAAATCATACCCAAAGCAGCTAGCTGTTGTTTCCTCCCAGAACCACGAGGCCGTCCACGGCCCCTCTTCTGGAAACTTGAGACAGGGCCACGTACGACTGCAGGACGGGCAGCCAAAGCCAGAGCAATGCTTCCATCAGGCCCATACTTCCGTGGCCGTCCTCGTTTCCTCTTGAGAGGTTCACCACTACCACTTGCCATAACAATGTTACCACCTGCGTGCATACTGATGGGGGTTGGCTGAGCTGCCATCCCACTGCTTGTTTCGGAGTGATAAACAGGCTGACTTGCGCTGGGGGTCAAACCTGTGCCCATGGCTCCAGCGGCGGCAGCAGCAGCAGCAATTGGCCGCATGGGAGAAGGGGAATGAAGTCCAGGAGGAGAGGATGGCGAAGCCAAGCTTCCGGATAGTGCAGCCATGCCCCTCTGCAAGATTGCACTGAAAGAACTGGGGGGTGACAGAATACCGGCCTGAGTGAAGGCCGAGGATTCTCGGCTCTCCATGAGTCGGCCAACAACGAGAGTCAACAAGCGCGGCCTTCGGTTGCGTCCTGGGAGTCTGGGAGCTAAAATTGTCTGGTCATGCTAACAAATTCTTGCGAGAAGCACCATGGCAACACACAGGGACCTTGTAAGCAGCCATTAAATTCTCTGCATATCAGCAGCAGAGCTGAGAAGCAAAGAATCCTTGTTGCTAGGTGAGGGGCGGACCGTCCAGTGTGAGACACATGTACTCAAGTAATGGTGTGCCCCCTGCTCTGAGGGGATGCCAGAATGGGAAGGAAGCGGCAAAATTTCAAAAATGGTGTACTTTTTTTTTCTCCTGTTGAGGAAGGACCCTGACAGTAGGGTACTGACTCCTGAGAGGCCTTGTGGTACCGGCCTGCCTGCCACTTGCGGAGAAAAACCCCCCTCTGTGATCCACTCTTCTTCTGATTCCCGCAGGCCGCAGCAGCAGCTTTCTTTGGTCTCGAGCGTCCTACCCTGTCACACCAATACCACCATAGCCAGCCCAAATGCAGTGTCCAATCCCAGTAGTGTCAGGTGAATCACCCCTTTTTTTTCTTTTTTTTTAAAAGAAAATTGCATTATTTTCACATGAAAATAGACGTAAATTATAATCATTTGAGAATAAAAATGTATTATTACTTACCCGTGAAAATAGAAGGAAATCATAATCATATGCAAGATTTTCCTTTTTTTTTTAATAAAGAAAATCACATTCTACTAACACATGAAAATAGAAGTAAATCGTACTCTTATCCTTTTTTAAAAAGAGGAAAATCACCTTTACTTACACATGAAAACAGAAGTAAAGTGTAACCGTATGTAAGATTTATCTAATTTTTAAAGAAGAAAAATACACATTTATGAAAATAGAAGTAAATTATACTCGATGCTTTTTTTTGAGAAGAAAATGACACTTGCATACAATGAAAATAGAACTTAATTGTAATCATATGTAAGATATTATCACTTTAATCTTTTTTATGAGTTCTAGGTAGCTTTTATTTTCAAGAGCAGTAGCAAGAATACAACATATCTAATTATAGTATAAAGTTGAAAGGTACAAAGGATCTCAATAATTCAACATTGTCATGGAAGCTCTCTTAGTCCATGAGGAATGAGAGAGACCTTCCATGCCTAAGTGAGCAGCCCATCTCCATCCCTCAAATTTCCCCCCCAAGAACAATGGGATTCCTAGTATCTAGATGCATTATAAAGCTAGAAGGTAAAATTTTACAAACACGAGTATCCTTGAAATGATTTGCGATGAGCTACTTAAACTCCTGTCAAAAAATGTTTGGGTTTTTTACTTTGGCATCGTGATGGTATATAATACTTTGATCTCCCCGTAAGGAAGCATCTATGTTTGTATGAATGCCATATATAAATCAACTTGTGCATGCATATGCACACACATTAATGAATGTGTGTGTGTGTGTGTGTGATAAATTACAAAGTGGTGGAACCAGAAGGAACCCTCCCATGGAGAGGCTTTG